>NC_041221.1:125942919-126089704 GCF_002837175.3 Physeter macrocephalus | reverse complement strand
AAGCCTACACAACCCACTGAACCAAACTTAGCCACTGGGGGCAGACACCAAAAACAACGGGAAATACGAACCTGCAGCCTGCGAAAAGGAGACCCCAAACACAGTAAGTTAAGCAAAATAAGAAGACAGAGAAACACACAGCAGATGAAGGAGCAAGGTAAAAACCCACCACCACCAGAGGAAATAGGCACTCTACCTGAAAAAGAATTCAGAGTAATGATAGTACAGATGATCCAAAATCTTGGAAAGAGAATGGAGAAAATACAAGAAACATTTAACAAGGACCTAGAAGAACTAAAGAGCAAACACACAATAATGAACAACACAATAAATGAAATTAAAAATTCTCTACAAGAAATCAATAGCAGAATAACTGAGGCAGAAGAAAGGATAAGTGAGCTTCCCTGGTGGTGCAGTGGTTGAGAGTCTGCCTGCCGATGCAGGGGATACGGGTTTGTGCCCCGGTCCGGGACGATCCCACATGCCGTGGAGCGGCTGGGCCCTTGAGCCATGGCTGCTGAGCCTGTGCGTCCGGAGCCTGTGCTCTACAACAGGAGAGGCCACAACAGTGAGAGGCCCGCGTACCGCAAAAAAAAAAAAAAAAAAAAAAAAAACTAAGTGGAATGCTTTAGAAAGAGTCAAACACAAGTCCCTAAAAATAACCGCTGTTGAATTAGATATAGGTGAGACATCTGGAAAAGACTGAAAAAACAATCTAGGACTCTGCTCTTGCTTTGGTTCACAGGTACCTAAGTTTTCAATGTTCTTCAAAAGAAATTAAAAGCAGAAACTATGGATAACGCTCTGTGTGTTTTATAAAATAAAGTCAACTGCGAACTCCAATGAGCAGACAAACCCTCAAAGGAAAGGCCATAGCCCTATGTCCAAAAAAACGTGGATCTTTCAAAAGGGAGAATGAATATACATTTTAATATTTTAAGTGAAAATGTTTCTAGCATGTATGCAACATTCCTTAAGCTTCCCTCTCTTTAACCCACCCATCAGTGAACCCATTCACACAAGATGAGGTGGTTTTTCCCATATTTAACTTACCAGCTCAGGATCATCCTCCTCCACATTTGTAGGCTTTCCTTCCTTCTTTAATTGCTTTTTTCGCTCTTTCACCTAAAAAGAATTTTTTTCCATCAAAAAATGAGCACTCATACTTTGAGAATATCCATTAAGCTGCACACCTAGAATATGTGCATTTTTCTACAGGTATAACAAAAAGTTTACATTGAAAAAAGATGAGCCACTCCCCTCCCCTCCAAAACAGCAACGCAATCAAAGAAAACTAGGAACCAGGGGTCCTTTCTCTAACCTCATCTAAAATCCAACACAAGGGGACCAGCTGGGGAGTTGTCCCCAACTTATCAGATCCTAGGCCAGATCCAAAGAGCCTCTGATACATTGAACAGATTATGCATTTACCTTTCATGGCTTGTGGTTATGTGTTTATAGCCAAAAAAAAAAAAAGCACATTTGTCAAGTTTTAAAGAAGCTACAGAATTTGCAGCATTAAATATGATTGTTTTCTGGCATTTCTACAACGTCATTCTGGATAATTTTTACTGTGAAACCTCCTTAAACCAACGATCTTCACAACACATTGGAGTAGCAATTCTCATACCAGACAAAATAGACTTTAAAATAAAGACTATTATAAGAGACAAAGAAGGAGACTACATAATGATAAAGGGATCAATGCAAAAAGAAGATATAACAATAGTAAATATTTATGCTCACAACATAGGAGCACATAAATACATAAGGCAAATGGTAACAGCCATAAAAGGGGAAACCAACAGTAGCACAATAACAGTAGGTGACTTTAACATCCCGCTTTCACCAATGGACAGATCATCCAAAATGAAAATAAATAAGGAAACACAAGCTTTAAATGATACATTAAACAAGATGGACTTAACTGACATTTATAGGACATTCCATCCCAAAACAACGGAATACACATTCTTCTCAAGTGTTCATGGAACATTCTCCAGGACAGGGCATACCTTGGGTCACAAATCAAGCCTTGGTAAATTTAAGAAAATTGAAAAGTATCAAGTATCTTTTCTGACCACAACGCTATGAGAGTAAATATCAATTACAGGAAAAAATCTGTAATAAATGCAAACACATGGAGGCTAAACAATACACTACTTAATAACGAAGTGATCACTGAAGAAATCAAAGAGGAAACCAAAAAATACCTAGAAACAAATGACAATGGAGACACGACGACCCAAAACCTATGGGATGCAGCAAAAGCAGTTCTAAGAGGGAAGTTTATAGCAATAAAATCCTACCTTAAGAAACAAGGAACATCTCAAATAAACATCCTAAACTTATGCCTAAAGCAATTAGAGAAAGAAGAACAAAAGAACCCCAAAGTTAGCAGAAGAAAAGAAATCATAAAGATCAGATGAGAAATAAATGAAAAAGAAAAGAAGGAAACAATAACAAAAATCAATAAAACTAAAATCTGGTTCTTTGAGAAGATAAACAAAATTGATAAACCATTAGCCAGACTCATCACAAAAAAAAGGGAGAAGGCTCAAATCAATAGAATTAGAAATGAAAAAGAAATAACAACTGACACTGCAGAAATACAAGGATCATGTGAGATTACTAGAAGCAACCTATGCCAATAAAATGGACAACTGGAAGAAATGGACACATACCTAGAAAAGCACACCCCTCTGAGACTGAACCAGGAAGAAATAGAAAATATAAACAGACAAATCACATGCACTGAAATTGAAACTGTGATTAAAAATATTCCAACAAACAAAGCCTAGGACCAGATTGTTTCACAGGCGAATTCTATCAAACATTTAGAGAAGAGCTAACACCTACCTTCTCAAACTCTTCCAAAAGATAGCAGAGGGAGGAACACTCCCAAACTCATTCTATGAGGCCACCATCACCCTGATACCAAAACCAGACAAAGACGTCACAAAGAAAGAAAACTACAGGCCAATATCACTGATGAACATAGATGCAAAAATTCTCAACAAAATACTAGCAAACAGAATCCAACAGCATATTAAAAGGATCATACACCATGATCAAGTGGGGTTTATCCCAGGAATGCAAAGAGTCTTCAATATATGCAAATCAATCAATGTGATACATCATATTGACCAATTGAAGAATAAAAACCATATGATCACCTCAATAGATGCAGAAAAAGCTTTTGGCAAAATTCAACACCCATTTATGATTAAAACCCTCCAGAAAGTATGCACAGAGGGAAATTACCGCATATAATAAAGGCCATGTATGACAAACCCACAGCCAACATCATCCTCAATGGTGAAAAACTGAAACCATTTCCACTAAGATCAGGAAGAAGACAAGGTTGCCCACTCTCACCACTCTTATTCCACATAGTTTTTAAAGTTTTAGCCACTGCAATCAGAGAAGAAAAAGAAATAAAAGTAATCCACATAGGAAAAGAAGAGGTAAAGCTCTCACTGTTTGCAGATGACATGATATTATACGTAGAGAATCCTAAAGATGCTACCAGAAAACTACTAGAGCTAATCAATGAATTTGGTAAAAATAACCGGACACAAAATTAATGCACAGAAATCTCTTGTATCCCTATACACTAATGATGAAAAATCTGAAAGTGTAATTAAGGAAACACTGCCATTTACCATTGCAACAAAAAGAATAAAATACCTAGGAATAAACCCACCTAAGGAGACAAAAGACCTGTATGCAGAAAACTATAAGAAACTAATGAAAGAAATTAAAGATGATACAAATAGGTGGAGAAATATACCAAGTTCTTGGATTGGAAGAATCAACATTGTGAAAATGCCTATACTACCCAAAGCAATCTACACATTCAGTGCAATCCCTATCAAACTACCAATGACATTTTTCACAGAACTAGAAAAAAAAAATTCTCAATTTTTATGGAAACACAAAAGAACCTGAATAGCCAAAGCAATCTTGAAAAAGAAAAATGGAGATGGGAATCAGGCTCCCTGACTTCAGACTATACTACAAAGCTACAGTAATCAAGACAGTATCATACTGGCACAAAAACAGAAATATAGATCAATGGAACAGGATATAAAGCCCAGAGATAAACCTATGCACATATGGTCACCTTATTTCTGATAAAGGAGGGAGGAATATACAATGGAGAAAAGACTGCCTCTTCAATAAGTGGTGCTGGGAAAAGTGGACAGCTACATGTAAAAGGATGAAATTAGAACACTCCCTAACACCATACACAAAAATAAACTCAAAATGGATTAAAGACCTAAATGTAAGGCCAGACGCTATAAAACCCTCAGAGGAAAACGTAGGCAGAACACTATATGACATAAATCACAGCAAGATCCTTCTTGACCCACCTCTTAGAGAAATGGAAATAAAAACAAAAATAAACAAATGGGACCTAATGAAACCCAAAACCTTTTGCACAGCAAAGGAGCAATTCCACTACTGGGCATATACCCAGATAAAACCGTAATTCAAAAAGAGTCATGTACCACAATGTTCATTGCAGCTCTATTTTAAATAACCAGAACATGGAAGCAACCTAAGTGTCCATCGACAGATGAATGGATAAAGAATATGTGGCACATATATACAATGGAATATTACTCAGCCATAAAAAGAAACAAAACTGAGTAATTTGCAGTGAGGTGGATGGACCTAGAGTCTGTCATACAGAGTGAAGTAAGTCAGAAAGAGGAAAACAAATACTGTATGCTAACACATATATATGGAATCTAAAAAAAAAAAAGTTCATGAAGAACCTAGGGGCAAGACAGGAATAAAGACACAGACCTACTAGAGAATGGACTTGAGGACACGGGGATGGGGAACGGAGAAAGTGGGAGAGCGGCATGGACATATATACACTACCAAATGTAAAACCAATAGCTAGTGGGAAGCAGCTGCAAAGCACAGGGAGATCAGCTCGGTGCTTTGTGACCACCTAGAGAGGTGGTATAGGGAGGGTGGGAGTGAGGAAGAACTACGAGAGAAGAGATATGGGGATATATGTATATGTATAGCTGATTCACTTTGTTATAAAGCAGAAACTAACACACCATTGTAAAGCAATTATACTCCAATAAATATGTTAAAGAAAAAAAAAGAATATTGTTATCTGTAGGGTACCGGAGGGAAAAAGGACAGATGCTATACTTTTCTGAATACACTATTATAGTTCCAAAAAAAAAAAAAGAGAGAAAGAAATCCAAATAACACTAAGGATAACCATCAAATCACATAGGAAGAGAGCAAAAAAAAAAAAAAAAGAAAAAGATAGAACAAAAAAGAACTAGAAAAACAACCAGAAAGCAGTTAATAGATAGGTATATACTTATGGCAATAAGTACATACCTATCGATAATCACTCTAAATGCTCCAATCAAAAGACATAGAGTAGCTAAATGGATTTTAAAAATCATATATATGCTGCCTACAAGACACTCCAGATGTAAGGAGACACGGATTGAAAGGGAGAGGATGAATAAAGGCATTCTATTCATGTAGAAATGAAAAGAAAGCTGGGGTAGCAATACTTATAAAATTGACTTGAAAACAAAGACTGTAACAAGAGACAAAGAAAAATAGTACATAATGATAAATGGATTGATCCAGCAAGAAGAGAGAATAATTACAAATATATGCACCCAACACAGGAGCATCTAAATATTAAATATTTAGATATTTAATATCTAAATATTTAGATCTAAATATTAATTATCAGAAAGGGAAAAATTGACAGTAACACAGTAATAGTAGGCAACATTAACACCCCACTAAAATCAATGGATAGATTATCCAGACAGGAAATCAATAAGGAAACTCTGGCCTTATGACACATTAGACCAGATGGACTTAATATTTTATCCAAAAGCAGTAGAATACACATTCTTTTAAAGTGCGCATGGAGCATTCTCCATGATAGATCACATGCTAGGACACAAAACTAGTCTCAGTGATTTTATGAAAAATTGAAAGCATTTCCAACATCTTTTCCAACTATAATGCTATGAAACTAGAAATCAACTGCAAGAAAAAAAACTGCAAAAAACCCAAACATATAGAAGCTAAACAATATACTACTAAACAATCAATGGGTCACTGAAGAAATCAAAGAAGAAATTTAAAAATATCTGGAGACAAATGAAAATGAGAAAAAACAATGATTCAAAATCTATGGGATACAGCAAAAGTAGTTCTAAGAGGGAATTTTATCGCAATACAAGCCTCCTCAGGAAACAAGAAAAATCTCAAATAAACAACCTAAATTTACATCTAAAGGAACTAGAAAAATGAATAATGAAAAAAAACCAAAATTAGTAGAAGGAAAGAAAACATAAAGGACAGAGCAGAAGTAAATGATAGAGACTTTAAAAAATTAATTAAACTAAGAGCAGGTTCTTTGAAAAGATAAAATGGATAAACCTTTAGCCACACTCATCAAGGCAAAGAGTGGGTAAAATTGGAAATGAAAGAGAAGTTACAACTGACACCACAAAACACAAAATATCATAAGATATTACTATGAACAAGTATATGAAAATAAAATAGATGAATTCCTAGAAAAGCAGAAGAAATAGACATCTTCTTAGGAAAGTACAATCTCCCAAGTTTGAAACAGGAAGATATAGAAAGTATATACAGATTATTACCAGTAATGAAATTGAACCAGTAATTTAAAAAACTCCCAAGAAATCTGATTCCAAGACCAAACATCTTCATAGATGAATTCTACCAAACATTTAAATAAGAGGTAACACCTATTTTTCTCAAACTATTGCAAAATATTGAAGAGAAAACAATGCTTCCCAACTCATTCTGTGAGGTCAGCATCACCTTGATATCAAAACTAGACAAAGACACCACACACAAAAAGAAAATTACAGGCCAAAATTACTGATGAACATAGTTATAAAAATCCTCAATAAAATATTAGCAAACCAATTTCAACAATACACTAAAAGGATCGTTCACACTGATCAAGGGGAATTTATCTCAGGGATGCAAAGATGGTTCAATATCAACAAATCAATCAATGTGATACATGTTAATAAATTGAATAAAAATCATATGATTATCTCAATAGATGCAGAAAAAACTTTTGACAAAATTCAAACACTCATTTATGAAAACTATCAACAGAGTAGGTATAGCAGGAACATATCTTAACATAATAAAGGCTGTATATGAAAACTACAGTCAACATCATATTTAATGGTGAAAAACTAAAAGTTTTTCCTCTAAAATTAGGAACAGGACAAGGATGCCCACTCTCACCACTTTTATTCAACATAGTATGGAAGTCCTAGCCATAGCAATCAATCATGAAATAAAAGGAAACCAAAATGGAAAGGAAGAAGTAAAACTGTCACTCTTTGCAGATGACATGATACTACATATAGAAAATCCTAAAGATGCTACCAAAAAACTATTAGAACTAAGAAATGAATTCAGTAAAGTTGCAGGATACAAAATTAATCTATGGAAATCCGTTGCATTTTGAACACTAACAATGAACTATCAGGAAGAGAAATTAAGGAAACAATCCCATTTACAACTGCATCAAAAAGAATAAAATACCTAGGAATAAATCTAACCAAGGAGGTAAAAGACTTGTACTTGCAAAACTATAAGATGCTGATGAAAGAAACTGAAGATGACCCAAACAGATAGAAAGACATATTGTGTCAATGGATTGCAAGAATGAATATTGTTAAAATGACTATACTACCCAAGCCAATCCAAAGGTTCAATGCAATCCCTATCAAAATACCAATGGCATTTTTTACATAACTAGAGCAAATAATTATAAAATTTGTATGGAAACACACAAGACCCTGAATAGCCAAAACAATCTTGAAGAAAGAACAAAGCTGGAGGTATCATACTTCCTGATTTCAAACTCTAATACAAAGCTATAATAATCAAAACATTATGGTACTGGCACAAAAACAGACATATAAATCAATGGACCAGAATCAAACCCACACTTATATGGGCTTAATCTATGACAAAAGAGGCAAGGATATATAATGGGGAAAAGGCAGCCTCTTCAATAAATGGTGTTGGAATAACTGGACATTTACTTACAAAAGAATCAAACTGAACTACTTTCTCACTTCACATACAAAAATAAATCCAAAATGGATTAAAGAGTTAAATGTAAGACCTGAAACCATAAAACTTCTAGAAGAAAATGTACGTTCTTTGACATTGGTCTTAGCAGTATTTTGGGGGGATATATCTCCTCAGGCAAGCGAAACAAAAGCAAAAATACACAAATGGGACCCAATAAAACCAAAAAGCTTTTGCACAGTGAAAGAAACTATCAGGGAAACAAAAAGGCAGCCTCCTGAATCAGGGAAGATATTGGTAAATGATATATCTGATAAGGGGTAATATACAAAACATACAAAGAACTCATACAACTCAACATCAAAAACCCAAACAACCCAATTAAACCATGGACAGAGGACCTGAAAAGACATTTTTCCAAAGAAGACATACAGATAGCCAACAGACACATGAAAATATGCTCAGCATCACTAATCATCAGGGAAATTCAAGCAAAAACAATGAGATGACACCTCACATCTGTCAGAATGACTATCATCAAGAAGACAACAAATAACAAGTGTTGGAGAGGATATGAAGAAAACAAAACACTCATGCACTGTTGGTGGGAATGTAAATTGGTGAAGCCACCATGGAAAACAATATGGAGGTTCATCAAAATATCTAAAATAGAACTGCGATATGATCCAGCAATTTCACTTCAGGGTATTTACCTGAAGAAAACAAAAATCTAATTCAAAAAGATATAGGCATCCCAAAGTTCACTGCAGCATTACTTACAATAGCCAAGATAAGGAAGCAACCTAAGTGTCCATCAATAGGAGAATGGATAAGGAAAACTTAAAATATTTTCAGTATTAAAAGTATTTTAAATACTTAAAATATCATAAGTATATATATACATATATATACACACATATATACATATATGTACATATACACACACATACATACACATATATACATACATACAGATACATACACACAATGAAATATTACTCAGCCATAAAAAACTTTCCATTTGGACAACATGTATGGACCTACAGTGTACTATGCTAAGTGAAATAAGTCAGACAGAGAAAGTTAAGTAACACATTATCTCACTTATATATGGAATCTAAAAAGTAAAACAAACAAACAAACAAACCACAATACAAAGAGACTCAGATATGAAGGCACAGTTGCCAGAAGGGAGGGGGCTCATTAGTGAGTGAAATATAAGGAATTTAGAGGTATAAATCTCCAGTTATATAATAAATAAGTCACAGGGATATAATATCTAGCATTAAAAATATGTTCAATAATACTGTAATAACTTTGTATTGGGATAATTATTAGACTTTCCATGGTGATCACTTCATAATGTGTGCAAATGTCAAATCATTATATAGTATACCTGAAACTAACATAATACTGTATGTCAACTTATTTCAATTAAAAAATTAAGTTTTGAGCTATACAGTTAAAAAAGAGAGGCTAATGTAATGAGTCTGAAAGAAGTAGGCTCATTTAGTTCATGTACGAAATGGGATGAATACTTCTCCACTTGTACCACAATCTCTCCTCAAGTCTCATTTCATAGCCCTCCTGGAGTCTGAAATTGGGTTGAAAGAAGGATGCAGTAAAGAGGGGGAAAATGCACAAAAGCAGATGCCAGAAAAACATTTTGCCCACTTGACATTTTCCAGTGAACTTCCTCCCTCTTGCATAATTTAGAACTGAAGCCCACGCCAGAGCTTCCATCTCTTACTTTCAGGCAGGTCCTAGATGAAGGGAGGGCTACATCTATAAGTTGAGTGACAGAAAGAGTTGGGAGTTGCTAATTTCCTGTGACAGCTTTCATGGTAGGGCAGATGTGAGGAGAATAGTAACAGCATGGGACCACATAGCATCTTAGATAGGTGTGCTCTTAGCCCCAGATCCTGGCTTTAAATTAATATGATTGAGTCACTTATGGCAGAAGTCCCCAACCTTTTCGGCACCAGGGACCAGTTTCATGGAAGACTATTTTTCCACGGGCCGGGGTGGGGGCGGTGGGTGTCGAGGGATGGTTCAGGCAGTAATGCGAGTGATGGGGAGCTATGGGGAGTGGCAGATGAAGCTTCGCTTGCTTGCCTGCCCCTCACCTCCTGTTGTGTGGCCGGGTTCGTAACAGGCTGCGGACCAGTACCGGTCCACGGCCCGGGAGTTGGGGACCCCTGACTTATGGCACTGTCCCCAGAATAACAATATGTAGCAACCTTTAAAAGAAGTATTGTATGTGTAGGAGACCAGGAAAACCAGATCTAAATTTAGACCAGATCTAAATTTGACAGTAAGGGAAGAGATGTATTAACACCAAGTCTATGACACTGTTCACAAAATTCCACATAAAGCCAGTTTCCATACAATTTTTTTTTGTTTTTTACAAATGGCTCCAGCTGTCTCTGTGAGGGTGAGCAACAGTTTATGTAAGCAACACAGTTATTTTATAAATGTGCATGAGCTTCAAAATATGTTCAGCCTCCAAGAGGCATTAGTAAAAATTTTTATGCCAATTTAAATAATAGGGAAATAATTAGTAACTTAATAAATATTTTAAAGACTAAATTATATGAAAAGGAAATTAAATTATATATATTATAAAATATGTGGTGTTTCCATAAAACTGAAACTTTTCTAAGACTACTTATTTTCTGTCTTGCACACACATAGACACCATGCACACATACTTCCTTTTTCATCTTGAGTTTTCTTCTGAATAAGCAGATTTCACAGGCCTCGTCTTGATGCCAAAATGAGCCCTTTTCTTTCACTGATTGAGATCTGGCTCAACAGCCAATGTTTCCCGCTGGGTCCTTACAGAGGGTGCATTCATATTTTATCCTAATTTATTCATTATCAAACATCAAACCTTTGGAAGATAAAACAAAGACCTAGTGAACAATGCAGGGAGAACTCACTGGTTTGTTTTCATCTTCACTCTCAGATGAAAGAACTCTTCAGTAGCACTGCCCACCCTACCAATACATCATGCAGGTAATTGGGGGGAGGGGGCGGGGAGAATGACAGCCTGGGCCAAATCGGCCTTCTGCATCCACTGGTGCACACAATAACCTCCAACATCAAAAGTGTCTAATGAGAACTTGAGAATCCACGGCATTATATTAGTTGACCCAATCTCGTAATTAAGTATCAAAAATCCCCAAGCTTTTCTGAACATTTACAAGTTACATAGCAAGATCTCTACACATGCAAAACAAAAGACCTCAGTCGTACTTTCCTTCTCAGAGGAAGGCTTTAATGACAGCTCTGGACAAGCACCAGATTTTCAGTATCAAAGACCCCAGTTTCTGTGTTAGTTTTGTTGCTTCAAGATTGCATGATAATGGGTAAGTCACATATTTATTATTTTTAAAAAGAGATTCTTACCTTCCTTAAGGGTGTTTGAGCAGATGAAATCATAATGTGGAAGTTGTTTCATAAAACGTGAAGTATCGTACAAAAGCTCAGCAAATCTATTATTATTATGACTAACCCTGATATAATTGCTTGTACTCATCCGAAAGCAGCAAAGACAGCAACCTCCTCCATCGTGATTAGCCTCATGTAGTAATGGTTTCAAATTTGTGATTTGACAGTACCATAGGAGCTCAAATATGGAGAATTTCTGCCCTACTTAAAATTCTAATAAATATTCTTTTGTTTAAAACATCAAACTATGTCAAAGGTGTCATAACAACATGAAGAAAGGATAAATAAATGAATATTGTTTTCTCTTGTGATTGACATGGATAAGAATCAGGAAACAACAGTTACAAAAATGCATGGCTATGCTGAGTGAGAAAGGAAGTAAATTCACAACCACCACGGTCTGATACCAGATAAATCTTTAGAATCCTGGTTGGGTTGAGATTTTCCGTGGTGTTTTAACCAGTGATGACACCATTTTAGGTTAATGTTGCTGTTCTAGTCTAATCAGCCAACTCTGGACATATCACTGTGGCACTTGAAACTAGTCTGTGTCATATTTTTGGCTTTCTTTATCATTTGCAGTCTGAAAATGATTCACAGTTTATTGCAAAAGCTGTTCAACAATGTACTGACGGTCAAGTTATTCAATGGATTTCCCATTCTCACTACCACCCACAGGCATCTGGTTTTTTTGTTTTGTTTTGTTTTGTTTTTTGCGGTACGCGGGCCTCTCACTGTCGTGGCCTCCCCCGCTGCGGAGCACAGGCTCCGGACGCGCAGGCTCAGCGGCCATGGCTCACGGGCCCAGCCGCTCTGCGGCATGTGGGATCCTCCCGGACCGGGGCAGGAACCCGTGTCCCCTGCATCGGCAGGCGGACTCCCAACGACTGCGCCACCAGGGAAGCCCCATCTGGTATTTCTGAGTGTTGGAACAGCGTCTTTCAAAATCAACCCCCAAAGATTTCTGACTCTACCTCCCTGATTGCCTACTGGCCCTCAAATGTCATAAAGCAGTTTGGTCAATTAGTGTGGGTGACCCCAGCAAGGGATCATCTCCTTCTGGCCACTTCCTGGGTAATGATCAGACCAAAAAGAGTAGAGGGTTACATATACATTAATTTGTAAAATTCAGGATTCTGCCAGGACCGTTTCTGGACGTGACGTTCCTTTCTTTCTAGTAATGGCAACTTCAGGCCAGCCTGGCTGGTACATTCTCCAAATGACAGTCTGGCCAAAGGGGGATCCAAGGAATTCAAACTTGATTCTGATTCGGCTATCTGGACTTTTTGTTGGACTGACATGATCTTAGACCATAAGCGTAATGGCCACTTGGATAAGTACACTGCTCACCAAGGGGCTACATGTGCCAACGTGGGTTATAATGGGTCTCTGTATGTTTCAGAAAAATACCCTTTCCCCCCTTGTACCCGTCCCTTCTTGATAAAAGTTCTGGGCATGGATAGGGGATATTTGGGTAAAAATTAAAGTTATAGCAATTAAAATGGGACACTCTAATTTTGTGGTGGTAGAGGGATAACAACCACCTTCACACCAAGGGAGGGGAAACGATAGACCTTAGGAGTGATGGGGGTGGTAAGGATATATTAAAAAATTAAGATAAAAAGACCTACAGTAAAATCTTGAGCCAGGACAATGCTTGGGAAATCTTAAAATGCTGATCAAAAAGTGAGCTGACTCAAAGAACACTCTGGAGCACCCTGGTTATATAAGATGATCGTATTGGACACTGAGACACTTGTTTGATCCTGGGTCATGGCATTGGGTTGGAGCTACTGATGGCGACTACAGTGGGTTTACATATGGGGCGCATACTCTGCTAAGCACTTTTAAGGAGTCAATTCAAAATACAGAAAAATTAATTAGGGAAGAGGTTTCTTAACATACACACACATCTTTGCTCTTGTATTTACTTCTTTCAGCCCTCTAGGATTAATTGATCTCTAATAGATTCAACTCTAATAAGGCATCAATTTAATATTTGTTTAGGGATAGAAATTTAAGCTGATTTTTATCACTTTACTTTTTAAAAAATGTGGACAAAGGAAGGTGATGATTCCTTGGCCTTCAGGAAGAGGCAGAATTCTAGACAATTGAAGAAGAATTCACTACAGTAAGCTCATAAAAAGGCATGAATATAAATCTTATTTTTCTTCCATGTATTATAAATTTAGAACAGTATACATGCTTATATATACACACATATGTATCTATATCTCACACACAAATATGCATATATATGTAATATCATACCTATATACTTTAAATGATATTGACTGAAATGTTGATATATTTTTCTTCTAAATATTTTAGACAAAAATGATTAATTATAGCTTTTAAACTTTATTCTCTTGCTTAAGATGAATTAGAATTTTAATGATATATATTTAAAATATGTCACATTAGAAAAATATAGCCATGTAATTATTCTCAAAGAAGACCAGGAAAGTGCTAAAAACAATAGATTTTAAATTGTTTCCATGTTAAAAATCAGTTTGGGAACAGCTGTTTCAGAGTACAGAACTCAGGATCTTTGTGACCTTTTTGGTCTTCATCTTATTTCATGGATTAAACTGTACATAATTTATTTATCTGAAAACATGAAGGGAACCTCATCTTGTCTCGAAGACATTATGTAACATCAGTTCTTTTATTTTCTTCTCTCTCCCTCTCTCTTTTCTTTCGAGTAGCAAAGCTCTTCCGAAGCCATTGAGAGAGAGGTTTTTTCTTACACAATCACAAAATATTTTGGGAATAATAATTCTTTACTAAATATCAATATACCAAACACTAAAAAGGCCAAGAGATTAATTTTCAAAGATTTACAGGGGAAATACCTTGAGAATTTTATAGGATTTTACTTCTTTTTTTTCTTGGGATCATAAGTTAATTCTTAGTCTGTTGCTTTTCAATTAAAACGTATTTCTAGACTTAATTTTTAAGCTTTTTAAAAAAGAAGTTGGACAGGCACAGAACTTATTTCAGTAGTTATAAAATGCTATAAATACAAGCATATAAACTAGGAGTAAATTGTATATGTACAAAATTAAGAAAATCTGAAAACAAAATTTACTGAGATTGAGGGTGGACAGTACACAATTGGGAACACCTAAAAGAAAATCTGCCGTCTGTGCCAGAGACTTCCAGCTTTAATGTTATTTTATTCCCTGAAAAAATACTTTTAATAAGAATAAACTTTCAGATGGAATAGGTTCCCATATATTCTAAATAAAGATGTGTATTTGTGAATACATTAGGTCTTATTTTAAATGATTTATAAAAACTTATGCCACAAATCTTCTGCCCATTGAAGGTGAAATGCTTTTAACATACTCACATTATATCACCACTATTCCTTTGGGAAAAAAGTTTTAATTTTGGCAGAAATATCCACAACATTTAAACATTTATAATACAAGGAACAAGCTGGACCCTATATCTGATGAACAACTTCAATGGAGTTTTAAGTTATTACTCAATTTTCAGGTACCCATTCAGATCATGTTTCCATTACTTTCTGTTACGGTTGAAATTAATGAATGATCCTATGCAAAGGAAGTCTTTCTGAAGAACCCTGAGGTTTTCAAGTCTCTCTCCTCTTTCTCCATATAGGGTACTTTCTTCCGAAAACTAATGAAGGGAATACATTTAGGAGAAAAGACTAAATTCTTTATGCTTAAAACTTTCATTTGAGAATCCAGTGTTTAGTTCTCTTTCTTAAAAATTGCAGATAGAGAATCGGAGCTTCTCAGTTGAATTACAGGACACTTCGACACAAAAAAATAAAGACTGGGTGCAATAAAAGTGTAATAGTCTAATACCTGCCATAATGCCTTTTAAGAAGGAAAATTCCAGTGACAAAAACAAAATTCCAAGACCCAGAAGTACAGAGTACCTATTCTAGGTGTATAGAGGAGTCTTTATTTTTAAAAAATTATTTATATTTACTTGAGTTATCTTAGTTTGCCTGCACAGTGATCATCTATATTTTTCTGTATACATGGATACTATCATGGCATTATGACAATGTTAGACTATACATTTACTTTGTCTTACAGTTTTTTTTAACTAACAAAAATGGATTTGAGAATTTAATCCTATGAGTTGTATGCAAATTCCTTTTTTTGAATTTGAAAAATAATACTGGTGCATGAAAATAATTCCAACACGGGAAAATTTTAAAATTAAAAACAAACAATTCCCTTTTGCTCTTTATCAATTCCCAGCATAATTTTCCACTGTAAACTTCTATTAAGAATTATGAGATATGCTTTCAGATATTTTAATTTGTATACAAATAAGTGCATTTATCCTGCATCCAAATAGCTTTCACAAGATTTCAGTATCAGTTCACTTGATTTCTCAATGACGTTGATTGTTGAACTTTATTTATTTGAATATTCACATCTTCCATTACCTAGAGTTAGTATTTTTAACTCCACCTATGCAAGTCCTACTTATCTATTCTCAGATGGAGTATCACATTCTCAAGGAAACTTTTGCTGCAGTCTCAGACCAAGTCAGTTGGTTCCCCAAACTGTTACTCTTTCCTTCACAGCACCCATCAGAGTGATCATTTAAAATTTATTAATAAAGTATTTTGATTAATGACCCTTCACCACTGCAGCAAATCTCAGAGACAGAGAGTATACATGTTTTGACTTCAGTTTAACCTCAACAAGTTGCAGAATCGCTGGAATACAGCGAGAACTTAATAAATTCTCATTAAGTGAATGAATGAAAAATAAATAAAAATCCTCTCAACAAAAGTCAGAGGACCTGAATAATAGTATTCAGAACCTCATACTTTTCTCTTTATTACACATTTTAGATGTATCTTTAAATTCTCTTGCAGCTTATTTCAGACCTGTTATCTTCCTCTAAGAGATTCACTTTGAGTGCCAGGTATAATTTGGTTTGTGCTTCATCTGTTGCTTGAGGATAGACATGGAATTAAATTCACTTTGGGCTGGGAGAGGTGCAAAGTTAAAGGGCCTCCCACTAGTCAAATTTGTGATGGTTTGGGTTGGGCTTCAATAAAGAATAATTATTGTAAATGATTGCAACACAATCTATGAAAATGCTTGGGCCTATAATGATAACTTAATAAAAAAAAAACTCAAGCGTCTATTCAAAGAAACTACTAATAGACTCTTTTCTTTGAAATTTGGCTACTAAAGAGAAATAATTAAAAATTTATTCCTCATTTAGATAGCAACTGGATTTTAGGGTACTAAATAGCGCCATTTAATAAGGGAAAGCTAGAAAATTCTGTGAAAGAATTAGGAGGAATGACTGATTATTGCAGATCTTGATGGCAATAAAAATCTGGCAACAATTATCAGTTGGTGTTGAAACCATAAGATGAATGGATGAAGGGAAACTGGGCATCTATTTGTATGGCACAAAAGTCATAAACTAGAGATTACTTTTTGCTTGCATGGGGAAAAATCCAACTGTACAATGGTCCTTACTGAAAAGACACAAGAAGCAAATTAAATCCATGGTATTGGGTTTCTCTTGTTTCAGACATTTTGGGACAATTGGGAGAGTTTGAATAAGAAATAACAATATAGCCTCTATATTATCTTATAAATAAGATTTCTTATAAATAAGGAAGTATTACTTTCAATGAGATAATATTCTGGCTATGAAGGAAAATACTCTTATTTTTTAAGATGCATATCAAAGTTTAAAAATAAAGGCAAGGGCTTCCCTGGTGGCACAGTGGTTAAGAATCCGCCTGCCAATACATGGGACACGGGTTCGAGCCCTGGTCCGGGAAGATCCCACATGCCGCAGAGCAACGAAGCCCGTGCACCACAACTACTGAGCCTGCGTGTCACAACTACTGAAGTCCGCACACCTAGAGCCCATGCTCTGCAACAAGAGAAGCCACCGCAGTGAGAAGCCTGCGCACCGCAACAAAGAGTAGCCCCTGCTCTCAGCAACTAGATAAAGCCCACACACAGCAACGAAGACCCAATGCAGCCAAAAATGAATAAAATAAATAAATTTATAAAATAAATAAATAAAAATAAAGGCAAAATAAAGATGTTTTCTGACACATTTAAATTGAAAAGTTGTTATTAGTAGGTAATTATATCAAACAGGAAAAAAATGACTCCAAAGGACAGGTATAAGACACAAGGAGTGAAGACCAGAGAAAATGGAAAACTATAAATAAGCCTTCACATAAAATAATGAGTAATATCTATAGTACTTTAAAAAAGGAAAAATCACATAGGCTTAAATATAATAATAATAATAAAGTTGAGACTATATATTCTAAAGAGGAATGCAGGATTTATGTGGGCCTAAGGCCTAGCTTCTTACAGTGTGTCTC
The DNA here is from genome assembly GCF_002837175.3 of Physeter macrocephalus. Taxonomy (NCBI): domain Eukaryota; kingdom Metazoa; phylum Chordata; class Mammalia; order Artiodactyla; family Physeteridae; genus Physeter; species Physeter macrocephalus. The sequence goes on along the minus strand of NC_041221.1, from coordinate 126,071,790 downwards.
ATGGAGCAGGATCATCTCACTCACCCAGGAGTTGATGAGAATGTGGGCTCTCAGGCCTACCCTAGACCTACTCAATTAGAAGCTGCATTTTAACAAGGTCCTGGAGTATCTCATATGGACCTTAAATTCAAGAGTCACTGAAGTCTGCAAGAGAGTAGAGATATTGTAGATTTAACTGTAGAGATAACTGTAGATTTCAAGTAAAGCTTACTTGAAGAAATTATTAATGTAACCAAGCCAACTGAAGAATAGGAATATATTTTGCAATTTCCAAGCTTGAAGAGGGAAGAAAATGAAGAGAAAATAATTTTTAAAAATGTAAGAAGTGAGAGAAAAATGTAGATGAGGCAAAACAACTAGAAAGCAGAAAACATGATAGACAATGTAAATTCAAATATAAGAGTATAGGCCATAGGCCTTCAAAAAATTCTCTTGAAAGCCATTCACAGTTTCTCATTCCTCCTAGTCTGGGATGAAACCTATGGTTCATATTCAAAGGGAGGGTGTTAGAGAATTTTTCTCAGAATCATCTTCAGTCACTTTCTCCCTATACTTCCACCTGTTGATTTGAGAAGAACAGAAAACCAGGGGTAAATGTTGTGTGCAATTTCTGAATTCTATCTATTTCTGATGGCCAACATGGATTGTTGTTGAACCCCTTCCTCCATTTTATAGCTGCTTTCTTTGACTTAGCTTTCTGGTATTTACTCATATTTTGGATAATACTTATTTTTAGTTTTTGGAGATGCTAGAGATTGGGGAATTTCATTTTATCCAAGAATTCCAAGAATGTTTTTGGATAACCCTCATGTATGTGTGTATTAGCTATCTATTGCTGTGTAACAAATAATCCCAAGATTTAGAAGCTAAAGACAGCAAACATTAATCTCACAATATCGGAGGTCAGGAATCAGGCTACAGCTTAGCTGGGTGGTTCTGGTTCAGAGGGTCTCATCAGGTTGTTGTCACGATGTTGGCCAGGGCAGTATCATCTCAAGACTTGTATGGGGTTAAAGGATCTACTTCCAAGCTTATCCCCTGGTTGTTGCCAGGCCTCAGTGGCTCATGGGTTGTTGCACTGAGGGCCTTAATTCCTTGTCATATGGGTCTCTTCCTAGGGCTGCTAACAATATGACAGGTGGTTTCCCCCATGAGGAGTGATCAGAGAAAAAAAGAGACACTATCTTTTTAACTGAACACAGAAGCAACATATTTCTTGCATATTCTTTTTGTTAGAGGCAAGTTGCTAAGTCTAGCACATGCTCACAGGTAGAAGAACGAAACATTACCTCTTGAATAAAGGAGTATTAAAGCATTTATGCGTAGAGTTTTAAAAGCACCACAATGTATATGAAGGACTATGATAAAGGATGAGGACTTGATACTGCTTTTTGCTGAGAATAAAAATGAGGATATGGTTATTACAGAGTAAGAATTATACATCAAAAAGTGGCGGATAACACCATTTCTAGTCAATATATTTCTTCAATAGTTTTATTAATATAATAGATTCATGCTCATTATGTTAGAAAGTATAAGAAAATATGAATAAGAAAGTGATATATGCTCTTTTTTGTGTGTGTGTGTGGTATGCGGGCCTCTCACTACTGTGGCCTCTCCCGTTGTGGAGCACAGGCTCCGGACACGCAGGCTCAGCAGCCATGGCTCACGGGCCCAGCCGCTCCGTGGCATGTGGGATCTTCCCGGACCGGGGCACGAACCTGTATCCCCTGCATCGGCAGGCAGATTCTCAACCACTGCGCCACCAGGGAAGCCCCTGCTCTTAGGTTGATAACAGTAAATAACCGCTCTGTATTTTGACCATTATGCTATCTTTTCTTCCAAATATTTTTATATTACATATTTTATATGCATATATGTATGTTGACAAGCCTCCCTCCCCTACCCCATACCTCTGTTTCTTCCCAAAGGCTTATGGTTTTGCATATTTACACGTCTAAATCTTTCCTAGTCCCTGAAAGAGAACAATGGCTTCTGCTTAAACATAAATCTGAAAGGCACACAGTTTCTTTTTGGTTCTGTTTTTTGAAACTTGATTAATTTCCAATGGCATTGCTTTCCTTGTTCAAGCTGAATAAATATGAACTGATGTGTGATTTTGGCTGACTTCTTTTTTAAGAAGTAGGTTAAAATGGCACATTTTCTTATTTTTTCATTCCAATTTGGGTTTAATTATGAGAGACCTGTCAGAAAAAGAAAGCCAGAGAAAACAGCCAAAGATAATGCCTAATCACCATCCACCATAATTAAGCTTATGACAGTGCTAATCTTCTGGAACACTTGGGACCTGGCAGTCACTGGAGGCCCCTCAGTCATACTTTGCCCATTGTTTTGACATTTCCCAGCATCAGTCTCCAGAGGAGAAAGTTTTGTTTAAAGATTCATTTTTTTCTTTGCATTTAAAGTGAATCCATTTCAAATTTGAAACAAAAATTTTATAGCAACTGTTGTTATCAACACCTGTGAATGCCTGAATATGAGTCATAGTGAAAATATTAATGTATAGATTGTCCAACTTCTTCATATTCTATCATGGATCCATTTGCTTACATGTGTACTGGCAGAAACATACATATAGTAGTATGCCTTTTTTGTTACCTTTGTTTTGTTTTGTGATTATGTGAAAAGAAAGAAAAATAAATATACCTATTTTATGAAGGGCAATAAACGCTAGGAATTATATTGAGCTGCCTATAGCAGAGACTTGAAATGTAACAGTGGCTTATACTTAATTCCAGAATGTCTTTTGCTCTCACATAACGTGAGCTAGGATGCTGACTTCATAAACTTTTTGCGCCCCCGTGAGGCATGCGGGATCTTATTTCCCCAACCAGTGCTCGAACCTGCACCCTCTGCAGTGGAAGCGCCAAGTCTTGACCACTAGACCGCCAGGGAAGTCCCCGACTTCATAAACTTGTCAGGGCCCAGTTTCCTCATATGCTTTTGCTCTGAGATCCTTAATGTGTATCTTCTATCATCAAATTCATTATATGCACACAAGATGGTTTATTGTGCACCCATAATCATGACCGCATTGCAGATAGGAAGATAAAAGAAAAGAGAAAAGCAAAAGATCCCCTGCTAGTTCCAGAGCTCTTAAAGAATTTTCCCCAAGCTCACTCAGTAGGTTCTGCTCACATATTACTAGCCACCCCCATAAAAAAGGGAGGCCAGAAAATACAATTTTTTGGATAGGCACATAGCTGCTCCCAACAATAGAGAGATTCTGAAAATAATCAAGAAGTAGAGAGTAGATATTCAGTCAACATACAGGTTATATGAGGGAAAATTTGACTTTATACCAACTAGTCAAGGGTTAGAAATGGCGAGTGCTAATATTCTTTAAGTGCCATCATCCATAATAGATTCTTGATGGTCATGAACTCACATAAAAGTCTGTCCACTCAAGCATTGAGGCTAATTGTAAATTGTATAAATATTATAATGGCAAACATTTAAACATTTAATCTGTTATACGTAAGGGTGAGGTCTCAGGATTGTTTTATTTTAATCTGATAATAGTATGTAGGCTCTTAATATGTGAAGAAGCCCTAGCAGCTCAACGTGAGTGAGGCTATGTAATTGCTAACAGCTCATCTGCTTTTCAGCCTACCATTCTTCCAGATCTTGATGTAGATCTCTGCACGTGGTTTCTGGAAAAGAACAACCAGTAGAGGGTACTGATTGAAGAGGAAGTGAAATCACAATGCCATTTTACATTTACATAAGATTTTAAACTAAAAACAAAGAAAAACTTCTCATGCATATTATTTTAAAAGAACATATTACAACAATTCTGTGAGATGGATAGGTATTCTTATCACTGCCACTGATAAGGAAAACAATTCACCCTAGAATGATCATATAACTTGCATAACACCATCAAAAATATTCATAGTCTAGATGTCTCTTCAATATAGATCATCTTCCAACTCCACAATTCTTACAAGAGGCAGAAAAAAACCTAGGTCATTCTCTCTCAGAAAAGGAAACTCAAAACAGTCAAGTATCTGAATTCATGGGCATTAAGGAACCACAACAACATCATCAAAGCTAAGGCTCATTAATTAAGGGATCATTGAGCCCACTGTGCTGACAGGCCTGGAGCTGTGGAAGAGGCAGGTTACACCTACTTGAGTCATATGACTCTTTTACTGTCAATGATCATTTGGAATACATATGTGGGGAGTATAGATATGGGGTATCGTTGGCAGAGGGGGTAACAGCTACTCAAACAGGAAGTAACCAGGACAATATTATGACCTGGATCACACTTTCATTATGTAAAATGGAAGTCTCTGGAAAGAGAGCTTTTTAGAGTCAAAATTTCATTTGTTGGAATTTAACTAAACTGATTATAAAAGACAGCTGCTGTCATTCACTTTCCAATGTGAATGTAGGTGAAACAGCAACATTCTTCAGTGAAGCTGAAGTTCAACTATCATAAGGCAATACTTGTTGCTAAACTGCTCTAAAAAGACATCATAGATGACATTATTTGTTTCCCTCTTTTAATAGGTTGAATACAAGCTCTGAATATCTGCTCCTGTCTTAAACTATAGAATCCAGTTATGCATATCCCATAGTTTTGTTGTACAGCTCAAAACAGGCCTAACATAATTAATCAAGAAAATGACTCATCGGTGGCTATGACTCAGTCATGAACTGCCACTGTTAAAATGCAAACATATTCATGCATAAACAGGAGGGTAGATTGCATCATCACTTTGTTAGACTAAGTCTTATAATGAATGCTTGACAAATACTATAAACAATTTTATGTGATACATCACATTTTCTATGTGAAAGGAACTTGGAAAGAGTATAGAGGAAACTACAATAGTAACTCAAAGGGCTAAAAAAGGTAGATAGATGATAGAAGATTGAAATATTTCAAGACTACCTAATTCCATACCGTCAAGTACATTATAAAATTGTAGGTTTGGACCATATATTTTAATCTTCGGTGAAGAGAACAAAATAGATCTAATATAACAAGATACATTTAAAATATAAATATGTAGAAAATTCCTAAGTATAGATGCTGTTAACAAGAACAACTGCTAAGAGAATTTGGAAAATTTCCTTCCTTAACTCACCTTATGAATATATATTCAACATAGTAGGGCTTGTTGGATGAATGATGAGATTTGCACTGTGATAATAGTAATAGTGTAGGACACTTGGGGTGTAGTGACTAAAGAAGTAGTTGGATGCCATATGGTAAATGACAATGTAACCCAAACTATGTGGTTTGAAAATTATTCCGGAAGCAAAGCAAAAAGTAGAAGATAATTTTAAACTAGAGAATGACACAATTAGTTTTATTCTAGGAGAGTAACTTCAGCAGAAACTTGATCATCCTGTAAGATCTAGGTTTCATTATATTTGTAATAATTGCTGAGTGTTTAAACTCTATATAAGACACTTTACCAGAGTCAAAAACTGTCTATAAAAATGTTGGAAAGATAGGCTTCCCTGGTGGCACAGTGGTTAATAATCCGCCTGCCAATGCAGCGGACACGGGTTCGAGCCCTGGTCCAGGAAGATCCCACTTGCCGCGGAGCAACTAAGCCCGTGTGCCACAACTACTGAGCCTGAGCTCTACAGCCCACGAGCCACAACTATGGAGCCTGCGAGCCACAACTACTGAAGCCCACGTGCCTAGAGCCCGTGCTCCACCACAAGCAAAGCCACCGCAATGAGAAGCCCGCGCACTGCAACAAAGGGTAGCCCCCACTTGCTGCAACTAGAGGAAGCCCGAGCGCAGCAACGAAGACACACACAGCCAAAAATTAAAAAAAAAAAAATGTTGGAAAGAGATATAAAGAGAAGTAAAATGTTATTCTTGCTTCAACATTCTTAGGGTCCTCATTGTAAATAAAAAGGGTTAAAATAGATGTACTTTAAAGATCTCTTATAGCTTTAAATTCTCTGAGTCTATGATTTTTAGGGATACACAAAGTATATCCAGGACTATTCAGCTGGAATCTATTGGTTTAAAATACTGAAACATTTATTAATTTTTGGTTGAATATCTGCTGTCCTTTGCCTTAAAAAATGTTTTTCTCCCTATAATACCATATCAAACAATTTAATCTGAAGAGATTTATTATGTAAGTAGAAATGCCAAATTGTGAGATCCTCAGAAAGTATGTTTTAAATTTAGGAGGTCTTCCCTACTCCCAGTACAGTCACAGTTAATTTGGACACAGACTTACTCTGCACTTAGACATAGCCTTAAGATCTCTACAAGATACCAGACTCCTTATGGGCCAAAAATTCTACCTGTATTGATAAGATTATTGAAGCTAAACCCACCAAGTACATATTGACACATCCAAAAATTTCCCCAAACTTGTACAACACCATTTGAAACAAGAAGAAAAAGAAGGAATAAGACCTTTCTTGAAGGATTAACAGGCAAAGGACTCATCCCTGCAGTAGCCCTTGTGAGTATTATTTTTCCTTCAACTCCACCTGAAACATATTCTACAGTTATGGATTGAAGTTCTGCTTTCTTTCAAATCCATTTACATTTAGGTAGTCAACACTTGTTCACTTTTACTTGGGAGAATCAGCTAGTATACATGGACTGTCATGCCACCAAGATTTAATGAGATTTGTCTTTTCACAGGCTCTGCAAGATCTCGAATTCACCAATAATTCCACCCTCATCCAAAAATGTGGATTATCTTTGGCAAAACTTAAGATAAAAAAAATTCCAAAACTCATCTTCCACAAAAAGAACACGAAGTATCACGAAAAAAACCACTATAATTTGCTGCCTGACTGAGGCATAATATGCCTCAGGAGGTAAGCCTCTTACCTCTAATTGAACTTAAGTCATTGAAAACGCCCCTAAGCAGGTAATGAAGAGACCACTCAGGAGAATTTTAGTTCTCACGAGCTTTTGCAGACACTGTGTTCCCACTTTCTCTGAAATCATTTTCTCCCATTAGGTTCCCAACAAGAGACTGCATTTTGCAAACTGAAGTTAGCTCTAAAAACTCCCTACTTCAGGTTTGCCTAACTCCACAAACAGTTCTCTCTATGCATTCATACACCATCTGGTCAGGTTTATAGCCAATTACAGTCTTTCTCTTGATCCATTAACAAAGGCTATCCCATCTTTCCTCAAGCTGTAGAAGCTGCTGTACAACACAGGAAGGCTTCTGCTGACATAATTTTTGAGATCTTTCATGAGTCTAATGTTCCTCTGACTGAATAAACTTTGAAACTTACTGAAAAATACTTTATTTCATCACAAGCTGGCTTACATTTCATGAATATTTTTATATTCTCCTATATATATTACTACTCATCACAGTAACACATAAACGTCAAACTCTGCTTCTTTTATCAAAAGAAAGAGAAACAAGTAAGTGTTTAGTATCTGTCTCAGAATTGTCCATGCCCCAAGTACACTTATAAGAAACTCCTTAGGGGGCTTCTCTGGTGGTGCAGTGGTTGAGAGTCCGCCTACTGATGCAGGGGATATGGGTTCGTGCCCCGGTCTGGGAGGATCCCACATGCCGCGGAGCGGCTGGGCCCATGAGCCATGGCCAGCGCGTCCGGAGCCTGTGCTCTGCAACGCGAGAGGCCACAACAGTGAGAGGCCCGCGTACCGCAAAAAAAAAAAAAAAAAAAGAACTCCTTAGGAAAATCTAGACTTGACTCTTTATTGACGGATCACATACAGAAATGAGAAATTATTAGTCTGGCTATTCTGTTATAGATTTGACTTCATCCTCAAAATATAATCCCATAATGAGAGGTAAATCAGTTCAAATGACAAAACCGATTGCCTTCACTAGAAGTTTCCAACTAGCTAGAGAAAAAATGTTGATTTATAAACACACTGTAGATATATCTCTGGGTGTCCATGACATTGAGATGTCTTGAAAATAGTGAGTCTTCCTAATCTCAGAAGGAACCCTAAAACAGTGGACTAGCCAAGGAACTTTTATAGACACCCTAATGGTGCAAAGGAAGTTTCTATTATAAAGGCACTTAAAAGAGTCATTAAAAACTGGCTGATTTAAGCATTAAGGGACCCCCCTCCCTCATTGTTATACTGTCCAGGCCATCCTTGCAAAGAGACTTGTGACATATCTCCAAACCAAGTCATCAGTTGAGTTCAAACATACCATTATAGAATGCCACAATTCAGCCTCAACATCAGATAAAAAATACTGTAAATGACCGGGATATAAACTACATTAAAAGACTACCTGACATTCTTAGGATGGTAACCTGGTTGAGGCAGAGGTGGTCATGTGAAACCTTGCTCAGATCTTACCATGAGCTCTTTCCACCACAGCAGGAATAAATTGGCCACTGTTCTAAAGCAACACCATAGGCAAATATTTTAAAAAACTCATGGAGTATGTCTTTTGTCCATGCCTCACCTGCCAACAGCACAATTCTAGCAAAATTGTCAAGGTGGGACATGGACAGAAGTCAAACTGCAAGACCCATGTAAATACCTTAAAATGGACTCCATACTAGTACCCACTGCAATGGAATATGAATGTGCTCTCATTGTTGTCTGCTTATTTTCAGGATGGGATGAGTCCTTTCTGTCTTGAAGAGCTACAATTCTGAGAACAGCAAAAATGCAACTCAGTTTCATGTTTCTTGCTTGGGAAATCCTAAACTACCTTTAGAATTACTGTCATTAATAAATTCTACAAAGCACTACCACTTAATCAAATACACCATTGTCTTTGCCACGTGTTGGCAAACAATGGCTCATGGGAAAAATCCAGTCTGCTGTTTTTAAAAATAAAGTTTTATTGGAACATAAATTCATTTCATATTGTCTATTACCACTTATATGATAAGCAGCAGAGTTGAGTAGTTACCCTAGTTACCAAATGGTCCACAAACCTAAATTATTTATTATCTGACACTTCAGAAAAAATGTTTGTTCATCCCAAGTCTGTACCATTCTCGATCTGCAGGCAAATGGAAGGAATTCTCATGTTAAACTGAGCCAGACTTTCCAAAACAGTTGAACTTCCTCGGCCCAATGTAATGTCCATAGCTATAGTTCCAAAGACATCAACTTATTTGGCAGTTAGTTGGCTCTCTAGAAGTTAGAAAGGCTAACTCATAAATCCAATGATATCACTTATGATCTCTGGCTCTACTTTGTTGCAAGATGACATGGTCAAATAGTTCAGGGAACTCATACAGTACACACAGTCTTATCAAAAGATATGGGCGACTTTTCCTCAATGTCCAACTAATCAACTCTTGCATGATCCAAAACCTGGAGACTTGGTGTTTTGGAATAGACATCAAGATGAAAACAGCCTTTGAACGCTTTGAAAGAAATTTATTAGCTACTCTGAACAACCAATGCAGAGGTAAATCTTCAAGACATTGATTCATAGATCTATAAATCCCAGTTAAAGAGACAAATATCATCTTTGGACCATTGGAGGGCCAAGTAGAAAACTTAACCTTAGACAGGTGAATGACACAGTCTGTTTCATGTTTTGAAATGATCACTTATGCTATTGGCTGTAAAACAACTTGAAGAGAGGAAAAAGTAGGAAAGGAGAATTATTAAATGGCTATTGCAACTGTCTAGGAAGAGAGAATTATGTTTTGTATAAAGAAGAAAGAATTACATATATTATATTTAATTTTTAAAATTTTCTGTGAATTATGAAATATCTATATTAGCAGAAAATACAGATGTAATAAGTATAATTTGAAAATATTGTGTTTAACTCCAGTCACGGGCAAAGAAAACTCACTATATCAAGCAGGAAATTCCCACCTAAGAAGGGAGTAGATGGAGATACTTCCAAAGGCAATAAAAGAGAGCTGTCCAGAGAGAGAAATGTGAGGAGTGAACAGTCAGCTGGACTTTTATTACTCCAGACTGAAAATCTGGTTTCAGAGTGGGTAATTGTTGGGAAAAAACAAATAAACTTAAGACAGTCCCAAGCAGTGAGTCTTATTTTTGGCTTGCTTAAGTACAGAATGGAAAAATTTTAAATCTTTTTAATGAAGTCTGCATACAACATGTGCTACCAGATAGTGAGCTACAAGTGGCTGAGAGAGGGGTTGCCTACCAATTTCTCAGAAGTTTTCATGTGTTTTCAGTAGGAAGGTAAAAGACAGCTGAGAACTGGGCCAGCAGTTCTGCCATAAGGCTGCCAGGATGAGGGATAAGGGCATTCTATTTCAGTTGCCCCTGAAAATTATGGGTAATCCTTAGGGGTGGTCTGTTTTAAGAGAAAGAACAAAGCTGGGGCAAGGTGTTCATGAAGGACCAGTGAAACCCAACCAAAGCAAGTGACTTGGTCTTGAGTTTATCAGCAGTACACATCAACAGGAAGTGTCATTAGGGTGTCCAGTGATGTAGCAGAGAGGAAACTGCCACAGAGACCAATAATGAATGATCCAGAGGACAGCACAAGATGAAGATCAATTACAGAAATTAATAAAACATTTTATTCATAATCTAGTAGTAGGAAATAAATGAATTATTGACAATTGTGCAATCTTAGAAAACTTTCTCCTTTTCTTAAGAGAATATTCAAATTATGGGTGATTGAGCAAGTCTGGTGATCTGAAGTTAAATCCTTTCAAATTATTTTAGAGTTTGAAGCATCTCAAAGATAAAGATAATTGACATTCTAAAAAGCTACCATAGGCTTTGAAATAGGAAGAGATGAGAGTCAGTCTCTGGTTTCCTGGTAGACCTAATTCAGAATGGTCAGCATCTTAGTCCATTCTGGCTGCTATAACAAAATATCACTGACTAGGTAGCTTTATAAAAAACAGAAATTTACTGATCATAGTCCTGGAGGCTTGGAATTTAAAGATCAAGTTGCCAGCATGATTGTGTTCTGGTGAGGCCCCTCTTTCTAGTTCACAGATGGCACTTTCTTCCTGTGTCCTCCCGTGGTGGGAGGGACCAGGATCTCTCTGGAACCTCTTTCTAAGTCACTAATCCCATTCACAAGGGCTCTGCCTGCATGATCTAGGCACCGCCCAAAGGCCCCATTTCCTGATACTGACATCTATGGGGGTTAGGATTTTAAGATATGAATTTGGAGGGGCCACAAACATTCAGACCACATTGGTCAGCTCTAGAAAATGATGATGTCTGTGAAGGAGAACTAAGAAGTCCTGCTGCTGTGAAGGAGAGTTAAAGAACATCATTTCACCGACAGGAGAACCAGGCCTCAAAACTGAATAATCGGCGATTTCAGAGGCCGTAATGTGACCGAGTGTCATAGGTAAGGGTTCAGGGTAAGTTTTCAGGAAATCAAAGACCAGAAGATCTCCAAGAAACAAAAAAGAAGGAATTCAGGTTAACAAAGGTACAGGTTAAACTAATGTACAGAAAAATAATTTCAGGGGACCCAGAGACAAGGACAGGCTTCATAAGATTAAAAAATCAGCAAAAGAGTGAAGATGTGGCCAGATGTCCCAGAAATGTAACGACAGAAATATGGTGGATTTGCACAAGATTTAACTAAGAAAATTCACGGTTTCTCAGATGGAATGATGTTTCTAGTAGACTTGAACACTGTGTACTCTGAACTCGGGTTTATGTCTTTATCTAAACATCAAGGCCAATTAAGGAATATTTATCCAATCAAACTTTCCTTTGCTTGTTGTTACTTGATACACTTCATTTTCAACCCTCTAAATGCTTTCATTGTTTTGCTTGGTTTTACTGAAATTCCTTCTTCAATTAGCTCTTTAGAGTATATTCCAACTTGTTAAGGTTAAGACTTAGGTCCATGCTGTTTTGAAAATGTTGGTATGGAGAAGAGCCACGTGTCAAGGCAACAGTGCCCATCTATTTGTTTGTCCCTGCGAGATCCAGGAAACTGGTGGAAACAGGCAGTAGAAATGAAAGCAGAGTGTAATCCAGACTAATGTTGACCCTTTCCTTCTGGATTCTTCTTGCCTGGCAGGAACATAAATGGGACTGTAACTGACACTAGAGAGTTCCTCTATTATCTATGCTCCCCTTCTTCCATTAATTACAGGACCCTCGCTATCTGTGTGCATAGCTACTAAATTAAAGACTATAATTTCCACCTGCCATAGTAGAAAGGAGGGGCAAGGAAAAAGTCACCCAAAGGGAGGTGTGCAACTTTGACAGTATGTCCTAAAAGGATCAAGCCCTCCCTTCTATTTGCCCCATTTCACTACCTAGAATGAAACGTAATAGCAAGAACTTGGGCAACTTTTACTGACTGCTAGATGGAAGACTCTTATTATACATGGCAGAGCAACACAGTGGAAACATTCTGGGTTTCTAATAATTGTGATACCTCCCTACAGTCCTGGACCAACTCCTGTAATTTTATACAAGAGAGAAAGAAACGTCTACTTCTTAAGTTCTTGTTTACTCAATCTGTTACAGCAGTAAAATCCGTTTTGTAGGTCGCAGACTAAAATAATCTACAAAAACAAATATTTTTACATGTATTGGTAACATGTGTGGAATCATCCAGCTCCATACCAAATCTTCTCATTTTCAATGCATACAGAGAAAATCTAATATCATAACATCAAGATATTAAAATTTTTATGAAAATACTGTCATTGTCCATTAGCAGCTTGCCAAGATAAATGTGATATATCTGTCAGTTTTACTAGATGGGTCATATCCTAGATTTAAATTCTTATCTGCTCTGCTCCAAAGCCTATGGTTTAATCACCACCTTTTATTGCATCCCTTTCTTATTATGGAGTTAAATATAAAATTAGCATCAATTTTAAAATCAACACGATAATTTTAATGTATTTGTCCACATGTCAGGAATTTTTATCAATTTTTCTCTTTTGTCAACAGTACTTCAGAGGAAATATTTGATAAAAAAAAATTTGGTAATTTTACTTTAGGAATCTAAGGAATTGTAATATTGAATTGACTCTCTGTCCAGAATAAACAGTTAATGACATTTTTTTCTCCATCATTTTTCTATTTTACATTTACTATATATGACTTGTCCTTGTGAAGGAGAATGGCCATTTCCATTCATTGAGTATGTAAATATAAGGCATTGCATATATTTAAGTAGATATTTTATTTCAGTTTTACGGCAGGCTATGAGATAAGTGCTATTCTCTTTTTACAGAAAGGAAATTGAGTTTCAGGGAACTAAAAAAACTGACTAAAAAATAAGTGAAGCATTTAACAGTATGTATTTGGAAATACCAAAGCTTTAGAATTATACATTACTTGAATAAAAATGTTTATTTCAAATGAAGAGTATTTTTCCTCATATTTTCCCCAAAGAAAGTAAACCCACTAGAACAGCCATCCAACTCAGAAAACATCACCAAAACTGGTAAAAAATTTTCAATATAGCAATCTATTGAAAATTAGTGGGTTATGAAACTATGTTTCAAACTTTTCTGTAAAGTTTACTACAACATAACAAATATATGCATTACAGAAATAATAAGTGAAATATACAACCATTCCCAGAAATATACATGTATTTATAAACATCCTTGATGTCTTATATTTTCTCAACTATCATAAAGATTTAAAATATACAAAACTTTTGTCTAGTTTTTAGGTTGACATCATATGTCAGGTCAGTTAAAGTCATGAAACAGCGTAATGTTGCTAACAAGCCCGTGAAAGTGGAACTGTTGTTCTTATTTTATAGAAGGTCAACCAAAAGAGATTAAGTATTTTGTCCAACGATGCCCAGCTAAACAAAACTGAGATGGAAATAGATCCTAAACCAGTTTTTAAAAGTCAGCATTAAAATTGCACAACTCCAAAAAAAAAAAAAAGAAAAAAAGAAAAAGAATTGTGGTCTGTCTGTTGTTGACAACATGCAGGAATTAATTGTACTGGCTTGGACTTAATTTACATCTCATCTTCGGTTAGTTTTGTATCTTTGGGTAAAATACTTAGTCTTTCTAAGTGTAACATCTCTAAAACAGGAACCCAGTTCTGACCATATAAGGTTGTGTACAGTAACAAAAGTGATATGCAAAGTACAGGCACTTGCACATATCAATAAATAGTTAAAGCGTTGTTAATATTTTATTATTATTTAGATATCACTTTTGAAGTGATAATTTAGTTTTCCATTTGAAAGCATAGACAGTTGTTCCAAGGGGGAAGGTCAAGGGAAAGATAATATCTTTAAATGAATTGAAAGACATAGTTCCATGGATAAGAACCAAGAGCTGCCAGTCCTAGAAACGCAGTTCTCGTGCTTGTTTTGCTAAGTATACCTCTTCTCATTGCTTCCCACAGTACCTGGCCCTTTGTAAGCACTCAATAAATATTTGTTATTAGACTGACTATTTTATTTCATGAAAAGGCAAAAAGACAGAAACTATATGTGTAAATAAAATTTTTGATAGATTTCATATATTTAGGAATGTAGTTACTGATTTCTCTTATAGGGCATTACTAAGTCAATGTTGAAGGCAAATTAAACAAGAACCTCAAAAGAAATCTTAAAGCAATTTTAATCTAGGACACTCCTTTCCGAAGAATATTACTGGGCTAATTAAAGAAAGCTGAATTCAAGGATGTCTGTGCTCCAAGCTCAGCAAACCCTGAGATTTCTCAATGCTAATTTTCTGAGGTTCTAAACTATTGCCTTTCTTAATATTAATTTATAAAAACAATGAACTGTATAGGTTCTTTTAAAAAAAATAAAAGAAGAGGTAATGTCGTTTTAATCTAAAAGCAAAGTATATCCTTCACAAACATGATAGAAACTTAGAAGTTATACACAAGGTGCATTTCATTACATAAAAATTAAAATTTTAATACTAACTCATTTAGAAAAATCTACCAGAAATAAATTGAAAAAGACAGAGGACCAACTGGGAAAAATTTTTTCTACAATATAAGCAAAGGAGCTTTTATTGTTGTTGTTGTTTCAGCCCCCAAGGAATTTCATTTCTACGAATTTTCCATACAAATAGCCTAACAATTTATAGAAGTTATTTGCAGCACCTCTGGAAAGGAAGTAGCCTGGAAACAGGATTAGTTAGATAAATCATATTATCTCTACACCATTTTATACTTAGTATAGTCATTAAAATAAATGTCTTAGCTGTGAAAAGATTTACAAATTATGTCAGGTAAAAAGAGAGAGTTTCTAAACATTATTTATAGTGTGGTTCTATTGACAGGTCTGGAGGGATGCAGAAGAAAACATACTCCTGAGTGAACAGTTTGAGATTCGGAGAGAGGATTTGTAATATTTATGTAATACGTACTTGTAGTGTTAACATTTTTTTCACAAAGGACAGTTATTACTTCTAAGTATTTTTTAAAAGAATGAAAACCATCTGTCATATTAAATGGGAAAATAGTACCTTAGTTTTTAAATAATGTAATTTTCTTTTGTAATTTTGAAGTAACACTTCTTTGCCTCTTTTCAGCCACAGCAAGTTTAACGGGTTTAATCTCAAGCCAATGCAATTCTGAAAGTAAATTTACTATTCTGTATTCACATAGTAGCGTGAAAGTAGTGAAGGTGTTTACAGTAACAATTATTTATGACATTCCATGTAAGAATTTCTTCAACGGGAATAATTCTTCTTAAGTGAAAAACTAATTTGAAATACATTCTCTCTCACCAGTCAGAAATCTGAAATTTAGTATTCTCTCTCTTCAAAGGAAGACCTGAGATCTTCTGAAAACACAGGAAAGAGCTTAATAGAACGTTTTCCCCTGGTCTTTGAGTTGACGATTAATTTATTCAGAACTTTATTGATTTTTCTTTGTGTAATAGACACAAATAATCACAGCAGCTTTAAAAATAATTATCTATATTTTGATAAAAAAATAGCCAGTTATTATTTCTTCTGTGAAAAGAACATTCTTGTAAATTAATTCAACCTAACGCTTGAAATCAATTTTTAAAAAATTAATCTTAAAAAATTAATCAATTAATTTTACTTCTAAAACCTTTTTACTATTTTTGCTTAGTAACTTTGTAGCTTTTCTATTGCAGAAAAAGTTTAATTTTACAAGTGAAAACACATTTCAAATATGTTAATTTAACAACAGCGATACGTTTTTTAATAGCTTGAAACACCTACACTAGAATGTCAAACGTATAATGATTAGTAGGCACCATCTTCCAAGTTAGTACACAGCAGCACAATATAATATTATACTGTAATATCAAATATATTCTGGGAATTCCAGACCAGGACAAAGAATACATATGTTAAGTCAATGACTTGGAAAAGCGTTAAAAGTGTTTGCTGTTTTGAAGATTTTGCTCCCAAGCAACATTTTAATTTAAACTTTTAAGATAAGCTGAAAGTGTAATATCCAATGTTACTGCTTCATGTCTGCAACTCAGGCTTCTAATTATCTAGGCTGAGGCCGTCACTTATCCCTCTGCACCTTCAGAAAGATGAGAAATGGAGCCAGGTTCCATTTCCCTTCTCTTCACGCCACTTGTCTTACTTGCTTGGAGCTCCTTTTAAAGCTAAGAAGGAATAAGAATTTGGCCCTTTGTTTCTGAATGGATAGTTAATCCCCCTTAAATAAATTCCTCTGATCAACCCGCTTCTAATTAGATTGGACCTTTTCTCCGTTTCAGAACTTTTCTGTGGGATTTAGAAGGTCTGGTGAATATTATACACTAAGAATAAACACACTGTGTTGATGTAACTGGCATTTCAAAATAGCTCTTCCAATTAACATAACATTTTCTTCATTTTTAAAGTAGCCCTTCAACAGTATATTTTTGAAATAAACTGCAGAAAACTTCAAGATCATTTTATTTTATGACTATGTGTCTTTCTTCCTTTATATGAATTGAATGAAGTACCATCCCTGAAAAAGCCCAGTGTCCTTTAATTATCCCAATGGGAAATTAAGAGCAATAGCGTTATATTTGGTTGGTGGATTTACTGGATGTGACCAAAATCCAATTAGATGAGCTCCAATTTGATCTGACCCAAAAGATTAATTCTGTCAGAAATGTTTATATGTAAAGCAGAATGTCCACACTTTTAAAAAGGAGGATGGGTTTATGGTTAGGCAATTAAACAAAATTTTACAATGTGAGTTTTCAAGCATATGAATTAATACCTGATGAAAGGTATACTGGCTCTGGGTCTAGAGTCATGAGTTCTAAACCAAGATTTATTAATTATCTCAGCTCTCCAGATGGCATATCTATGTGATAATTATTTTCCTCTCAACTAATTTATTCAATATATATTTATAAAGTTGGCAAAAAGGAGAAGTTTAGTAAAATATTGTGAGCTCCTTAAGAACAGGGACAATGGTTTGTCTCACTTTAATATCCAAGCCTCTGGAACTAAGGAGATTTAATATATTATTGTTGACCTGAATAAAATTAGATTTATTGATTGTCAAAATTGCCAAATACTCTTTTTGTCTTCTTTGCAGCCATTCTCTTTTCTTTCCGGACAACAGAACAACAATGTGCCTAGCCCAAGTGTCCAAGACAATTTTGGTGGCATCACTGTCAGTAGGATAGAACTTAAACCCATTCCTTGCTAGTGAAATATAAGGGGGAGTCTCCTGGAGAAGGATTTCTGGGAAAGATAAAAGGTCAGAGTGAAGTCAAGAGAACATCTAAGTTCTCTTCTTCTTGATTGAGATGCTATCATGCAAGAATGTGATCGTCGCTAATATACAAAGATAGGCAGACCAGAAAGCTATAAAAAAATTGGGTCCTTATTTACCTAATTGCACAAACAAATCAAAATCATAACATCTGCAAATAATGACAATTTTACTTCTTCCTTTCTGAATTGAATGCCTTGCCTAATTCCTCTAGCTAGGACTTCCAGTACTATATTGAGTAAGAGTGGTGAGAGTGAGCATCCTTGTCTTGTTCCTGATCTTAGAGGCAGAAAAATCAACAAGGAAATATTGGAATTGAACTATACTTTAGACCAAACGGACTTAACAGACATATATACAACATTCCATCTAACACCAGCAGAATACACATTCTGCTCAAGTGTACACAGAGCGTTTTCCAGGATAGATCATATGACAGGACATAAAACAAGTCTTAGAAAATTAAAGATGATTGAAATCATACCAAATGTCTTTTCTGACCACAATGGTATGAAAACAGAAATCATCAAAAAAAAAGGAAAGACGGAAAATCTACAAATATGTGGAAACTGAACAACATACTTTTGGACAACCAATGGGTGAAAGAAGAAATCAAAAGGGAAGTTAAAAAATTCAAAATAAATGAATATGGAAATACAGTATACCAAAAACCCATGGGACACTGTAAAGTAGTTCTGAGAGGAAAGTTTATAGCAACAGATGCAAATATTAAGAAATTAGAAAGATCCCAAAAAACCTGATCATACATCTCAATGAACTAGAAAACAAAGAACTAATTAAGCCCAAAGTTAGCAGAAAGAAGGAAATAATAAAGATCAGAGCAAAAATAAATGCAATAGAGACTAGGGAAAAGTAGAAAGAATCAATGAAACTAAGAACTGATTTTTTGAAAAGATAAAATTGACAAAACTTAAGCTAGACTAACAAAAAAGAGAAGAATCAAATAAAGTTAGAAATTAAAGAGACATTACAAATTATAGTACAGAAATACATAAGATTATAAGAGATTACTGTGAACCATTACCTACCAAGAAATTAGATAACCTAGAAGAAATGAATAAATTCCTAGAAACACAACCTACTAAGACAAAAAAAATAGAAAATCTGAACAGACCAATAATGAATAGAGATTTAATGTATAATCAAAAACCTCCTGACACAGAAACCCCTAGCAGCAGATGGCTTCAATGGCAAATTCTACCAAACATTTAAAGAAGAATTGATACCAACCCTCTCAAACTCCTCCAGAAGACTGCACAGTAGACAACAGTTTCAAACTCATTCTATGAGGCCAGCATTATCCTGATACCAAAGCCAGATAAGGAAACTATGAAAAAAGAGAGCTATAAACCAATATCTCTGATGACAATAGGTGAGAAAATTCTCAACAAAATATTAGCAAACTAAATTCAAGAACACATTAGAGCGACTGTACACCAGGACCAAGTGGAATTTATCCCTAGATTGCAAGGTTGGTTTAACATATGCAAATCAATAAATATGATACACCACAATAATAGAATGAAATATTCAAAGTACATGATCATCTCAATAGATGCAGAAAAAGCATTTGACAAAATACAACATCCTCTCATGATAACAACTCTCAACAAATTGGGCAGAGAAGGAAAACACCTCAACATAATGAAGACCTTATATGACAAATTCTCAATTAATATTACAAACTCAATGGTGAAAAACAGAATCATAGAATTATTAAAGCTGAAGAAAAGCTTCCAAGATTGGAGTGACTTATCCAAGATGACCTCATTAGTTACTTTCAAAAATGGAGCAAATGTTTAGGCTTCTATATATCTGCTTCACTGTTCTTCTCTCTCCACTGTGCTGCTTAATTATTGTCTCCATGCAGAAGAAAGTTTTCAAGATTACATTACTTAAAAGAACCATTTCTTGCTCTAGGGAAGTTTATACTTCTCAAGTATACGTGGATTTTCATGTTATTTTCAGTTGCATGAAATCATCTACTTTGACTGTGTTTTGTACTTGTTTGAAAACTTTGAATGATTTCTTATGTTGTAAAGAATAAACCCCAAAACATTCATTTGGCATCAAGTCCCCTCATTTTCAAGCTATATCCTACTCTCCCCCTTATTCCCTACTCATAACTCTCTTTCTAACTCATTTATTTACTCACTGTCATCCAAACATGGCTTGTGTTTTCTTTCTCTTCATTCCTATACCTATATCTTTCTTCAGGAAGATCCACTGATAAAATTTAAGTGATCCATAAGCACTTCAGCTTTTGTCAAACTTCCCAAAATTCTAAGAAGCTCTCTTCTGGCATATCATTCACTGCCATCTCCTATTGAAATCCTTTTTACCTATCTGTAGAATCACCCCAATGCCTTTTCTACTAAAATCTCCCACACTGTTTGTGCTGTACCAAAATAAACTGTTGAGAATCTCTGAGGAGTCCTAATAAATAATATTCCTCTTCGCAACTTGGGTTATAAAAACAGTGTTACATTGTTTAGCAACTAAAATACCATACTTATTACTGACAAAGTCCAAGTTCTATTAGTCAAGTGGTCTTCCTCATGTTGGATCTTAGCATTAGGCAAATGGATTCACCTGGTCACATTTATTATTAGACCAAGGTCAGCTTCTATTAATGGAGTAGATCCCTGAACAACTTATACATGAACAGGTAATGGAGAACCCTTGTTCCCTATGAGCAGGTTCACCTCTAAGAGGGAGAAGGAGTCTGTGAGAAGTGAGTTAAGAATGAGTAGTAAATAAGCCATAGAGATTGAATGCACAATATAATGAATATAGACAATAATACTATATCATAACTATGTAATGTGATAAATATTGCTACATGGGAATCATATTACAATATATAAAAGTATCAACGTAACACACTTGCCTAATAACATATTTTAAAACTCAACTCTCATCAAATGTGAAACTTTATCAAATTCTTCTAACCCAGGTACAAAAAACATACAATTATTTTTGTTTATAAATAAGGTAACAAATTGGAATTTCTTTGATTAAGCTAGAAGTCACGTTTTAAATGTACCATTAAAGCTCAGTAAGTGGGTAACATTGACTTGAGACTTCTATAACTGGAAGAATAGCCATTCTCTGGCTTCAGCCCTTATAGACAGACATACTGATTATGGTTTCAGTGAGTGTTTCTGAAAATGGCTATTACCCTCACTTGGAGCACAGAATGTATATACATCCTTTCAAAAGGTTATACTTCCAACATTTAAATACAGGTCTCTTTATAGAAATGGCACATATAAGTTATCTTGCTTATAAGGCATGCATTTAAGTTGTTGTGTATAAGAATGGTAGAGAGCCTTTGAACAGAAGGATAAAGAATTGATATTTAGAACAAAGAGAGACAACATAAACATAGTTTTTATGAAAATTGTTCAGTATAGTCACAATGTATGTCTTAACATGAATTAAAGTATAAGCTTCATTTTGTGTAATTAAAAACACTATAATATTGTACAAATATAACCTTTACTCTATGCTAAATAAGTATGCAATACACATTTATACTCACAGTTATGTACCTCCAACCAAGTTTAGTATTATTTATGAAACTACTTTTGACTCTAAGATAACTTTTTGTCTTATATAATGACTTTACAATCTAAAACGGTGTAAAAACTTTACAAAAAGAAAACTTTAATTTGGATATTTTATAATAGAATTATAAAATTCAGTTAATTTTCAGTTAATTCATTCAGTTAATTCCAGTGGTTAATGAAGAAAGTTGTAGTATATGTAAAGACATTTAAAAGGTTATTGTGTGTGTGCTCTTGTGCATTGCTATACGTATGTAAGATGAAGAGTACATGTAAGATGTAGGACAGAGATGCTATCCTGCCTTTCCTTTATCTAACTCTATCCAATTTCTATCAGTTTTGATCATAACACTGATGAATATCATAATTTTTATAATTTTAATTATCCTAAAACCTGTTGGTATTTTAAAAATTTTAAACTACATGCATATCTATAATCCCCTGCTCTTATGTACACATATTTAAACACATGGATAAAAATGCACAGAAACAACATACAGTATACAAACACATCTATAAGTTCTAAGTCTTAAAGATTAAGTAACAGGAAATTAGATGGGAAAAAAACATTACAAGATATGTGAGTGGGGGCTTCCCTGGTGGCGCAGTGGTTGAGAATCCGCCTGCCGATGCAGGGGACGCGGGTTCGTGCCCCGGTCCGGGAAGATCCCACATGCCGCGGAGCGGCTGGGCCCATGAGCCATGGCCGCTGAGCCTGCGCGTCCGGAGCCTGTGCTCCGCAATGGCAGAGGCCACAACAGTGAGAGGCCCGCGTACGACAAAAAAAAAAAAAAGAAAAGATATGTGAGTGGAATATATAATAGGTAGGGAATAGAAGGTGGGTGGCAGGTTTGAGGCATTTGGTACAAGATGAGTGCCTTTATTTACAGTGTACTTTCCTTCATTTCTTTTAATAGAAAGTAGTGAATTTGACTCCTTGGGTGTTCGGACAATGTCTTATTCACCTTTGTATCTCCAATCCCAGCACATCATATAATAGACACTTCATGCTCAAGAAGTGTTTCAGAATTAATTATTAAAAACATTACTGTGAATCAGTTACTACTAAATCTGAAATCCTGTCTGATATTAAAAAAAATTTAAATACATCTAAAGTTCTCTCCACAATCAACTCTTTACAAAAGTACTAAAAAATATAGCTCTTGCTCATATTTGGAGCTTACATTTGCCATGTAAAACAATATTTAAATAATAAATGATTTAAAATCAGCCTTTTTATCCATTAATGGTACAGTATAAGAAATAACAATAAATAAGAGTATTAAATATGTTGCGTATTATTGTCTTTTTTATCTACTCACTACTTGATTTTCATTAAATTAAAAGCAATATTAATCATTACAGTAAGGCATGGCTGAGCTGTAGTGAAATAAAATTACAATCAAAGACAATGTTTGATTCTCTGTCCAGATTTCAGAAATCAAAGCCCTCAATTATAACTGAAACAGTAGCTGTGGATGTTTTGAAGTAAGTTGACCAGTTTAAGTACCCAGGAATCATCTTGCCAGAGTTTCGTTTTTGCTAACATGTGACTTTGATTCTCTCCAAGGTGGGCTAAGTTTGAGTCTTAAGAAAAAAAAGGAAAGAGGGAAAAGAGATTGCTTTTAATAAAGCAATGATCTAACTTAAGAGACTATTTTGATCTTAAATATGAAGCAGTCTCTTGGAGTTGAGAAATAACAAGTCCTAAATCTCATTCTGTTCTTTGAAAAGAACTCACAAGCTGGTAATTGTATGCATTTTTTTTTTTTAGGTAAATTAACTTGAATGTAAACTTTGAACTGATTTCCTAGTGTGTTTTCTAGAATTTTGTTGGCAAACGATTTCCCTAAGGACGCACTGAGTAGAATGATGGTTTTAATCAAGCAAATGTTTTCCTTTTAAAGAACCAATCAGCCCCTACACAGATGATATGATCTTACCACACAAAAGTAGGAGGAAAATAAAATCTTTAAATAATATTAGCATAAAAATTATTCTTGAGATTTGTATGTTTTCATATTGGGTTTTGGAACTTAAAAAATTCCAGTTAGTCTCTTGATCTGTTAATGGTTCTGTATAATCCACCTAAAGAAACCCCTAAATAATTTCTTATATATAGTACGTAGGATATTGTGGTAGCCCAACTGATTTAACAAACTAATACTGCTTCTATCTCCTTCAATTATATACTGTGCACTTAGATCAAGATGGGAAAAGGATGGCAACAGTATCAGTAAGTGTTTGTATTTTCCCACGTGATAAAGATCCGATGAATTTAAGAGCTAGAGAGACAAATTTCATTTGTTTTATTTATTAAGTACATTTTTGGTTGTGATTCCTCATTCCTTCCCACTTTAAAAGAAGAGAAAATAATACAGGTTGCCCCTCAAGCTATTAGTCAAGTGACCTACTTTCAGGCATCCCTCTCCTGGGTTTGGCCAGCTCTGATTTTTCCCAGATGACCATATTCTCTTTTATTCCCATGCAGACATTCTTAAAGTTTTAAAAGGAAATTGTGGAGTTCCTCCAAAATCTGTGGTCAGAACACAAATATTTTTGAAATACTCTCCTTCCCAGCCTGCGGCAGCTATCAACAACATCACCCAGAGTTCATTTTGAAAGAAAATCTTTGATAGATCATTAAGAGAAATTTAAAAAAACAGTTTAATAATCCATCATTCTCTTTCATAGGACAGCCAACTGTACACAATTCACATGCTTGCAAGTATTTTTTCCTATGCCTTGTCTTTAGAAATCTAGGTTTGTTGCTGGTGACAATGATTATTATCATTTAATGATAAAATTATTATCACTCAAATATGTAGGAATGGAAAAACTATTTTAGAAACGATAAACTACATCATGTATAGGAAATAAAGCCAATATCTTTTCCCGAGTAGGAGAGGAAAGAACAGAACATGTAGGTCATTAAACTTCTGGTGGATGTGACATAAGCATAAAGATGGCCAGGACTTGTGAAATCTTTTTTGTGAAATAAAAAGAAAAGTGGAAAGGAAAAAGAAGCTATGGATTTTCCCTAATTAAAAGTCTCTGGGCAAAACTGCCTAACACGCAACCTGAATATTATACGTACTCATATATAAAATACTGTAACTAATTAATTCTCCCTTTCCTCTCATTATTTTATGTAACAAAGTGGTGGTAATTAACATAATAATTTGATGTTTGCATTAGAGAACACTGAGGTAAGATTTTGACTAAACTGAGGAGGAATTAATGCTGGGGATAGGTGTCAGGACAGCTATCAGAAGATGGATACAAGAACTATTGAGATTTTTGTCTCTCTCCTTTTGAGTAGATCTTTGTAAGACGGATGGTTGTTAGTTGCTTCATATTGAGTGGAAGCATAAATTTGTTGTTTTATAGGTTACATACATATAGAAAGCTGTATAGGAATGACTAACTTGCATTAAAATGTTTTGCCAGTCTACAATGTCATTACTTTCATACTACGTCACCATAAATTTCCCCAATATTTCTCACCCTTTTCAACTATAATCTAAAAATATGGCTTTCCCCAACTACCTATATTCAATATGGTCCTTCCATCACTGGTGTTAACAGTCTTAAGTTTCTATCACGGTAATTTGTGAAGGTGAGTCAGTCTCTGCTTTGTGAACGCATGGAGACTGATGTCTCTAGAAAAGTCTCACAACTGTCCCCCAGCAGTGACCACTGGAATAAAAGATCCAGAAAGTCCCTGACACTGCAGCTAGATATGTCTCTTTGAGGATAACTGATGGCCCATTTCTGGGCTTTGGTGGTGATACATCCCCACCACGGAGGGACAACAAATTATTCTGAGAACTGAAATAACTATTATGTTATAGATAATGTCGGAAAGACATTCCCATAAGACTGGGGCCTTTCAGCAGAGTTTATAGATAAAATGGAAGTGGTACATATAGGAACATGCTCCTGACTGGGGCTCTGGCGTGTGTGGGTTGGTTAGGGACATCATAGTATCCATTACCAGGTTGCAGCCCTTCTTTGGGGACTAATGACAGAATCCCCAGAATTGTCAGCTCGTAAACCCTAAGATTTTTCTCCTGTGAAAGTATACCAAACTTTCTGGTGTGTGATGGACATTCATGAATTTAGGAATATAGTTAGGAAATCTGCCAATATTTTCCTTGCATTGATAAAAACCTTAGTTGATGGGGACAAGTGTAAGACTATACATTGGGCAGAATTGAGGGCAGTGTGTCTGGCAGTTCAAAAATAATTGAGCTATTACCTACGAAAAATTTTTATTTGTATGGACTTGTGAGTAATGTCCAGTTGCCTTGCTGTGTGGTCAGGCAAGTACATCCTAAGTGATTGTATAATTAAGAATATATCTGTATGGGGAATGCACTTATGGAAATAAAGGAATAAATAAAGGAATTCCAAGAAAGAATTACATTGAGACCATGTAGTTACTCAACAGAAAAATTCAACTACTAGTTCAGAAAAGACTGGAGTGCAAAAGCTGATGCCTTTATTTGAATCTTAGATGTAGTGGCTTCAAATGGATCTGACTGGAATAGACATGAATCCTTTTGGGGGCTTCACTTATCCTGTAAAGGAAGCAGTTGCTGAGATGCCCCTAAAATTTTTCAAAAAAAATATTTATCAGTTTTGTCCCAGGCTACATTTCATTCAACCGAGGTATACATTTCACTAAAAAGCATAACATCACATAGACTTATGTCCCTTCTCATACTGAAAATAAAGGTTTGATTGAGAACTAGAATGGGTAATGAAAAATATGATTAATAAAAAATGGGGGTAGTAGGGTTGTGAAGGGCTGGGTGACTTGATTGGATAAAGGTACAGGACATCTGAAGACAGTAGTAGTAGCAAAGGGAGCAGCTTTGTCAAGTTTCTGTGGTGTGGAAGTGGGAATGAGGTGCGGGGGCGGGGAGTTAATGCAACCACAAACTATCTTTCTCACCTTGCATATTCTTTTCCTTGTCTTGTCAGGGTCAGGTATACTGTGCCTGTGACTGCACTTGCTAAAGTAATTTAATTCCTCTGAATTTGTGTAAATTCTTAACGGAACAATGGCTGGATAGTGTCTTCATTTTGTGTGGTTGAATGGGGATTGACTATAAGTGCATCCCCATTGTCTAGTTATTAAAATTGCCCCATTCCATTCTTTTAATCTGTGTCTGGACCAAAAGGAACCTCTAAGGAAGCTTTATCTGTCCTGTTGGTCAGTGGGTGACTGATTCAGAGATCTTACCCAAGGTGGCTGAGCCTGGATTAAGACAGGTAACAAATGAAATTTTAAAAGGCAAAACAAAACAAAAGTTAATTCTGGCAGAAGAGAGTCACCATTTAAATTAGTGATGATGTCTTAAAGAAAGAGAACATCTCAGGTCAGAAGAATGATTTTCTTAGTTGTTTCTTTTAGATGTAGTGCCATTTCATGGCCACTGCTGGAAGAAATCCCTGGATTTGTTTTCTGCTGGGAAGGGTATTTGAATGAAGATGACTCTAAGATTTACCCAAGAAGTCTCTTTGGATGGTTTAGAGGAAAGATACCAATCAGCATCCCTTGATGATGCTACCTGAAGACCAACATGAGTAATGGTAGTTTCGAATTACCATTTGGATTGTGTGTTTTGTGTTTGTGTTGTGTTGTGTTTGGTTTTCCTTCCTTTGCACTAAAATAGGCATATTGCTCCTGGCAGCTGGTAGCTGATGTCCTGTGTTGCTGTGAATCAGGATGTTGCTTGTTAAGGTAACTACCTAGAATCTGAAGGGCAGCATGTGTTAGCACCTGCTCTGTACACTTTTTAAAAAAAGTCTTACTATGTGTGAATGTATATGGGATGCTACCCAAAAGGGAGTTTAAAGAATTAGATATGCAAAACAGTGACTATTGCCATGATATAGCAGTCACGCATCACTGGTGATTTGCCCTAGTTCATGTAATAGGCAATTTTGGAAGCCTTATGACACTCTCAAACTTTACAGTAACTAGAAGTAGAATAAGCTTTACTGATAATCTCATGGTGCCCTTAATATTTTTGGGGACACACAATACACTTGGTACTTTCTTAGAATTTCCCTTTATCTGCTTACATTTCCTTCTGTTCTTGCATGTTTTCTACTTTTCCATTAGAGCCATTAAACATAGCTCCTCTAAATTCATGGTCTGATAATTCCAACATCTCTGCCATACCTGATTCTTGTTCTGATGTTTGCCCTCTTCAGACTGTGTTTATTGCCTATTACTATGCCTTGCAATTTTTCATTGAAAGCTGGGCGTAATATATTGGGTAAAAGAAAATCTGGTAAGTAGACCTTCAGTGATGTAATGGTGGGCTGTGGGGTTAGGGGAGCGTTCTATAGTCCTATGATTATGTCTCAGTTTTTAGTGGGCCTATGCCCCCAAGCTGTGAATTTCTCAAGTGCTTCTCTGTCCAGGAGCTAGAGTTGGATATTTCCCTTCCCCCAGGTTGGTTACACTGTGATAAAACTCTAATTGGTTAGGCTCAAGCAAGACAGTTTCTCCTGAGGGCAGGCCTTGTTAAGAACAGACTATCCTGACATAGTCCAAAGTGATTATTTTTGCCCTTTCCTGGCTGAAAACACAGGAGATTTTTCTCTGATATTCACTGTGAGAACCTCGTAGAGCTCTACAAGGTAAAACTCACAAGTATGGGAGTTCCCTTGGAGTTTGAAAGTCTGAGCTGTCTACATTGAGCCTCCAGCAATTCATCAATTACATTTCAGGCTTTCCTACTCTGGTACTGGTTTCCACAGAGGTTTCTACTTATGGATTTCTACCCTGGGAAGTTGTGATTTTCCATATCTGCCTGTCTGTCTCTGCAACTGTCACGACAGTGACCTCACTTCTTTAACATATATGAGAAGAATTGATTTTCCAGCTTGCTTGCCCATTTACTGTTGTTAGGTTGGAGCTTATAATCTCCTTACATGCTGGATCAGAAACTAGAAATCCTCCACAATACACTTGAGTTGCACCCAGGCCATAAGTACTCAGAAGCAAACATTTTTTGGCATTTCCCTCAACACTGGCCCCAACATACCAAGAGGAAGTTGGGGTTTGGGGAACCAGTGTAGTAAATCATGGGACTGAATCAAGACAGAAATCTAGCTTTGAAAAACTTGCACATGCAGGTGAATACCTCTGTCCAAACCTTTAAAAAGCTACAAATAATTATGGCTAAATGGGGTAAAATATAGTCCAGTTGGTAGAGAAATATCAGAAATTTGTATAATCAAAGTCAGTGTGTTTTTTTCCCCCAACTGTTCATAAGATAATAGAGGTCCCAGTAGTTGTTGATGTTTTGATATGTAAGTATGTTTATTTTTATGCAACAAATACTGTAGAAGTGCTGTATTAAGAATTATAAGATAAAGATGGAGGAAATATAACAAAAATATTGAGAAGGGTTGGGAAGAAACTGGAAGTAAGGGTTAACAGGTGATTCTGTGGCCTTTCTTCTAGCTTCAGGGAAACCTGAGTACTTAACCATTGGCTGAATCTTCCTTGTAACACTAGCTTATAGAATTAATAGGCGTATACTTATATTTAATCCCAGATAAATCAGAATCTGATTGAGGATAATGTACCAAACTAAGCATCAGTGCCTCATAATTGACATTGTTTTTCAAGTAATGAGTAATCAGTATTGATAAGATTCAGCTACAATTAGAGACTGGGCAGGCAGGAGTCATGTTCACTCGAGGATGGCATGTGACTAGCATTATACAAAAGCTGAAGCAGCCCTAGAGCTGATGGCTTTCCTCAACAGAGACTGTCCATCTCCACTCAGCCTCATATGTTTAACCGCAGGTACCCCAAGTATGAAAGGGCATGAAACACTATGCCCAGGAGTCATGAGACCTCAGCTGTGTTGTTGCTGCATTTTGTTCTATAGTCTTTCTTAGAGCTGAGAGAACTCTGTGCTGCATGAATATGTGTTTTATGAGTGTGATTGTCAATCCAAATGCAAGACCACTATTGCTAAAAGAAAATTCAAGCAAGAAGACACTGCAACGTATATACTGAAAATCATTATGTTTCTGGAGGACTATGTGAACCAGTGGATCAATAGGAACTATGATATATGCATTCTGAGTCCTGAATGTCTGTAAGTTTGGTTTCTTCCCAACCCTTGCCAATGTCAAATTCAGGAACAATGTGGCTGATTTAAATATGTTGAGAATTGGGCTTCCCTGGTGGCGCAGTGGTTGAGAGTCCGCCTGCCGATGCAGGGGACACGGGTTCGTGCCCCGGTCCGGGAAGATCCAACATGTCGCGTAGCGGCTGGGCCCGTGAGCCGTGGCCGCTGAGCCTGCGCGACCGGAGCCTGTGCTCCGCAACGGGAGAGGCCACAACAGTGAGAGGCCCACGTACCGCAAAAAAAAAAAAAAAAAAAAAAAAAAAAAGCAATAAAGTAAATATGTTGAGAATGGATGTAACCTCTGATCTGGTAGTTCTCCATCTAGGTATATAACCTAGAAAACTTACTCACACATACATGGTGACATGGTCAGACAACATATTAGACTGAACGATATAAATTTGCCAACATTTGACTCCTTATATTTATGGTTGTACAGTTAAAATAAATGAAATGAATGTACATGTAGACATAGATAAATCTAAAAAGAAGAGTGGAAAAGTTGTTGCAAAGGAAAGACAAAGTGTGATTTTTTTTTTCTTTTAGAAAACAAACATTCAAATATACCAAAAAAAATACTAAGTGGTGTTTATGGACATGCACCTTTTTAGTAAAAGTATAAAAACTTGAATGGGTGGAATGTACATACACTTTTTTGTACATTTTGAACTAAAATGTTTGCATTTGTGTGTTTATTTTGAAGAAGGAACTGCAAGGATGTAAATGGAGTGGCAATAACAACAGGAAAAGGAGATAATGAGGAAGAAGAAGTGGCAAAAAATAAGCATAATACTGTCAAAATATAGCTGATATACACAAAAAAATAGTGCAACTCTCCAAGGTCAGGGTGACTTCGACATAGATCTGCAGGATCCAGGGGACATAATCAACACACAATTTTGGAAGATTTTACGTGAATCCATTTTAAGATTGTAAATCAGCTAGTCAAAACTTTATGCCTATTTTTGTATTTTGAAAATGTTCTGTTTATCTTCCTCCCCTTGAAAAGCTTTTATTTTTCTGATTTACTAGAGCATGTTTCTCTAAATTTTTTGCAATATTTCAGGCTGGAATTCATCCCTGTTTTCTGTTTTTTCCTCTTCTCTCTCCCCGCCGCCCCAACCCCCTTACTGACTCTTTCTCTTGTCATATGATGCTTTGAACTATTCTATTTTTTGTAGCATAACTTTCTTGTGGGTATAAATTTTAGTTGATATAATACAACTAACAAAATCAGTCTATGTCTTTTTTCTACTTCTGTATAGCTATTTTATATATACCGTATCTAACAACTAGCAAAAAAAAAAGGATACATATGTAATATCAGAGCCATTATGGCATAAAACAGGATTCATCTAAACCAGGTATCTTAATACTAGTTTTGGAACAAACAACAAATTCATCTAGTTTTAGCAAAGTCTCAGAATGACTCAGATCACTACTTGCAGATACAACAGGAATTAAAATGTCTTACAAATATAATATTTGTAAATGATGAAACCTAACCCATAACACACTTAGGAAATTAACAGTATGGAATTCTAATGCTGTAGTGTAGTAATAGGTTTTAAAATAAAAGCTCTGAAAAAAATCCACCTTAGCCTTTTATACAAACAACACATTTAATGAATAAATAAAGTTTAGATAGAAAGATAGATAGCATTAAATGTAAAGGTCATGGTGGATCCTTTTTCAAATCTTTTGAAAATATACACATGGGAGATATGGGCATGCAAGAGAGCGAGAGTGTGGTTAAAAAAAAAATTTAAGATCTAGGGAAGTTCTAGTGAAAAATAGTTGTTCCACACAGGTACTTTGTTTTACGTTGAGAGAAGAACTTTGCTTGGTAAAAATGAACCAACAAAATTAAACTACAATTAGGTTGTAGTTTCCAGGTATAGTTATGATATATAGTTATGATACTTTAATTCAGCAGTTTTCTTCTGGTAAGTTATAGCTTCATATCAGAAGAGTCCATTTTCCAAACTCATAGTTGCTTAATTTGGAAAAGTATATTCTTAGCAGTTGTATGATTTAATGTCTCTTTACAAGAAAAGGATCATTTTACCATTAATTTCAAGTAATCAGAAAAGTAGGATTAGAATAACTCTGAGTAATTAGTACATGTTCCATTCTAGACTCTATGAAAATATAATACAGAAGGGCAAGCCAAACACTTAAAACAAGAAGATGTCAAAAATAAATCCTATGGGAGGGAGGCTCAAGAGGAAGGGAATATGGGGACATATGTATGCATATGGCTGATTCACTTTGTTGTACAGCAGAACCTAACACACCATTGTAAAGCAATTATACTCCAATAAAGATATAAAAAATTAAAAAATTGAAAAAAGGCAAATAAATAAACCCTTTGCAGCTAATAGGCTTGAGCTATGGAGAAGTAATAATAAGTAGAAGTACTTATTAATGCTGTGCTTGAAGAGGTTGGTGGAGGGCATGCACATCCTGTCTATGATGCTGATTTGTTTCTAAGCAAATTCTTTACGACTGTGATATAACTAAGGAGAGGCAGTTGTGCCAATCCTGCAATCACGCCTCTGATTTTGATATACTATTAGACAACCCCCCCAAAAAATTAAAGAAACCTTTATATTAATGGAATGCTTCAACTATTTTTGATATAGAATATTTCTGTATTTATATTAATACAAGGGAACTTTTCTGGCTAACTCAGCAGCTGAATTTCTGCAAGTACATGTTTTGCAAAAAAAGGAAAAAAATACATATTTCTGACCTGAATTTACATTTAACTGGATGAGCTTTGGAGAAGTCCTCTGGCCTGAAATGGAGAAGCGATCTTCCTGTCCGTAGTAAGCTATCTACCACCAGCCTTTGCAGGAAGTTTGTGAGGATTACAGACATAATGTGCAAAGTTTTAGGTATATAGAAAGTGATAAAAAGTTGTTGTATTTAACGATCATTAACAATTTATGATATCATTTTCATTATATTTGAAGATATCTTTTCTAGGAATCAGGATGTTTGTTTACAAATTTTTACTTTTCTTGTGCTTTAAGTTCTGTTCTTACTAAGAGCCTGTACGTTTTCCTCTCACACATTCGGATCCGTTTGGCCCCCATTATTTTACTGACCAGTGTTTCCTCATGTTTCTCTGTATTTTAATTGATTTTTAATTCCTCATTAAAAAGAACTAGTTCTGATTTATTTTTACAGTCCTACTCCATTTCTTTTTCTTACTTTGTATTTTCTTTCGTTACTAATTTTGTTACATCTGCCTTCTTCAATGCAAAAGACATTTTCCCCTTTCTGAGTTATATTACTTAACATTTTTCTGCTCGCTACAGTCCAATTAGCATCTTTCATCTCCTATTATATACCCTTACCTTACATATGTTCCTTAACTTCTTAACTTTTTAATGGAAAAATTAACCTTGTAGAAAGAATAGCATAATAAACTCCTATATACCTGTCACCCAGTTTCAACAATTGTTAATACATTGCTAATCTTACTTACTCTGTGTGTCTTTCCACTTTTTAATTTTCTTATAGGAACTCACCATTGTATTTTGTAAACTTGTTATGATACCTTATTATTGTCCTCACACAATTTGGTTTTACAAACATGCATACCCTCTAATAAGCCACCTCAGAATCTCATCTGTGTATTAAAATAACATACATACTGTAAAATCAAAGGTGAAATGGCTTTATTAATTAGGCAAAGTAGAGTTTAGGACAAGAATATAGCCAGGAATAGAAAGGAGCATTTCATAATGATATATGGGTAAGAAGAAATAAAGATCCTGAAAGGGTATGCACTTACTAACAGGAATTCAGAATACTGACAGAATTTTAAAAGTGCTGAATCTACAATTATACCTTGGCTTCCTGTACACAAGTCTAGTTACAGACAGTATATATAAGAAGACTGAAGATTAGTAAGGCTATAAAAGATCTGAATAATACAATCTACCAACTTTTCCTAATTGACACATAAAATCCTACACCCAACAATGGAACACATAATCATTTGAAGTACACACAAAAAGTCCAGAAGGAAACAACTTTATGGTCCATAAAACAACTTTCAATGACTTTAAAGAGGACTTAAATCATGCAAAGTATGTATGCTGGCATATACTGGCGCATTATGGGATTAGACTGGAAACTAAAGGATGTGTTTCTAAATAATCCATGGGTCAAAATATCACTAAGGAAATGATAAAATATGTTTAACTAAAAGAAAATGAAAGCATATATCAATGTATCATAACCTATGAATAAAAACCACAGTGTCAAAAGTTCCACCAAAGCTCATCAAAATTCCATATAAAATACAATGCTGATAAGTCTTGAAGAGAAAAACAAGTTTAATAAAATTTCAATGACCTATATTAACTAAAAGTGAACAGTGCCAATGAAAATATCGTAAGCAGCAAAAGCATTTAAAAATCCATTTTGGGGGATTGTCTTATTATTGGTTTATAGATTTTGTTCCTATTAGAATTTCTTCCCTATATCAAGGTCATACAGAGAAGATCTTGTATTTTCTTCTAATAATTTCAATCTCTAAAAATATATTCTCTGCCTTTCTGCATATACTCTACCTCATATATGAACATTTGGGATCTTTCAATCTAGCTTTCCTGTTTGTTAACTTGCTCTTTTATACGTTTCATCTCTTAAGGTCTTTCTACTGTATTTCCTATGAATCTTTCTACTGTGTTTCTTGTGAATTCTTCAGCACTATCTTCAAAACCATAAATCTCTGTGACCAGTATAGGGTTCCTTCCATGTACTGATTTTTATTTTCAAAAACCATAAATATGTGTCCATGTGGATGTATCCATTCTGATGAGTTCTAATGATTTGTCTGCTATT
Source organism: Physeter macrocephalus (assembly GCF_002837175.3). Lineage (NCBI taxonomy): Eukaryota > Metazoa > Chordata > Mammalia > Artiodactyla > Physeteridae > Physeter > Physeter macrocephalus. The sequence goes on along the minus strand of NC_041221.1, from coordinate 126,037,564 downwards.
GCTTCATTTTTTCCCTGTTTATAATTTTTATTGTTTTTATGATTATTACTCCTCTCTTTAAATTATTCATTAAAACCTGAAAGATTTTAAGACATCTTCAGATTTTTGTGCTACTCTATGTTTTATTTGTCAGGAATTCATTCCCAATTGTATAGTTGATTTTCCTTTTCAGAGTTACACCAGAATTAAGTGGCTAATTTAAGTTAAACATAGAAAAAATAACAGTGATAAAACTAATGGAGCCTAACTAAACATTTTGACCAGCATTCACCTAATTAATAAAAAGCAAAACAAACACTCAAAAAACCCAACTACACCACTCGTTGGGCTTGTACAGCCTTTTCAAGAAGAAATACATAAAAACACAACAGTGTCTGCATAACAAAGTTCTAGAAGACAACATTTCAAGACAAAGGTGTAAGTGAGCCAGTGGTATAACCGTATCCATTCAGCCCCCTCTGGAATTTGCAGCATCTCTCCTCCATCACAATAAGAGCTATATTGACTTTTTCCCCCCAAAGTAGAAAAAGGTGTTTTGCACTGCCTTGATTGTGAAATAGTCCCCTGACTTGGCAGGAACAGCTAGTAGGAGAATAAGAATTTTGGAATTGTGTCCAACAGTCTGGGGAAACAGCTTGACAGTGTCTATGACGAGGCCAGATGTAACAGTTTGATGATACAGTGGGGGTCTCTGAAAAATGAGCAACTACAGTCCTTGAATAGTGTTCAAGTGAAACCAGATAAGTTTTCATTTTAATGCTTTATTTGCACAAACTACACATTTTAAATAGTTGGTGTCTTATGTTTTACATCGTTTTAGGTAGAAGAATTTTAGAAGCTTACATCACAAGGTGATTCATTTCTTCTAATGGAGGCAGTACATTATGCAGATTATATTTGCCTGGCTTTGAAATGAACATATTTCATCTTTATCTCTATAGGAACTAACTTTTGAATGCCGGGCCATGTTGAAATATCAGGTACAATTGGGTTATAGAATAAGTTGACCTTATTTTATGGTAGCCCAAACTTCTGCTTCTACCATGAGTTTTTTTTTTGGTTTTTTTGAGGTAAGCGGGCCTCTCACTGCTGTGGCCTCTGCCATTGCGGAGCACAGGCTCCGGACGCGCAGGCTCAGCGGGTCATGGCTCACGGGCCCAGCCGCTCCGCAGCATGTGGGATCTTCCCGGACCGGGGCACGAACCCGTGTCCCCTGCATCGGCAGGCGGACTCTCAACCACTGCACCACCAGGGAAGCCCTACCATGAGTTTTTAATAAACAATTTATTCCCTGCCTGCCAGCCAAATAAAAACTGTATTTTCATTGGCATATTAAGCCATCAGTATACATGTTTTAAGTGGATGCAGAATATCCTTGTGATTCTCATATGTTTACTGCCCACAGCTATTGTGCAACACGGTACCACACACAGGCTAAAAAGATGAACAACACTGTTGAAATACTCAACAATACAAAAGAAAAAAATTAAACCTATTTTCTATGTGACTACCTAATTCATTACTCTGATAGGCTTCTCTTTCTCAAGCTATTGTGATCTATTTACTATATTTTTCTAAAGATTAAAGAAATTTGCCTTTTGATTGCTGCTTGGACAAAGGAAAAAATGTTATTGCTTAATGAAATGCCAATCAAGATCCTTTGCTCACTCTAATTCAAGGAGCTGCCTACTTCCTTGACTCACCAGGTAGTGAAACTTTAACGATGAAATCTTTTGTAATTAGAATTCATGTATATTAAAAACATAAGCCCAGCCTGGCAGCACTGGAAACAATTTTCCACCCATCGTGACTCTATCTGTGCCACAGTTGTGAATTTAAAGGACTGTTTTCCTCCGAATTCCTGTACTTGAACTGATTGTCTACTAGTACCATCTTCATGGCTAATCTATGATGATTAAGGTTACCAAATGCTGACTAAAAATTTCCTCCCATGTACTTGTATTTTTAATCAAGGTTACGCCCCCCTAATCTGAATCTACACATACTGAGCCATTACCCTAAGCACAGAGCCTACAATATCTTCTTTAAACCTCACAACTACCAGATGAAATGAAAAATTATATATATATGGCTTTGAGAGATCAAACAACTAGCCCAAGGTCATGAATCTAGTAGTAACTGGTTAATTGTGATTAATAACCAAATCTGTTTTATTCCAGCAGAGTTCTGTACTTGTAGAGATATGCTAGACATGCAGTTCTGTGAATTATACTAACAATGTGAGAAACCCACAAGACTGTTTTATGTAGTGGTATAGAGCACAGTTTCCCATCACAGCCACACACGGGGTATTAACTGTAATGAAATCCTGATTCCAACAAACCAGATGTGAAATACACTTAGAGGAAAAGGGTGGAAATTTGAGCATGGGCTGGACATAATAATAAGGAATTATTAATTTTCTTAGGTGGGTAATTTTATTTTGGACGTGTAAAAGAATGCCATTCTTAGGACATGCATGCTGAAGTATGTAGGAATGAAATGTCATGTTGTCCATAATTTCAAATGCTTAGAGAGTTTTAAAATGCATAGATATATGGACATATAAATAAAACAAATATTGTAAAATATAACAGGTGGTGAGTAAACAGTCATTTATTATACAATGTTTTCAGTTTTATGCATGAAATTTTTCACAAAAAATGAGCAAAAAGAAAAAAAAAAAAAAAAAAAAAAAAGAAAGGATTCTATCCCTAAAGTCACACTCTCTGAGCTTGAGTCCTCTACCATTTACTTTCTTGAGAAATGTTATCTTACATTTATGGGCTTCATTTCCTCATATGTAAAATGGTAATTATACTAATAACTACTTTATGAAGAGTTCAGCGCTTAGTGGCTACAAATGTATCTTGTTATTATTCAGCATTCCCAAATTATTCTCAGTATCTGATTGTCAGTAGAGCCCATATATTTCTGTTTGTATTATCTGGAGTCCTTTTGGAAACTAATCTAGATAGACCTTTAAATGCCAAAGTTAAAATAGTAAGAATATATGTAACTATGAGTGGCTATGAGGAGGTTATTTTTTAAAAATTTTGTAAGAATTATGAAAGTTGGTGCTTCTTACATTCTGCTGACTGTAAGATTCAGTAATTTTTCCTACAGTTTTTTAAAATAATAATCTATCACTTAGATATAAAACTTGGATAAATAAAGCTCTTTACCCCTAATGAGAAAGAAAATCCTGAACCAGACAGGTAATTTATACATAGTTTTGAAGATAAAGGAGTAGGTGATTAAGCTGAGTATGAAATCTCTTCAAATGATAGTCTGAACATTGGCTAATGGTCTCTGAATAAGGATTCAGAATTATAACTGATAGAGTTTAACAATAACATCAAACAAACTCAGAAGAAAGAATTAGTTTAGCTCATTCTACAAAAATAAGTACATGGTTTCTGTTTGAACTTTACCACAATTCAAGCAAACGAAATCCAGATAATCTCACAGGAAATGTAAGTGATGGTTCTTTATCAATAACCTTCAACTTTTTTTTTGTGCATTCATTTATTTAGTGACATTTATATAAATATGCACAACTAAAAGTCATCACTAAAAATGTCACTTTCAACATAGTATCACTTTATTATCATCTATAGCATTCAGTTTCCTAAAACAGTAGTTTATACAAATTGTACAGGCCTAATACAAAGTTCCTCCATCTTCTGATTGATAACGGAGTCTTCCTTGTTTTAAAATTTAATCACAGCATTGTTTGACAATAAGAACCCTAAATATCAATAATTGTTGCCAAAGTTAAGACTCTTGTAACAGGTCTTTTTTGTTACTTTCTCAGCATTCATTTTCTCCTTCACTTCTTCTTCCTTTGCAACAATCTTTAATTCCTCTTTGGAGACTCTTCAGGTAATTTCTGGTAAGGTTGACTCCACGTAGTTCATTACCTAATTTAAGCCAATCAGCAAATCTCATATCACAGTAACTGGATGAAAGTTGAGCATGTGACCTAAGGCAGTCCAAATGGAAAGAATACCAATGATTTGCTGTGAATGCTGGGAAAGCTATTATTGACTCTTTAGTTAATGTGCATAGTCAAATAGCACACAGAGCTGCTGAAAGCCATCTCAGATCCCCGGAAGTAGTCAGCCAAAGTATATCGCTAAATCATGGAATTTGGAGCACAGAGATGGAAATAAACCAGGTCTTAGATAGCAAGATGGTACAACTTAATTAGCTTCATCTGCAACCAGCTCTATCTGTGGGTATTTTATTTACAAAAGGCAAAATTAAAAAGTTCTTCTTTGTTTCTACTTGTGTAATCTGATTTCTGTTATTTGAAACTTAGAGCATTCTTACTAACACATGATATTAGATATCTTATATACTGTGGGAGCTTGAGAAAGCCACACAACCTTTGGCCTCACGTGCAATTTCATGCAACTGTGGCAATTAGACTGTTAGTGAACCTGACCCTTATTTGAAAACTCTTTAAAAATTCAAGTGTTCTGGAGTAAACAAATCACTCTGAAGAAAACAGTTTATTTTAAATCTATACTTCAAAAATTTACAAACACGCAAGTTTATGATTAGAAAATAAATATTATTCCAATGGTATGCCACCATTTGCGTTGCTGCTTGTACCCATTGCCCTTTTGGCTTTGATTTTGCATCTTTCAAACCAGTATTAACACAAGAGATGAGCTTTTGCATAAACCTCCGATTAGAATTATGTGAATCAGTGTTTTGTTTTAGCAAGTGCCTAATCACTATTTTAGTTGGCATTATAATTCAGTAGTTGAATCAGAAGACATCAAAGACAACAAAATTCTAGCTGTACACTTAGCTGACTATGTATATAAGTACATATGTAACATCTTTAAGTGACTGGCTGCCTAAGTTTTTAGTTCCTCAGTTCTGTTTCTGCCCGGGTCTCCTGTAACTACCTCCTTTAAATTTGCTCACAGGCTGACGCAGATAACAGTTTTCTGAGACTTGGCTGAGAATTCATTAGGATAGTAGTACTGGTTGTGTGATATTGATAAATCCAAAGAGGGCTGAACTGGATGTTACTTCATTTACTTGAGCAGGGGTATTCTGTGATTACATTTAATATGAGGTAAAAGGCTTTTTTGTTTCCTGGGCAGAAAACAGCCTCACTGCAGTATCTCTTTTTTCTTTCTCAGTTCCTCTCTCAGCCCCATCCCTTCCAACCCCTTTCCATCCCCATCACATTTAAATCAGTCTATAATCTGTCCTGCAGCTCTATGTGCTATACAATAAATGTGATAACAACCTTGAGTTCTGTCCAGCCCTTCTTGGCTTCAGATCACAGCAAGCGTTCTTAGAGGGGGAAGAAAATGGACTTTCAAAGATTAGAATTACCACTTAACAGATACACAGGAGCCAAAACCCACAGACCATTGAGAAGAGATTAAAAAAAAAAAAAATACTGACTTGTGGTGCCTTCTACTTTCCAGTTTAACCAAAAGAGTCATTCCCCATCTCTGAGACAGTTACTATGCTGCAATCTTGTTTATAGAGTGTGCTTTGAAGTTTTTCCTGGTCTAGGATCTTTTTCTTTTTAATTTGAGTTCAGCTTCGTCTTTACTGAAGCATTGTAAGTAAACGCTTACATTTGAATTCTAAGTTAAACAAGCCACTTGGGGGTACTGTGCAATCATACTGACAGAAAAAGAAACATAACAAAGGCAGACATAATTTCATTTACAGTCTAAATTTACAGAGAGCCTCCTGGAAGATAGATATTCTGAGAGTGACCAGGATCTTTGTAATTAACTGTCAGCTGCTAAGAAATAGAGGTAAGAGGAGAAACAGCTACTTTTCTTAAAAGTCTCTAATGACAATGAAACTTTTAAAGGCAATTAAATCACTTATTTGTGGTATTATTGTTCCTCCATTTGCCTATTGGGGCTTCTCCAAAGATAGTATGTGTGTGTGTATATATACACATCTGTGTACATATATGTACATACACATATATATGTATGTGTATGTATATATTATTCAGCTTGATATCTTGAGCTTCAAGTGTGATGCCTTATCTTAAAAATAAAACAAAACATTCCATTAGTATTAACTGGAAATGAGTTAATGGTATTTTTATAAGGGCATAAAATTATTAACTTCTTGCTTTTTATTTTAGGGTTTCTATTCATTCATAAACATTTAGTACAGGCCAGTTCTGTGCCAGATTTTATACTGAATGCTGTACGTAAACTAAATATACTCTCCTAGTATGGATTCATATAATTCCATATACTATTATTTTTTTAACTGTCTTAAAAAAGTTTTTATTCAGGATGGGGAAGTATTCCTAAAATGCTGAATTAGGAAACAAAGCCTCAAAAATATAGAGTGACTTGCTGAATGTTAAGAAATAAGATGGGAACACGGGATTTCTGATGTTCATAACAGTATGTATTACATTTGGGTGGGAGAGCCATCAGAAATGTGGGTTAAAGTAAGGTAAATATTTGTAATGTGTAAATTTGTGTAAAATTAATGAAAAATAATGGGATCAAAAATTACCCCCATTGTATGAGTTTTTCCTGTCTTTTCTCTTCACAGTGAATATGTGTTTTTGTGTATTGGTTTTATTTCTGGAATCCCTTTGTTGTAAAGTATGCAGGTATAGGGCCTAATCACACAAGAAAGTGAGAGCAGAGATCAGAATGAGGGGAGAAATGGAGTAAAGGTTTGAGCAGCTACTGTGTTGGAAAGGGAGAGATATCCAAATAAGGTTCTTAAAGAAGCTTTCCATGTGACATGCAACATAAACTACTCTAGCTACCCCTCAGAAAGGACCCCAAAATACAGGTCTGTGTTTTCAAAACTCCTGGATCTGGATACATTTCTTCTGAATGTGACACAACTTCAAGATTGAACCTCATGGAGCTAAGGGCTACCATGAGGTATTCAATAGATGAGAAGATTGTGAAACATACTATTACCAAAAGGTCACAATGCATTAAGCCCAGAAACTCCACTCTGGTGTCCAGCAGGTCAGCTATTACTCCTGGGAGTCATCAGGCCTTCCTCCGTTTTACACAAGACCAACAAGCACAAGCCAGTTTCTGACAAGCCAGCTCTGTTTGTGTTTTATTTCTGAACTGCTTGCCTTACATCCATACTTGTTCCTGACTCTATAGGTTTCTGACCTGAGGCTATTTTTCTGGTTTGTGGGCTTAGGTATTAACCCTCCAGTATTTGTTCAGCGCCAGATCCAAGGGATTATTGTTTTAGGTTATAATTTCTCCCACCCACACTGATAGCCCCAGGGATTCTCTAAATCAGCCTACTACTTGAAGGGCGGGGTTAGGGGGATGTGTGTATAGTTGAGGAGTTACTTTTGTACATTACAACAAGATAATTCCTGAAGAACAAGATCCTACTCAATTACAGAAAAATTCAAAACCACAGTCTTTTACTGCTATACCATGTGCTATAAAGCAATACATGTTAAATCAAAGCTTGTGGAGAGAATTTGGTAATTATTGTCACTACAAAGCCAAGACAAATGTTAAGGCATCGAGTTTTGGGAATATATTTCAACACAGTGAGCTTTCTACCTACTAAATAATACACACACACACCCACACACACCCCCACACACACACATTATATTCACATAGATAAATACAGAGATAAATATGTATAAATAACATACATAAATGTAAGCTTTTCTTTTTTCTTTTGGTTTCCTGTTTAAAATATTTGACTCCCTTTCTTTTGTTGAATTTTCTACATCAGAGAATGAATAGTAATTTCGAATAGTAATTTCTGACACCCCTCATGATTTACAGAAAAGTACTCCCTAATTTCTAGAATTACATTCTCAACCCAGAGCATTCATGCACCTCACTACTTATTTCACATTCTCTCTTATATGTCTCTGGGACATTTCAGATTTAAGTTTTCCAAATCTGATCTCTCGATTTTTACCCCCAAACCTTTTCTCTTTTTAGACTTCTCCATCTAATTAAACGGCATCTCCATTGATCCACTAGCACAGTTAGAAAATTGTGCTCTCTCCTTATCATCACCATCATAAAAATGTTCAATTTTACTTCCAAGATGTACTTCAAAATCATTCACTTTTCCCAATCTCCACTCTACTTCAAATTTCTGTCACCTACATCCTGGACTGTGCAATAGTCTCCTTTGTCATCTTTCTTCTTCTAAGTACTCTTGCCCCCCTCCAGCCCATTTCCACATAATAGCAAGGGTGACCTTCTCAAAACTTAATTATCTTCCCTGCTGGAAATTCTTTTATAGTCCCCTGTTGCACTTAGGTTATGATCCAGATCATCCACATGGTCAACAAAGTCTTACAGAATCTGTCCTTAATAATCTTTCCATCCTCATTTTATAATATGCTCCCAGTAGCCTGCCAGAATCCACCAAGCTGATCTTCTTTCAGTTTTTAAGTACCCAACACTTTCCCCCTATTATCCTTAGTTCATACGTTTCCTTCTGCATTGCACACTCTTTTTCAACATCCTTATCAGACTGACTTAAAATACCACTTCCTGCCATATGTCCTGAGACTTTTTACTATTTTTTGACTAGTAATTCTTGCCTGAAGATATTCTCTGGCCATCAAAGCCCATGCAAGAGACAGGTCGCAAGTCTTGGGCTTTTCGCCCTGAGAAACGAATGCTTTCTCTCTTCATTCCAGGAACAGCCTTCAACCAGCAGCTGATGGGAGTTGGACAACTCACCCCAACACCCTCCACCCTCAGTTGGAATAAGGAGTAGTGCACACCATCTCTCAGCATTCCTAGAAAGATTCAGCCCTAGTTGCCCAAGTGCTAACCTGTTTAATAACAAATCTTTAAAAGATTTTTTCTTTTGTTTTATGTCTCCAATCTCCTACGGGTACACCTACCACATAAACTTCAGGTACGGTCATCCCTGCCTTGGGTCAGCTTTTGTGGAGTGTCAGTCCTGCAGAGACTCTAACTTAAGGCACAGGGCATTTCATCACAAAAACAGAATCATTTATTTAACTAAGTCACATATATACAAAGCATAACTAGGAAACATTTTACTCATTATGCTGTTTTGAGACCAAAAAAAAGAATTGACAATCCTGGAATTATTCAGTAGTAATGTCCATGAAATCTGGAGTTATTTGTGTGTATGCACTAATACAGGCTTGTGGGATTTAAATTTTGACTATTTCAAATAATTACTTATGAGTTAAAAAAATATGTTTCTTCATTTAGTAAAGAAGCATATTTAGTATGTTAATAGTAACTGGGACTTTTATCTAATTATTGATGAGCATACATGTGTATAAACATGTTTGCATGAGTTACCTGTGTGATTTGTTAACTATGTGACAAGGTACATGGAGAGTTTTTTAGAAGCATATTATTTTGATTATTTTATGTTGAGAAAAGAGCTTGGAAACCATACTAAATACACTTTTATTAAGAATGTACTTTATCGAATAAACAAATTAGATGTAATATTGAACTATGGAGTACCAGGTGGCCAAATACTTTGGTGGCTTGTATTACTAAATTTTGTCTCCCTAAGTAATGGAAAACGGTTGATTCAACTAAGTTCAGAGGCAGCAACTGCAGAGGAACTACTTGAGTAGAAGGGCCCAAAATGCTGTCCGTGTGAGTGTTTGTGGCTGTTACTCACACCCTCCCTTAGGAGGCCACGCTGGTCTGCAAAAATGTTTCTAGGTCAGCCTTCGCTGCAACAAGGAAACTCCGTGCTTCCAACACTCATCTTCGGAAGTTTGTTGGCACTGAAGAACCTGAGTGCGGTCACTTGTAAATCAGTGATACAAAGAAAATTAATAGGTTATCTTTTAATTTAGGGTTAGCAAGATGTAATCTTTGGGGCCATTAGGAGAGCTCCCGTTCCACAAAGATGGCATTTAACTGCCTATTTTATTTCTAATTAAATATCTACTATTAAAGATGCACTACTTTGCCTTTTGATTCTCTGTTCTCTCAAAGGGCCCACTTTCCCCCTCCTTCCACCCAAGATTGAATGTTGGGAAGCTTATGTGTGGTTGGGGAAGGAACCCTGGTACATGTGTTGCACTTTCTTGGTGATCTCCAGTGCTCTAAGACACATACAATTCCTGGGTATCATGAGTGAGATCTACCAGTACGTGGCTCATCCGTCTGGTCTTTTGGATTGTCATACCAGCTCTCTTGATGAAGTTTGTAGCACACAAAATTTTTATCTCTGATGGTTTTCTTATACTGGATACAAACTTCAATTGTTCCACTGATTTTCTTAACACTGCCATGTCTCCACAATAGACACATGGGAATTCCTGGACCTGGCACACTATTGGTAGGCTGTGGACATTAGGGCTGTACCTCAAACCCATATTTATTAGATACTGCCATCTGCCCTGTCTCTTCCACTCACTCCCATGTTGTATTGGACAAGACAGTGAAGTGTAGCATCAATTAAATGTTCTTAGAGTTTTCCTCAACTTCTCCAGGATTTCTCTCTTGCTATTTACCATCTGCGCATCTAATTTTTCCTAACTTCTCTCTTGTACTGTTCTTCTCTAAGGAGAAATTCCTTTGAAATATCCTTTGTTTATACTACACTTTAAGTTATTGTTAAACACTGTACTTATATCACTGAAGGGTTATTGTTTAAAATATAAATGTGATTCAAAGGTCATTCGGGAAATCAAAACTTGAGCATAGTCTCTTTATTTTTGCTTTATTACAACAAAAACAAAATATTATCTGTATTATTTTGACAAAATATGGCAAAAAGATTGACACTTTCATAGCCCTACTGGATTTTGAAGGTTGGTAACTGCGGGATGAAGTAGTGTTTCTGAAAATCTTTCAGTTGTTCCAACTGTTCTTTTCCTTGTCAGTTGATAATAACTGATCAAACCCTACTTTCAAAAGTTACAAATGAAATGGTGGGCCTTCCTTTAGGTCATAAAGCACTTCAGTAGAAGAGCAGGGTTTGTCTTTTCCATTAATTACTAAAAGCAACCCACCTACCAAAGAGAATCTACTACAGAAATTTTATAAGAAACAAATAGTAACTATGATTTTGTCCTAATCTTTAGTAAGTAGTGGTTGGTTATAAGAGGGACTATTAGTTTTGGTCAGTGATGTGATTTGGAAAGGTGAAATTGCAAAATTGAGAGATTGGCTTTATTGTTAATAACACATCCAACTGTTAAGAAATTTAGAACAAATTGCAATGACTATTCACTAAAAATTTTTACAAGGGCAAGATATTAAATATGAGGGCCGTATGAAAACCTAAAATAACTTACAGCGTTACTCAATAAATACATTTCTTATGAACTTATGCAGTGTGATCACATGAAAAAAAATTGTACCATTTCCTCCAGGGGAAATGCGCCTTCCATCAAATGAATTGTTACACGAGCGCATTTGAAGGGGCTGTGATCCAACTGTCTTTTTAAAATTTTTTTAAATTTAACTTATTTTATTATTTTTTTTACTGTAAAAGTCACATAATATAAAACATCCTATTTTAACCACATTTAACTGTACAGCTCAGTGGCACTAAGTACATTCACATTACTGTACAACCCTCACCATGCTCCATCTCCCGAATTTTTCAGCTTCCCAAACTGAAACTCTGTCCCCATCAAACACTAACTCCTCATTCCCCTACCCCCGGGCCCCTGGCATCTACCAATGTACTTTCTGACTTTATGAATTTGACTATTCTAGGTACCTCATATAAGTGGTATCAAACAGCATTTGTAATAATGTAATAATTCATTTCCCTTGCCAAACTAGGTTTTTAGCCTTCCTATTCCTAGTTAACCCTGCTCCTCAAACAGACAAGAAATAGAGAGACCAAAGGATGTTTTTTATATTCATTATAATTATGAAGACATACATTTTGATATGAATTTCTATCTCATATTCATTTAAGCCCTCATGGATTTTGAATTTCACCTCAAAGCACAGTAACTCAAGATGAATGGTTCTTTTCATTAAACAATAGAAGAGTATCATGTTTCTCATAATGTCGAAAACAAATAAAAAGCCAGCAGTCATGCACTGATGAATAACAGATCACAAAGACCTTTTAATCATGTCATCTAAAAAAAAGGCCTTTACTTTCTTGTTACATCAAAACTATAAAATTACTTTATAAAATCCAAATGCCTATATTCCAGAATAAAAGCTACTACTTTATGTTACCCCTCTGTAATTTAAGCCAGATGTTTCTCAAATTATACATATAGATTCTATTTTATCTTTCTAAATCAAATCTTGCATGAACTACGTGCATCAAATATAAAATTTTGTTTCAGTACAGTCTGAAATTTGAAGAAATTTAATTGGATTTCATTGATATTATGCCCCGAGCCTGAAAAAGCAACTAAGGTTCCTATTTTTATTACCTTCTCCTGATAACTTTTGAAGGCATATCTACAAAAGATATACTTGCGTTATCTTAAATGGAAATAAGATAAGGGCACTGGTATACTAGGGGCACAGAGGACTTCGTTACAAAGTAATTATTCCTGGATGGGGTTCAGGGCAGTCAAACAGAATCTTCCTACATTTAGCATTTTTAAGACAATTTATAACAGGCAACATTAGATTTTCATGGGGGCATTTAGGTAAACTGATTTTCATTGGCTAGTGCAGTTTAGGGAAAAAACAAATTAACATCAATTGTGTCCAACTGTTCTGGCTGTGCCTTTAAGACCATCTGTAGATGAAATAGCTGTGTACAACACCAAAGCAACCTTGTTCAAACACTGTGAGATAATACATCCTGTCATGTCCTCCTTTTTTCTTTTCACATAAAACTGGGGCAGACCAGGGGGTCCTAACTGGGAAGACAAATGAAAGCAAAAAGTATAAATGGTTCAATGTTTAGGAGAACTTCTTAAGTAACTTCACTCGCCTATTGAAGTGCTTAAGCAATAAATGCATAAAACTGACGATGCTCATGTGGCCGTGGCATGCAAGCACAAAAACACAACAGCAAGACCTGGGTGGTCCTAGAGAGAAAGGGACATGATGGCAAGATATGCAAGGAAAGCCTTAACTCAAACTGCCTCAGGGAGCTGAAGAGCCACATCATAAAACCAATTTGAGCCCATAATAAAGTTAGAAGGAAAGTCTATTCTAAAACACTTAACTTCTGAATTATCTTTGAAAAAGCTGTTATTGAAACAAAACCAAAACCTTGCAAGCTAGAAATAAAGTTTAAGCAACAAAATGCAAATCACCTACAGCTAGAGACAAGGGTATATTACGTAAACATTCTTGAACAAATACCACACTATTTCATATATGGTACTAAGAGCCAAGATAATTTTGCCCATTCATTCATTCAGCAAATATTTACTTAATGAGTGCCTACTATGTGCCTGGTACTATTCTAGACCCTGAGAATATATCAGTGATGAAAAATAACAAAGATCACTGTCCTAATGCAATTATATTTTAGTGTGGGGGACAGAAAATAAACAACAAAAAGTAAATTATACAGTGTGTTAGATGATGGTAAGTGCAATGGAAGAAACAAAGCAAGTTAAGGCTGATAAGAAGTGTTATGAAAAGGGGGTAGGATCAAGAAAGTTTTCGTTGGCCTAATGGGGGTAAGTAGCCGATGTAGACTTGTAGACTTCTGTGGGAAGAGTGGTCCAGACAGAGAGAATAGCAGGGGTGAAATCCTGATCCAAGAATTGTGTAGCTTGTTTGAGGAAGAACAAGGAAACCAATGTGGCTGGAATGAAGTAAAAGGTAGGTGAGAGAGTAGGGTTCAAGTGATACAGAGCCTTGTAGGCTACTTTGTCTTTGGGGAATACCCTGGCGGTCCAGTGGTTAGGACTCCACGCTTTCACTGCCGAGGGCCTGGGTTCAATCCCTGGTTGGGGAACTAAGATCCCTCAAGCCACATGGTGTGGCCAAAAAGAAAAAAAGACTGTCTTTTACTCTGAATAAGATGGATGACCATTGGAAGATTATAAATATGTAAGTGACATGCTAATTTTTAGAAGACCACTCTGGCTGCTGTGTGATGAATAGATTATAAGGAGTGAGAGTGGAAATAGGGACTCTCAGTAGCAACACAGCAACAACTGGGGTGAGAAAAGATGGCAGCAGGAAGTAGTAAAAGAGGTGATGAGAAGTGATCCCATTCTAGAGCAAGGTTTCTCAACCTTGGTACTAATGATACTTGGGGCCAGATAATTTTATTTTGTGAGGATTGTCCTGTGCATTGTAGAGTGGTTAGTGGCATCTCTGATCTCTACAAATGAGATGCCAGTAACAAACTGTCACTTGATTTCTGACAACCAAAAATGTCTCCCAACATTTCCAGGGGTGGGAAGTTGATCCTGGTTTAGAACATATATTCGAGATGTATTTCATAAGCAAAGCCAAAAAGACAGGAAAGAGTTGAGTCAAGTATGATGTGTTAATTGAAGGAAAGTTAATTTTTGTTACCATGAGATAAAAAATAGAGTTGCACAAATAAAACAAATAATCCAGAGTGTGTTGGTGAGCACTATTCAACATGGGGTCACTGAGGGACCAGCTTGGAGCGGGGCTCTGCCATCCTAAATATCTCTAATGTACTAGGTAGCTCATAAGAACTAAAGCAATTTTCAACCTGCAGAAAGGGAGGGGAAAATATGGAGATCAAGCAACAACAATTTTAATAACATGAAGTAGAAATTGCATGCTTCACTTTCATTCATATCTCATTGGTGGAAACCTAGCCATATGGCTACACACAGCTACAAAAATATCTGAAATGTAGTCTCTAGCTGGGAATATATACAGCTCAACAAATTTGGGTAGAGAAGAGTCTACAAGTAAATGAAAGAATTGAAAATGGGGGATAGTTAGCTGTCTCTGCAAACAGTGTCTCCAAAGCTTCTTGGTCAGATTAACTAGAAGGATCATGTTCCATTAACCTTACTGGGAAAAATTACTGGTGGAGCTTGTTTGTCAAAAGTGGAGGGTGGGGGAGGTGGAGGGATAGGAGGAGTTCACTTGTGAGCTATTAAGTTTAAGATGTTTATTTGACAGTCAAGTAGAGATGTTCAATAGATCAGAAGGGAGTTTGGGAATAGAGATATAAATTTGGGAATTCAAGCTTGTAAAATGGATAAGCTCACAGAGGGAGTATATATACAAGAGTAAAGAATTCTAGGAATTAAGTCTTATGGTATTCTGTTGCTTACAATTTAGGGTGAAAAAGAAAAATCAACAAATGAGACTAAGAAGTAGCAGTCAGTAGAAAGAAAATCAGTGGGGTATCCCGGAAGCTTAGTGAAAAAGTGCTTCAGGGAAAATAAAATGATCAATTATGTAAAAGTCTGTTAAGTCAGTAAGACGAAGATGGAAAATTAACCACGATGATCTTGGAAAGAATAATTTTGGTGGGATAGTGGATGTGAAAAGGGTTAAGAGAAAATGAGACAGGGAACTGGAAATAACTATTATGGAAACTTTTTCATGGGGTTTTACTGTAAAGCAGAGCAGAGAAATAGAGCAGATACTGGGGAGTGTAGGGTGGGAGATGGCAAGGAGTTTTTAATAACGCAATACATTTTACAGCATGTTTGCATACTAATCTAAAATATCCAGAGGAGAAGGGGAAACGAACATTAATTTTTGCTAATTTTTTCTAGTACCTCAAAGCTTAACTAGCTTTAGTTCTACTATTAAATTCTATTAATTCTTTTCTATTTAAAAAGTGATATATCATGGAAAAGTCTGTATTTTCATTCAGAAAATGAAATATAATGCAAGAGACATAAAACTTTTATATATTGAACCCTATATAAGAAATGTTATTTGGAATATTAAGGTTGACATTCAGTCAATATGGGTTAGCATGACTATCTACTAAACATTTCCCCCATATCTGATAATCTTTGTATCTAGCTATATGCTGCTCACAATAGACAAAGATAAATCATAAAGGCAACAGAAAGGGTGAATATCAAATAATAGAGAAAGAGATAATAAGCAAATATTAACAAAATGAAGACTGATATGACTATTAATGTAAAATCCAACTTTTTTTTTTTTTTGGTGGTATGCGGGCCTTCCCCTGTTGTGGCCTCTCCCGTTGCGGAGCACAGGCTCCGGACGCGCAGGCTCAGCGGCTATGGCTCACGGGCCCAGCCGCTCCGCGGCATGTGGGATCCTCCCAGACCGGGGCGCGAACCCGGTTCTCCCGCATCGGCAGGCGGACGCGCAACCACTGCGCCACCAGGGAGGCCCTAAAATCCAACTTTAAAGCAAAGGTATTCTGGCAGATAAAGAGGGTTAATACATAATAAAAGCAATTCAAATCATTTGGAAAATTAAAAAACTCCTAAAATTGTATATACTTAATAACACAGCCTCAAATATATAAAATAAAAGTTGACAGAAATACAGGGAAACACTGACAAACACATATTTTAATATAATACCCAGTAATTACTAGAACGTGGACATACACACCAGTCAATAAGCTTGATCTTAAAGGCCATAAATACAACACCAAACCTAATAACTGGGGAGAGTATATTTTTTCCAAGCACAAATGGAACACTGGCAAATATTACCCATGTACTATAACTCAAGCAAGACTCAACAATTGTTAAACTCTACCCACAGCAAAATTACATTAGATATCAATATAAAAGCAACACTCAAAATATTCCATTTTGAGGAAATTTTAAAATACAGTTCTAAATAACACGTCAGTCAAAGAAGTGCCTTTTTAAAAAATTAAGTGATGTCAGGCTTCCCTGGTTGGCGCAGTGGTTGAGAGTCCGCCTGCCGATGCGGGGGGCGCGGGTTCGTGCCCCGGTCCGGGGTGATCCCGCGTGCCGCGGAGCGGCTGGGCCCGTGGGCCGTGGCCGCTGAGCCTGCGCATCTGGAGCCTGTGCTCCGCAACGGGAGAGGCCTCAGCGGTGAGAGGCCCACGTACGGCAAAAAAAAAAAAAAAAATTAAGTGGTGTCTATGATATGTGAATTTTAAATACTTTTTAAATATCATCCTAGGAAATACTAATATAAGAGACGAATCTTTGGCATGATTCAGTAAGAAATAAACAAAAAAGAGAAGGCAAATAATATTAGGAATAAAAAATACTTTACTAAAGATACATGGATATTTTTTAAATTAATGGAATAATAAACATAGGTAATAAACATTAAAATGAGTATAAATAAATTTGAAATCTAAAATTATCTTAGAATGATACAATCTATTAAAACTGGCTCAAAACGATATAGCAAAAAAGAGTATCCCATAACTATTAAGGAAAATAGTTCAAAACGTGCACTATTTCTCCTCCCTCCCAAAAGAAAACGTGAGCCCAAATAATTTTAGAGGTGAGTTTCTACATTTATTCAAGGAATAAATAATCCTAAAATATAAGCTCTTCTACAGAATGTAAAATTAAGGAACAATAGAATTAATGAGGCTAATATATCTTTTTTTTAATCTTCCATAGAATCTAAGTGGAAATACTATTAAATTTGAAGTCTAACAGCTTTTAGAGATATAATTTCCTTTGATATCCAAACTGGACAAGGTAATAAGGAAGTACAAAATTATAAGTAAATCTTTTTAAAGAACAGAAATAGAAAAATCCGATATAAAACATCACAATAAATCCTACAATATATTTAAAAAATGATAATGGCCAAATTTTTTCCCAGGAAGGCAGGGATTATTCAACATTAGAAAATTGATTAATGCAACTTCTCTTTAAGTGATATAGTAAGAAGATGCTTTATTAAGCTTAACGGGTTCCAAACTCATATAAATGATAGATTATGCATAAAAAGGGAACACTCAAAAGTGCTAACTAACTACTCTGTTGGTATGGTGAGTTATACTGATACAATTTTATGATTTTGTAATATCCTTACATTACCGGGATTAAACCCTTGGTATACTACTTATTGAAAATATAGTATAATTTGTGTAGAATTTTTTACTATGGTTATTTATGAAATGGATTATGATTTTAGTTCTTGTAATTCAGTTTAGTTTTCAAATATTCACTAGTATCATAGAAATATTAGAAATCCTGTATCCAGAAAAACTTTTATAAGTGTTACCTGTAAATTTAACATCTGCTAAAACTCAGCTGTAATCTGTCTGCCTGGTTCTGTCTTGGAAAGTCTTTCTATTACTAATCCAAGATTTTCAAGAACTCTTGCTCTATTTGTGTTTTCTTCTTGTGCCAGTCCGGCATTTCATATTTTCCTCCCTTAAAATGTTTCACCCAGGATTTTAATTATTATTGTATGGTTGCTTATACTATTCTTTTATATTTTGTAATTTCTGCTATCTTTGTAGCTATTCCTTTTCATTTTGAATTTTACCTTAGTTCTTTCTCAACCTCAGAGAAAGTTTGTCTATTTGTATTAATCTTTTCAAAATTACCAACAGTTTCCTTTGTAAAGGAGACAAAATTAATGTTTTTCAAATCTTTTATTGTAAATCCTCCAGTATTTTTATAAAACAAAAGGTTGGTTGAAATGATTAAGATAGGTAAATCTCCAGCATATGCTTAACTAAAAGAGTAAAACAATATTAATAACATAAAAAGACTACAAAATGAAAACCATGAAAATGATCATCAGAAAACTATTATTTAATTCGGAAAATTATCAGTCATACAACTTTATGCACTTAACATAAAAGATTTGAAATACATGAAGCTAAAACTGAGGGTCTACTGGAAGAAATTGAGAAATTATATTGAGAAAATGTTATATAAATCGTTTCAAGAAATTATAAATCAAATAGATCCAAATTAAGCAAGTATAAAGAAAATTAAAATAATATACTTAAGATTTATCTGCTATAAAGATAGCTCTGCATGCAATAGGGAATACACTCTCATTTAAAACATGTATTGGATATTGATAAAAAATTTACCCAGTAATAAGCTGCAACAAAGTAAATATAAAATTTTAAAAAGTTGACACATATAGCAGGCATTTATGTAACAAAATGGAATAACATCAGTCCACAAAAAGATAAGCTTACTCACATATATAGGGATCGGTGCCTTGTTGGCTAATCTAGGTTGGCCCCCTTTGGGATAACTGAGCTGACTTGGTTTTGCAATTTTGCTCTCCAGGCAGCTAACCCAGGCATGTTCTCATGGTAATGGCAGAGTATGTGAGTCAGAGGAAAACATGTAATGCCTCTTGAGCTAGGCTTGGAACTGACACACTGTCATTTCCAGCTCATACTATTGGCCAAAGCCAGCCAAAGGAAAACCCAGATTCAAGGGATAGGGAATTAGATTGCACCTCTTTATTTAGAGGAGCTAGGAATGCATATGGCAAAGAGTGGCTTCAGGGAAATGTGAAGAATTGAGGGCAGTAATGCAATCAATCTACCATATGAGAGCCTAGAAAGAGGACCTACAGAGTGCTTAGCAACCAGTAAGTGTGCACGCAATGCTTGTCAAAATAATGAGAAACGAGAAACATTACCTACTTGTACCCTCTCCAAGGTGAACATGACACAATATAATAGGGTGGAAGATTATGGGAAGACATTTTCTCTTATTGGCAAATAATACCCATATTTTTAAAAAGTAAAAGAAGAACAACAAATGCAGGATTTGTTTCCAATTACAATAATATCTTAATAAAGCATTAACACATTGGTATTAATACAATTTCTAGTTGCTCTGCTAATATTTTTCTTTTCCTTTCTGCTTTCCACTTCTCTCTCAAAGAACAGTGAAAGAACTTTAAATATTCTGTGATATTTTAGTCTCTATAGGAGGAAAATTTATTTAAACCACTTCAGAGGATTCCGTGAAGAGTAAGTTTTTCATCTTTGACAATTTAAGAGTTTATTAATAACAATATTTCCCCTTCTAGGGGAAAGTATAACAGCTTTTAGCTTAGTCTCCTAATCACTTAATTAAAACCTCACAGGGAAAGCTTTGTACATAATATGGTGAAAACAGGGAAGTACTGAATGTCATCACTAAGCACTGCGAATTGATGAAGAATTTTAATAATGGGTGATGAATATGATACTATCATATAATAATGGTTTCATTATGTTTCATGATACTGCCACCTAATATATTCTGAGCAGTTTTCATTTAACTATACTTCAATTCAAAAAGGATTTGAGGTTTTGAATGGTCTTGACTCATTAAAGTATTTTGCAATATTGAGTCCCTTGTTTTATGATTAACTCCTGATATGCAACACTAGAAAGAAGAAAAAAAGAGACTTATTCCCACTTATTCATATGCCGTATTGTAGTAGAAGTATAGGACTGCACCATTAAAGCGAGGCTGTGAAAATAGTTCTAAGAGTAACCTGAAAAAGTATTTTTAAGTTAACACTGGAACTCTCTATACAGGAGAGTTTAAATTTTATGCCCTCAGAAGTATCAAAATAAATGAATTATACTCTAGTTACATGTAAAGAATGCTTTATTTTTAGCAAATGTTTAAGCAACCTGCATAAGAGATTAATAGATGCAACAAAATGCATTAGACAGATGTGGCTACAATACCTGCTCCAAATGCCAGCTGGATTTGTAATTACATTTTTGGAAAGACTGCAGACCTGAATGGCTGCACTGAATGTGGTATGTATTATTTCCTGACAGTCAATGCTACTTATCTCTCTCTTTTAATTAAAAAGAATATATAAATATATTCAATATATAATGCATTTTCTTATCTGTTTTATAAATTAAAGGTAGAGCTCTATATTAAGTTAATATAAAATAAATATAACTAAATATTAGGATATCTGTCCTTATATAAAAAGGAGATAGGTAGATATATATATGATTTTTTACTGTAATAATTGATTTCTATCACACTGCCATTAGCCAGAGATAGAGGACAATTCCTAGGAAAGGATAAAGAGAAAGAGCTCACAGATTAGAGAATTTTTAATATTCTTTGATCTGTAGCCCTGCTATTTCTCTTATCAGCACAGGTATTAAACCAATTAATCCGCCATTTACATAAGTCTACAACAGAGAGATGAGAGTGTTTCTACAGACAGGTGAAAAAGGACAATCAATTCAAAGTTAGGTACAGAAGAAATCCGTTCAAAACCAGCATGCTAGATTTCCATATTGTTAATTAAAAGACTGTAGGTTGTATTATCTGCATAAATTGAAGGTCAAAAGATGACAATGATTTGCAAGTACCAAGATGCAGCTAAGGAAGTCTTTTTTTTTTTTTTTTTTTTTTGCGGTACGCGGGCCTCACACTGCTGTGACCTCTCCCGCTGCGGAGCACAGGCTACGGACGCGCAGGCTCAGCGGCCATGGCTCACGGGCCCAGCCGCTCCGCGGCATGTAGGATCTTCCCGGACCGGGGCGCAAACCCGTGTCCCCTGCATCAGCAGGCGGACTCCCAACCACTGCGCCACCAGGGAAGCCCAGGAAGTCATTTTTTAAGGGGAATGACTGAAAAAAATGTTAAGCACCAGCCAGAATATTTTCTTTGCTGCTCCCCTTTCCTGCTGTCAGGGGTCATCCTGTTTGGTGCAGTATTTGTAAAGAAGGGTTTGTCTCACAGGCGCTCTTCAGTTATTCCCATTAGAGCTCTCCACTGACCTCCACTGCTCCCATCTCTGTGGTCCATGAGCACTGCACACTTCGATGCAGACTTCACGGTCAACTCCCATGTGGCTCTCCTTGACACCACGCTGCTTCTGCTGAGCCGACCTCAGTGTAAGGGGATGGGAACCTGGCGCTATTTTTCTCACAACCTCTGAACTTCATTCTCCACATATTGAAACCTCCACTCTAATGAAAGATTGGGAATATCTAGAAAGTATTATAACAAAGATGCATGTAGGAGGGATGAGATACCCTCACAAGTGTATGCTAAGTATGATTCTTTGGGGAGTCCAAGAAAAGAGAGTTAGCTTTTCACAGAGGAACTCCTTATGGCAAACTCCCCTCTTCTAGCTTTTACCTTTTTGTCTGAGGGTCTACCCTCCACTCTGACACAAGTAAATTCTGCTTTCTTCCCTGTGAAAATCTCTACCCCTCTTCAAGAGGTTCTAGTTTTTTACCTTCAGAGGAACTTCTGGCCTAGGAACCTGGTCCTTTCCTCAAGCCCTGTACTTTATCCATTCCCCCAAATTGAATTCCTGAGTATAGAATAATAATACCTCAGGGTGTATCAGCAGGAGACTACAGTTAGGACAGAGCACCCTATCCTCAGGGGACCCAAAGTCTGGTCTGCTCAAGAGTACCACTTCTGTGAAGTAAAGATATGCTTTCTTCGTCTTCTCAAAAGAGGTTTATTGTGTTGTTGTTGTTGTTTTGCTATACACACACACAAACTTCTCATGTGAATGTAACATGTTTTTCCATAAATGAAACATAGTATTTTCACAATGAAGATAATAAACCGTATTGTTGAATTCAGCAAAGTCAATTTCATTTTGTTCAAACTTCATTTTCCAGACAAGGTACTAAGCAGTGTTTTTCAAAGCAGTGGTTCCCAGAGAGTAGTTTGGGAACCCCTAGAGATCCAGAAGGTCAAAACTATTTTAAAATAACAGCTGAGATGTTATTTGCCTTTTCTACTTTCATTCTAAGTGTATAGTGAAATTTTTCAGAGGCTAGGTAACATCTGTTGCAATCATCCTTCTCACAGCTAATGGAGTATGTGCTTATGGATCCTTATGTCTTCTAAAATTTTATAAAGCTCTTTGGTGTCTTTATTAATTTTTAAGAGTGTAAAGAGGTCCTGAGACCAAAACAATGGACAGCCACTTGAACACCTAAAGCAACTAGAGAAAGAAGAACAAACAAAACCGAAAGTTAGTAGATGGAAAGAAATCATAAGGATCAGAGCAGAAATAAATGTAATAGAGACTGAGAAAACAGTAGAAAAGATCAATGAAACTAAAAGCTGGTTCTTTGAAAAGATAAACAAAATTGATAAACCCTTAGCCAGACTCATCAAGAAAAAAAGGGAGAGGGCTCAAATCAATAAAATTAGAAATGACAAAGGAAAAGTTACAATGGACACCACAGAAATACAAAGGACCATAAGAGACTACTATAAGAAGCTATATGCCAATAAAATGGGCAACCTAGAGGAAATAGACAAATTCTTAGAAAGGTACAATCTCACAAGATTGAACCAGGAAGAAATAGAAAATATTAACAAATCAATTACAAGTACTGAAATTGAAGTTGTGATTTAAAACTTCCCAACAAAAGTTGAGGACCAGATGGTTTCAGAGGCGAACTCTACCAAATATTTAGAGAATGTTAAACCTACCCTTCTAAAAAAGGGTGAAAAAGATAGGTGTTCAAAAAACTGCAGAGGAAGGAACACTTCTGAACTCATTCTGTGAGGCCTCCATCACCCTGATACCAAAACCACACAAATCTTTCTCAGGAGAAGATTAGCAGTGTAGTTTCCCTTTAGCCTAGAATTTGGATTTTTATTCTCACTTGTCTCCAAAGTTGAGATTTTCTTTCCCTAGGAGATATCTATGTATCTATATATTGTACATAGCTTTATTTTTAAACTAACCATTCTTATAGTACACTATATAAGATTTGAGGAATTTCTATGGATATATATTACATGATCTCTATAATAAACATATGTTACAAATGATAGTTGGCCTAAGGACCAATTTATGAGAGAAGAAAATGAAAACATAAACCAAAGAAATCTAATTTTTGAAGATATTTGTTTTCTATCCAGAATGAGCTAAAATAGGCAACTACTGAGAAACTATGAGGCTGTCACTTGCTATGAAGTTTGAGAGCAAACAACCACTCAATACTGACGGTCCAATTATAGTTTAATAGTGAAAAAAATTAGCTTTTTAGTTTTAAATTTCTTTTGGATTCCCTATATTCTAGCCACCTTAAAAATAGCAGGAAGGAAAAAATGCTGTTGCACTGTATCAATAAACTAAAATTCATCTGTAAAGCTGATTTCTGGTATTTCTATTCCATAGGCTTCTATGTGTACTGAAATGTTTCCTGTTATTTACTTAGAAAGCACTTCTCTCCTTGACTATAAGACCTACCCATTATTTTATCCTAGATCCTCAGAGGCTAAGCACAGATCAAGAACTTATAAAACCCAGCTTCTTATTCAGACTCTTTACCACTTTAAAAGTTACTTCCTGGTACCAGATGTACTGAGAAGCTGCTAAAAGTGGGTCACAGCTAAAAATAATGGGTCAATATAAAAAGACAGGAATTAAGAAAACATATTTGACCTCTAATTGCTATTTTAAATATATATTTTAAAAATCAGCTTTGTTTTATGATCATTCAAGCATTATAAAACCTAGTTGGAAATTACTTCAAAGCCTTTTTCACTGGCTTTTCATTTTGTTAGTGTTAATACAGAATAGAAATAGCAGGCAAGATTTAGAATTCGAAACAAACCTCAGAACCTACACAGTTCCCAAGTGCTTATTTCTTAGGAAGAGAACAAATGTCAAACATCACCTACTTTGTACCTTTTACCTTAGTATAACAGTTAAAATAAAGGAGCTTCTACATGTCTCTGCACTGGGAAATGGTCTCAGACTTTATTGTTGCCATAGACGTGTTTCAGGGCATTAGCCAAGCCCAAACCCAATTCTGTAGAATTGAGCTTTCATACATTCTCTGGTGACCTGATGAGCCCATGTGTCAGGTTAGTGCCTTCCTGATCACACCTCACTTAGAGTGTTCTATGAGTGGAGTTGGTCCAAGCAGATATTATTTTTCAAGAATTTTAACTAAGGAGAAAATGTGGACTGACAAATGAAATTAACAAGCTGGAGGAGAGCAGCTCTCCTCCTACACACACACACACACACACACACACACACACACACACACACATACACACACAACCTAGAGTGCATACAAAAGCCTCAGTTCAAGCACATGCCTTTCAAGAAAACACTTACCCACTCCAAAATCCACCCCACCTCTCCTCCTGACTAATATACCAGTAACTAGGATCAAAAACTCAGCATAGCCCAACTGGAAAAGCATTGACTCTACCAAAAAACAAAAGTATTTTTCACATAAGGATCTGCAGGGCCTGGTAAATCAGTTCCAGTGGGAACTGAGAGAATGTGCCTGGTAATGGGACCTGAGGGGACTAAACCAGAGTAGAATATATTGCTGAAAAATGGAGGGTTTTCTGATTGGGGATATTCTCCCCTGACTTACAAACAATGCACTTGCAATAACTCCTAAATGGGGAGTCCTAATGAGATGAAGGTGCTAGAACTACCTTGGTGTTGTTGGCAAAGGGAATGAAAGGCTCACAGATGCAACGTGCTGGAACGGATCTATTACATAAGACACAAGAACATATCACATGCCTGTGTTCACCAGGAGGACAAGTAGAACATGCCCTTCATTAATACATAAACAAATGTGCTACTGAAGAGGTCACAGCAACATTGCGAAGCTCCATGATGGCTGCTCTTTGCTGGATAGGATTGATGGTAGGGATGATGTTACAGAACTGGGATCTCTACTGACAACTGACACAATAGGATTCTGGAATTGGAGAGGTGATGTAGTAGTGTTTCATCACATGATTCAAGTTTGATGAAATTGGTATAGCTGTCAACAAGGCTAGATTGCTAACCAAGGGACCTTAATGGCTAATAAACACAGAGGCAAGCATCATGGGAAACAAAGCAGGTCCTTGCTTTATATACACTGATATTCTCCCAATAGAAATAATTACAATTCCTTATTTGCTCAGTGTCCATTCTTGAGCAAGTTCTCAGAGCCAGTGCCCACTGATTGAAGGAGATGATTAAAGCTTAAGGACAGACTCTGTAATACTAAAGAAAGTGTACACAGTTGTAAAAGGGTATCTATGGCCATTTACCAAGTAACTGAATACTGGAAAAATGTCTAGATCTTTCCAACACTTGTGTATGCAGGATCTGAGCTATCACTGATACTAAAGGGCCCCAAACACTGTTAGAGCTTTCTGTTATTTAAGGACATATGGAGGTCAGGTAATAAAGTTCTGGCTCATATACATCTCACAGTGAGGCCGTTGGATCCAAAAATCCACCTGTTGGTCATCATCTGAATGCATAATCAGAATGGATGTACTTAGGAGCTGGCCAAACCGCTACATTGGCTCCTTGTCCTGTAGAGTAAGAGCTGTCATGGTAGCATGTTCCAAGTGGAAGCCTCCAAAAAGTCACCACTGATATAGATAGTTAATCATAACAACATAGTAGTCTGGGTAAAACAGAGATAGTTGCACACTCCATGACTTCAAGGTCTTGGTTATACTGCGATGTCCCCTTCAAGGTCAAGAGCACCTCATACTGCTTATTGCTAAGAAAGAAGCACAGAGTTTGGCAGTCTGGTTCAGGTTTGAAGGTAGTATGTACTTTCTGAAAATACTACTCCTGTCTATTTTTACTATAAGTTTTGAGAAGGGCACAGAGCAATGGAAGGCTATGCCGTACAAGTATGAGTCTTCTTAGGGCCATATAACCTAGCAGTTCCCATGATGCTGGACATATGTGGGACAGATGAAAAAAATATGGAGTCTCTGGAATGCTACCATGGGACTTTTATACAGACATCTAGGATTTATAAGCAAGGTTATGCCTTCAGAAAACAGATCCTGGCATGCTACCTGGCCCCCATAGAGACTGAGCATTTGTTGCTGAGACACCAAATGCCTATGCACATAGCACCAATTGTGAGCTGTCAAATCTACAAAGTTTATAATCTTAGGCAGGCACAGCAGCTATCCATTGCATGATAGGAATAGTACATTTGGGATTAGGCCTTAGATTGTCCTGAAGACACAAGTAAATTACAGGAAGAGTTATCACAGACCTTCTTTTACCATGTCATCTACCTCTGTTTTACGAATGACTCTCTACTGTCTTCTACCAATGATTTCATGAGGGCTGGCATTAGGAGGTCCCTAATGACTAGTTAAACACAGGAGGAGAAAACACAGAGCTGAATGAAAGGTGGATCAACTCTATATGTTGGTGCTGCTCAAACATGCGTTGGAGCTACAATACAGCCCCACTCACTGGTGGCACTCAAAGAGAATGTGTATGTGCACATGGATGGTGTTGTGTTTCCAACGGACAGACCTGATGCGTGGGTGGTTGGTGTGATAGGAACCTCCTCATCCTATGACAGATGTAATCTTAAATTGGCTCATCTGACTGTTTTCTCCTACATTTTTCCCCCTTTTGGTCTTCTTTCGTTTGAAGTATTATGGGCAATTTTATCCTGTGAGGGCAGATCACCTTCATCCAATCAGAGACCAGGCTGATTTGGGCTAGATCTTACTATTGTAAATTTCTGTCTACTTGCTTCTAGGAATGTTGTTCTTCAGGGCTCCAGACTAAGAGCACACAGTATTTAATAGTACCTCTCTCCCTTGGCTAAACTCCAATTTTCTCTCCTCAATGCTATATAAGAATATTGAACACCCCCACTCTGCTTTTCAGAGGTTTTCTGTTTAATATCTAAGCCTCTTGTCCTGTATGGTTTAAGAATTTGGCCAATTCCCTAAGGGGACCGTCAAGATTGAAGTGTACAATTTTCTGTTCTACACTTCTTTCCATGATATTTGGCCCTCTGGCCTTGGGGAATTTGTTTGACAGATCCAAACTTTGTGTGTCAGCTTTCCAACACCAGGAACTGCCTGAAGCTTTTCTGTCTCCCCTGCCTCTCAGCCAGGGTTTTATTCTCAGCCTCTTGCTTTGAGTAAATATAATGCACAAAAGTATCTGGCGGTAAAGTAGCTGTCTGTGGTTAGCAACTTTGGGGGAGATAGGGCCCTCAAGTTCTAGTCACCAGGCAGTTCTGACTGCTTAAAATTCAAACAGACTACATATACACATATGGATGTATGTGAGTTGGTCTCCAGTAAACTACTTCATCATCTCAAGAAGTGCAAGTTCTCATTGTTTTGAATGAATGGATGGATGGCTGAAAATCCTTTTAAAAAGTCTTTAATTGTATGTTCCACAGTTGCACTGTGCTGTTCACTATCCGAATTAAAACACTTATCTTACATACATGTATGTATTATATACAAAATACATTCTCCAATTGAACAGGAAAAACAATGTACATGAAAAAATAATGTCAATCATGCAAATAGATTAAGTTGCAAATTTTACTTGTAGATTACAAATGGATCTCTATAGGTGTGATCTTACATATGTAAATTTAAGGAGAGACTCCAAGACAACATGACCTCACAGGCAAGTATGGAGAGACACAATTCAAAAGACACTCAACGTGAGAAGGAACTTCAAGAGTTTTTGTTGCTTTTGTTTATCAGTTATAAGAAGCTACTTGGAATGAGTATATAAAAAGTCTAAGAAGTCTTCTAGAAAATTAGAGCTCCTGTTTATATAGTGTGTTAAGAACTAGTCCAAATTTTCTGGGAAGTAGATAACAAAATGGTTAAGATATATGATGTAGCTGTTAGTCCAAAAAGAAGATGAACCAGATATTCCTTTTTTTTTTTCTATGTACTTACAGACTATCTCTATTTATAAAATTCCCTTTAATAAGAGAAAAATTTAAAAGGTCAAAATGAAAAGAGGGACTTCTGGATGGTTTTTTGAAAGTTAAGTGTTCACAAAACACAGTTAAGTTCTTTTTCTGATTATTATTTACAGAATTCACATATAATTGTAAAGTTAACATAAAATAGAAGTTCCAAAGTAAGTATCAGTAAAAGTCCTCTTTATATTCCTACTTCCCTGTCAACATGAAAACAGTCTTAAATGTGAATATATCTCTGTGGGTCTTTTTCCTTGTGTACATCTATATGTTTATGTCTTTTTCTATGTGTGTACACATTGACATACACACA
This sequence comes from Physeter macrocephalus, assembly GCF_002837175.3. Classification (NCBI taxonomy): domain Eukaryota; kingdom Metazoa; phylum Chordata; class Mammalia; order Artiodactyla; family Physeteridae; genus Physeter; species Physeter macrocephalus. The sequence goes on along the minus strand of NC_041221.1, from coordinate 126,008,709 downwards.
CTTTAAGTAAGCATTAATTCTATAACTTTTTTTTTCTGAATCTTGCTCTTTTCACTTAATAATTAATATAGAGCATTTTTCATATCAGTTCAGATCTATTCTTTACCACATTTAGTATGGTGGTACTATTTTTTTTAGTAATTCCCATATCAATTTATATACTTTATTTCCATATGTTTACATTTTTTGTAAAGTTGGAATAAATGTCTTTGGACAATAACCATTTGACAAATGTTTGACCATATCTATGGGACAGAATTTTAAAAGTACGAATTCTGTCAAAATATTTGCTAAGATACAAGCATACCTCAGAAATATTGCAGAATGGGTTCCAAACCATTGCAATAAAACAAATATTACAATAAAGTGAGTCACTAAGCCCAAAGAGAACCACACCAAGACACATGGTAATTAAAATTGCAAAAATTAAAGATAAAGAGAGAATATTAAAAGCAGCAAGGGAAAGCAAAAATTATACACACCTGAACTCCCATATGTCTATAAGCTGACTTTTCAGCAGAAACTCTGCAGGCCAAAAGGAATTGGCATGATATATTTTAAGTGATAAAAGGGAAAAACCTACAACCAAGAATACTCCAGCCAGTATGGCTTCCATTCAGGTTTGATAGAGAAATCAAAAGGTTTGCAGACAAGCAAAAGCTAAAGAGTTCAGCACCACCAAACCAGCTTTACAAGAAATGTTCAAGGAAATTCTCTAAGCAAAGAAGAAAAGGCCACAACTAGAAAAATGAACATTATGAAAGGAGAAATCCTATTGGTAAAGGCAAATATACAGTAAAGGTAGTAAATCAACCACATACAAAGCTTGTAGGAAGGTTAAACGACAAAACTAGTAAAATTATTCATATCCACAATAAGCAGTTAAAGGATAAATGAAACAAATATATGCAAAATATTATGTCAAAAACAGAAATTGTGAAGGAAGGAGAGGAAAACACAGGAAATTAAGAGCTCAGAAACCCTAAAATAATTATATATACAGAGAGGAATTGCTATATATAAACCTCATAGTAACCACAAACCAAAAATCTATAATAGATACACACACAAAAAGGATAAAGGAATCCAAACATAACACTGAAGATATAGTCATAATATCACAAGGGAAGAGAACAAAAGGAAAGGAAAGGAATAAAAACAGTACAAAAACCCTAAAACAATTAATAAATTGGCAATAAGTAGATACCTATCAGTAATTACCTTAAATGTAAATGGACTAAATACAATAATCAAAAGACATGGAGTGGCTAAATGGATACAAGAAAAACCCCCACATATATGCTGCCTACAAGAAATTTACTTCAAATGTAAAGAGACACAGAATGAAAGTGAGAGTATGGAAAAGGGATTCCATGTAAATGGAAATCAAAAGAAAGCGGGGATAACAATAGTTCTATCAGACAAAATAAACTTTAAAACAAAGAGTGTTACAAGAGACAACAACACTATGTAATAGTCAAGGGATCAATCCAAGAAGAAGATATAATCATTGCAAACATATGTGCACCCAACATAGGAGGACCTAAATGTAAAGAAAGTATTAACAGACATAAAGGGAGAAATTTACTGTAACACAATAACACTAGGGGACTTTAACACCCTACTTACATTAATGGACAGATCATCCAGAGAGAAAAACAATAAGGAACACTGGCCTTAAGTGACACATTAGAACAGATGAACTGAATAAATATATGTAGAACTTTCCATCTGAAAGCAGCAGAATGCACATTCTTTTCAAGTGCACATGGAACATTCTCTAGGATAGATCACATACTAGGCCACAAAACAAGTTTGGTATATTTAAGAAAACTGAAATCATATCAAGCATCTTTTCTGACTACAACGCTATGATACTAGAAATCAACTACAAGAAAAAAACTGCAAAAAACACAGGCACATGCTACTAAGCCACCAATGCTTCACTGAAGAAATCAAAGAAGAAATTTAATACCTGGAAACAAATGAAAATGAAAACACAATGATCCAAAATCTATAGGAAGCAGGAAAAGCAGTTTTAAGAAGAAAGATTATAATAATACAAACGCACCACAGGAAACAAGAAAAATCTCAAATAAATAACCTGACCTTACATCTAAAGAAACTAGAAAAAGAACAAACAAAACCTAAAGTTAGTAGAAGGAAAGAATTCAAAGAGCAGAGCAGAAACAAATAGAACAGAGACAAAAAAAAATAAAATAAAATAGAAAAGATCAATGAAACTAAGAGCTGGTTCTTAGAAAAGATAAAAAAATTGATAAACCTTTAGCCAGATTCCTCAAGAAAAAAAGAGAGGGCCCAAACTGATAAAATCAGAAATGAAAAAGAAGTTACAACTGACACCACAGAAATACAAAAGACCATAAGAGATTACTACAAATAACTATATGTTAATAAAATGGACACCCTGGAAAAGTGGACAAATTCCTAGAAGTGTGCAATCTGCCAAGACTGAATCAGGTAGAAATAGAAAATTTGAACAGACCAATTACCAATAGTGAAATTGAATCAGTAATTTAAAAAAATCCCAACGAACTACAGGATCAGATGGATTCACAGGTGAATTCTACCAAATATATAAAGAATAGTTAACATCTATCCTTCTCAAACTATTACAAAAAATTGCAGAGGAAGGAACTCATTCTATAAGACAGCATCACCCTGATACCAAAACCAGACAAAGATATCTCAAACACACACACACACACACACACACACACACACACACACACACTCACACAATACAGGCCAATATCACTGACAAAAACAGATGCAAAAATCATTAGCAAAATATTAGTGAACAAAATCCAACAACACATTAAAAGAATTGTACACCATGATGAAGTTGGATTTATCCCAGAGATGCAAGGATAGTTCAATAGCTGCAAATCAATCCATGTGATACACGACACTAACAGATTGAAGAATAAAAATCATATGATTATCTCAACAGATGCAGAGCAAGCTTTTGACAAAATTCACCATCCATTTATAATAAAAACTCTCCACAAAGTGTGTATAGAGGGAATATACCTTAACATAATAAAGGCCATATATGATAAGCCCACAGATAACATCATACTCAATGGTGAAAAACTGAAACATTTCCTTCTAATATTAGAAAAAGACAAGGATGCCTACTCTTGCCACTTTTATTCAGCATAGTATTAGAAGTCCTAGACACTGCAATCAGTTAAGATAAATAAATAAAAGGAATTCAAATTGGAAAGGAAGAGTAAAACTGTCATTGTTTGCAGATGACGTGATATCATACACAGAAAATCCTAATGCTGCCATCAAAAAACTACTAGAGCTCATCAATGAATCCTGTAAAGTTGCAGGATATAAAATTAACATACAAAAATCTGTTTCATTTCTACACATTAACAATGAACTAACAGAAAGAGAAAGTAAGGCAATAATCCCATTTAAAATCACATCAAAAAGAATAAAATACCTAGGAATAACCCTAGCTGAGGAGGTAAAAGACATGTAGTTCAAAAACTATAAGGCAGGGCTTCCCTGGTGGCACAGTGGTTGAGAGTCTGCCTGCCAATGCAGGGGACGCAGGTTTGTGCCCCAGTCTGGGAAGATCCCACATGCTGCAGAGTGGCTAGGCCCGTGAGTCATGGCTGCTGAGCCTGCACGTCCAGAGCCTGTGCTCCACAACGGGAGAGGCCACAACAGTGAGAGGCCCTCGTACCGCAAAAAAACCCAAAAAAACAAAAAACAAAAAAACTATAAGGCAGTGGTGAAAGGAATTGAAGATGATACAAACCAATAGAACTGTGTTCATGGATTGGAAGAATTAATATTATTAAAATGACTACATTACCCAAGCAATCTATAGATTCAATGCAATCCCTGTCAAAATACAGGGCAGTTTTCACAAAACTTAAACAAATCATTTAAAATTTTGTATGGAAACACAAAGGACCCCAAATAGTCAAAACACTCTTAAGAAGGACAGGGCTGGAGGTATCACACATCCAGACTTCAGAATATACTATGAAGCTACAGTAATCAATACAGTATGGTACTGGCACAAAAATAGACACTGGTCAAGGGAGCAGAATAGAGAGCTCAGAAACAAACCCACACTCCTATGGTCAATTACTCTAAGACAAAGGAGGCAAGAATATACAATGGGGAAAAGACAGTCTCTTCAATAAGTGGTGCTCAGAAACCTGGACAGCTACATGTAAAAGAATGAAATTAGAATATTCTCTAATACAATATACAAAAATAAACTCAAAATGGATTAAAGACCTAAATGTAAGACCAGAAACCACAAAACTCCTAGAAGAAACACATAGACAGAATATTCTTTGACATAAATCATAGCACTATTTTGGGAGCTCTGTCTCCTAAGGTAAAGAAAACAAAAGTGAAAATAAACAAATGTGACCTAATTAAACTTAAAAGCTTTTGTACAGCGAAGGAAACCACCACCAAAATGAAAAGACAATCTACTGAATGGGAGAAAATATGTGCAGATGATACAACTGATAAGGGGTTAATAGCCAAAATATATAAACAGCTCATACGGCTCATTATCAAAACAAACAACCCAATTTAAAAATGGGCAGAAGACCTGAACAGACATTTTTCCAAAGAAGACATACAGATGGCTAACAGGCACATGAAAATATGCTCAACATCATTAATCATCAGAGAAATGCAAATCAAAACCACAATGAGATATCACCCCATGCTTGTAGGAATAGCTATCATCAAAAACATAACAAATATTGGCAAGGATGTGGAGAAAAGGGAATCCTTATACATGACTGGTGGGAACGTAAATTGGTGCAGCTGCTAAGAAAAACATTATTGAGTTTCCTTAAAAAGCTTAAGATAGAACTATCATATGATCCAGCATTTCCACTCCTGGTATATATCTGAAAAAACTGAAAACACTAATTTAAAAAAATACATGCACCCCAATATTCATAGTGCATTATTTACAACAGCCAAGATATGGAAGCAATCCAAGTGTCCATCAACAGGTGAATGAATAAAGAAGATATGGTGTATATATACAAAGGAATACTACTCAGCCATAAAAAAGAATGAAATTCTGCCATTTCCAACAATGTGGATGGATCTAGAGAGTATTATATTTAGTGAAATAAGTCAGACAGAGAAAGACAAATACTCTATTTTATCACTTACATGTGGAATCTAAATAATAAAATGAATACAACAAAACAGAAACCAAAACCAACTCAGATATAGAGAACAAACCAGTGGTTGCCACTGGGGAGATAGAAGGGAGAGGGGCAAGACAGTGTATGGAATTAAGAGGTTCAAACTAGTATGTATAAAATAAATAAGCTACAAGGATATATTGTACAGTGTAGGGAATATAGCCAATATTTTATAAAAACTATAAATTAAGTATAATCTATAAAAATTTTGGATCATTTCTTTATATGTAAAGCTAATATATTGTAAATCAACTATACCTCAATAAATAAGAAAAAATGACACTAATAAAAATGTTAATCATCATTATAAATGAATGAATGAATAAATGAATGAATGAATGCCCCTGACTTATACTCCCTCGTGAAGAAAAAATAATGACACTAATAAAAATGTTAATCATCATTATAAATGAATGAATGAATAAATGAATGAATGAATGCCCCTGACTTATACTCCCTCGTGGGACAATATTTGGGTTGCTATCTGAGTCTGTGTGCCCTGAAATGCAATTCTTTAATCCCCCAAAATGCTGTCTGCTTGAGAAAAAAAATGAGTCACAAATTTTTGGATTTCTCGGTGTATATACACATTATGTTTACACTATACTGCTGTTTATTAAGTGTGTGATAGCATTGCTGAATAAATAGCATGTAAAAAACAATGTACATATCTTAGTTAGGAATGCTTTATTGCTAAAAAAAATACTAATCATCTGACAACTCAGGTTTGTCACAACCCTTCAATTTGTAAAAAAAATGCAATACCTGCAAAGCATAATAAAGCAAAGTGCAATAAAACGAGATATGCAAGTACTTTACAATTTTACATTTGTACTAGCATGTCTATAAGTATCTGGTTCTCCACAATCTTAATAATACCAGATTTTATAAACAGTTTTAATCATTTTAATCAGATAATAGTTTTATCTTAGTGCGGTTTACTTTTGTTTTATATTTCACTGATACGTTGTTGATTTCTAGATCTTAAATATCACAGCTATTAACCCTTTATTATTCATACCGCAAGTATTTTCTTCAAGTGCATTTTCTAAATCTGAGAGATGGTATCTTTTGCTGATCAGCATTTTTTCCAATTTTGGGTTTTGTCTTTGTATTAAACTTCTTAACCTTAACTATGTTTTTCAAAACCTCTGAATCCTCAGTTATTTATTGTCTACATGGTCTTTTGCCTCTCCCGCTGCGGAGCACAGGCTCCGGACGCACAGGCTCAGTGGCCATGGCTCACGGGCCCAGCCGCTCCGCAGCATGTGGGATCCTCCCGGACCGGGGCACGAACCCGTATTCCCTACATCGGCAGGCGGACTCTCAACCACTGCACCACCAGGGAAGCCCCTACATGGTCTTTTCTAAAAGAAGGATGTTAACATTCCAACAATGATTGTTGATTTCTCTAGTTCTAGTTGGTTTATAAATTTCAAAGCTATTTTAGGTGTAAAAGTATTCATGACATATCTTTTTGGTATTCATGACATATCTTTTTGGTAGTTTTGCCTTGTCTCAATGAATGTTTTTGAAGTAAAATTTCCACTTTTTCTATTTTATGTTTGCCATTCCTTGCTTTATATGTGTGTAACTACTAATGCTCTTTTTTTTTTTTTTTTTGTGGTATGCGGGCCTTCCTCTGCCGTGGCCTCTCCCATTGCGGAGCACAGGCTCCGGACGCGCAGGCTCAGCGGCCATGGCTCACGCGCCCAGCCGCTCCGCGGCACGTGGGATCCTCCCATACCGGGGCGCGAACCCGGTTCCCCTGCATCGGCAGGCGGACGCGCAACCACTGCACCACCAGGGAAGCCCAATGCTCATTTTTGTTTTGAACGTTTCTCTTAGAAGCAGCATACAGATGGCCTTTTAAAGATGAAACCCAAAGGTTTCTTTCACTAATGAAGATATTTCATTCATTAAATTATTTTCTGATAACTGATATGCTTGATTTATTTTTACTTCTGTGTTTATATTTTTTTAATTTCTTCTTTGTTTCTTTTTCTGATATTTGAAGATTGAGTTCAGGTTATAATAAGATGTTTTGTTTTACTCTTTCTTTGCTGCATTCAATTTCTATGTATCTAAATTTTACCTTTCAGTTTTAGCGAAGTATTTTTTAAGTTAACGACTAAAACCCAATTAAAAACCAAATTATTCTCAACACATAGTAATTTTTAAACATTTTTTGATGACTCCTGGAATTCTGCAATATAATGATCTTATGGAACACTTGGAAAGCTTTGGAGAAGGCAAATATGTTACGCCACTGAGAATCTAAACTAATGAGTCAACCTAAGCATACTGGCGGCCTAATTACAAAGTATTACAATGAGTTTTTAAGAGATCCCAAGACAAAAGGTTAGGGCTCGATATAAGAAAAACTGTTCCCATTCTCTCTTTCCTCCTACCCATGAGATACTGTAAACACTCAGCATGCTCACAATGCTTTCCCTCTTTCTTTCCCGTAAAAAGGAGCTGTCATAAAAGTTCCCAAAATTCATCTATATTAGCTAAGAAATGAGTGAAAAAATTTGAAGTGCTCCACAATGTCACCGGTATTTTAAAGAAATCCTAGATAAAGCAAATCAAGCTCTCATATGTGGAATTTCAGATATTATCCAGTTACTTAGAAATAGAATCTTAGCAGGACTGACTTTTCTTTTGTTCCAGAAATCACAATGCCAGCTATTCTACTAACATTAAAAAAAAAAGAAAAGACAAAATTTTATCTAGACGATCAGTATTAACTACGATCATTGCCTCTGGAGTCAGACTGATTAGGTTTTAATCGTAGCTCTATGACTTACTATCTTTGTGACCTGGGTTCATAACACCTCTGTGCCTCATTTTTCTCAGATGTAAAATAAATAGCATATAGCACTTACTTCGTTAAATTATAATGATAACTAAATGAGGCTAATATATGCATATGTATACACCACACACAAATACATTCACACACCTATTTAACATTTAGCACAGTGCTATGCCTTCATGGCATATTGTAAGTGCTGAACAGATATTAGTTATTTTTACCAAAGAGAACATGGTATTTACTGTATATCTCATGATAGCTTCATACAAAAATGAAATCAAATCTTAAGGAAATGTTTCCCAAAAGGGAACAAATTTCTAAAAGAAATTTAGTTTACAGATTGGTTCATAATGAACACTGAATAACAATGTAAAAAACTAACATTTTTTAAGTGATTTATATTGACTCCCAATAAACAATGAAGATAAGACATTTAACAAGGAAAATGCTACCTTTTCACTTAGGCAATTTTTTTTACTTCTAATTTGAAAACAAATTCTTACAAGACCTCTAAATAGTTCATATGATTATGGCAAGATGATCATTTTGCTTCATTTCATTGTTACTTCTTTACCCAATGTATAATCATACTCCTGCACATCCTACTTAAGGCACTCGACTCGAATCAGATTGGCAGAATTCTAGTTCTAACTCCACATCTCACTGTCTATGTAGTTTTTTCCGTCTTTTGGAGCAAAGTATTTAATATGTTTATGCTACGGTTTCCTCAGTGGGATGAGGTAGATTTATAAGCCCCTAACTGGCTACCATGAGGAAGATTATGTCAACTGAACCCACAGATATATTTGAAAGCCCTCTGGAATCTTTAAAGCCTGGTAAACACCACCAGGGGCTGGTATATCCAGATTAAACTGGTCTTATCCCTGCCTTAGCCCTTGAAGGATACAGTGGCTCAAATTTCTACATCTATCATCAGAAGACACAATTTTCCGAATTTATAGGGAAAACCTTGAAGTTTGCCCCCTGGTGCCAGATGTTAGTAAGACAAGAACATCCTCCAAGAGTAAATAATATCTCAAAGACCATCTCTGGAAATGAGGAAGATCCAGAGTGTGATGGCCATCGCAGAAATTTTCATTCCATCCCATGCTGTACCAGTATTTTCTAGAATGGTATATATGATCTGTATGTGCCAGATATAAATGGAGTTACAAAAGGAACCAGGAGTTGTACAGAGATCCTTGGGATCTGAAAAGGTGGGGTGCAGTGGGGGGGAGAAGGAAAGGTCAGAAAATCTCTTCTCCTCTCCACCTGCTTCTCTGCCTTTTTTGCCTGTCTCTCTACACCTATTTCTTTACTTCTATCTTCTTATTTTTCTCTGTGTATCTCTCCCTCTCTCTTTTGCTTCCCCATCTCTCTCTTATCTTCCCTTCCCTCATCCTTTTTTTGATAAGTACCAAAGAAGATAGGCAGTTTGAAGAGATCTACCATAAAGTAAACAAATTATATAATAGACAGTGTGTCTGTGATTAGAGATTAGCCCAATTCCTTCTCCAAAATGCACCTCAGCTTTGAATTTTCTAAGTTTAGAGCCAGCGTACTGTTCTAGCTTTATTTTTTTTTTTTTTTTTTTTGTGGTACGCGGGCCTCTCACTGTTGTGGCCTCTTCCGTTGCGGAGCACAGGCTCCGGACGCACAGGCTCAGCGGCCATGGTTCACGGGTCCAGCCGCTCCGCGGCATGTGGGATCTTCCCTGACAGGGGCACGAACCCGTGTTCCCTGCATCGGCAGGCGGACTCTCAACCACTTTGCCACCAGGGAAGCCCTGTTCTAGTTTTTAACATTCTCTTTTTTGTGTATTGTAAAACAATCCTAATTGACTTTAACTTACTCTTTCTAGCCACATTAATTTATCCTCCTCAAAATGTCCCTTTCATAATTCAATTCTGCTCCAGAGCAATAATGAGTCACTACTGTCTTTTGGATCAAATTTTAAAGAACTAGTCCAGCACTCCAGGTTGCCCTGTAACCACCCAATCTCATTTCTAAATTGACTCAGCACAGCTCATCATCTGTGAAGCCAGCCCCTCATCATCTCACCACTTGATTTCTCCAGCTTCTCTGTTTGCTTGGAATGTTTTCATCCCCATGAATGGCCACACTCTTTTACTGTATCTAGAAAGTCAACTATTTCAATCTCTAAAGCACCTTCCAATTATAGCATTTTTAATCCTAAGATTAAGGTTATTTTGAGAAATGAAAGATATTCTCACATTTATATCCCTAGTACTTAAGAATATATATATATATATTTTGCTATAAAACACCTTAGATCTTGAGTTGAATTATAAATTCTGCCTCTCACTACTTAAATTTTCTACAAACAGGTGAGTCTTCCCTGACAATTCTAATCATGATAATTACCCTCTATTTCATATTTTCTCTTTGTTCTTATAATTTAAAAATTATAAGACTACCTTATTACTCCATTTTTACACTTTTACATCTGTTATGTTTATATTATCTCCTAAATTTGAATTTAAGCTTACGGGAGTGAGGGTACATACTCTGTTATCCTCTTTATTCCTGCTTAAATGAGTTGCATCAGGTTGTCAGCCTCTGAAAATCCTTCTTGAGTATACTGGTGGCCTGATGGCTCTATACGTGAATGGATGAATGCATGATTAAATAAGTGATCAATATTAATTGGAGGCATTTGCTTGTATATCTGCATTTTACCTTTCAGTCTGTCATAAAGAATTAAGTAATTCACTTGGATCCTTTCCTCTAAAGTACAGGAAGGAGTTGATGCCATTTGGATTTAAAAAAAATTTTTATCTTCGTTTCTTTTCTTTACTACTGCATAAGAAATAAAGTTCCACAGAGTGGAAGAAATAGGTAAAATTTGAACACTTATTTACCTTTTTTTCTTTGACTTTATGGAAAAATCACAATTTAAAAAGTCCTACAGGAAAAAAAAAGCATCAACAAAATCTGTTAAGTTTAAACTTTTCCATAATATTATCCTAGGTCTCACACTGTTAATCACAATACAGTAATACTAGATCCCAACATAATAAACCTTAATATCTTAAGTAAACACCACCAACCTTACCTAGAATTTGAGTATACAATAATCAGTTTCCACAAATTTATTAATATCATCCAGATTTAAATGAATAGCTAGTACAGTAAATATTTTCCACATTTGAAAAATCTTATCTATATCCTTAAAAACAAGTCAACTTTTCCAGTCTCAACCTAGTACTTTAAAATTTTAATTTTTAGAGTTTAACTTATTATACATGTTAGTGTGCATTTCCAGATTAAAAGGAAAAGCTGTAAGTTTATTCTAAAATGGAATTTAAATTACATATTTCCATTATAAAAAAATGAAACATCAATAAAGAGAAAGCTTCCTCTCCCTGCATCCTTGCCTCCAATCTACTGCCCTCCTACTGTTCTCATTTTACCAGGGAAAAAATTTTCATAGATTTACATAAATACATTTGGATATATACAAATATTTAGTTTATGCTTTAGCTTTTATATTGAAAAGTAATGCTTACACATGGCAAAATTCAAAGACTACAAAAGCATATACAAACATAGGCCTCTTTCCATAAACAGACTCCAAGTCCCTCTCCAAGAAAAACTGTAAGCTTATACATGTGAAACTGTACATGGATATATGTGTTATGTGTGTATAAGAGATGTGTGCAGATACCGACATATTGATAGGAAGAGAGAGAGAGTATACTGGGTTAATTTAGGCAATGAGGAGCAGAATATATTATATTGTTTTGGACCTTGCGTTTTTTCCTTAATGACAACATTTCCAAATCAGCATAGAGAAAATGACATTTTTAACTACTGCATAGCAGAGTGGTATCAATTTATCCAACCCTATGGATGAACACTTAGGTTCTTTAAAGTCTTTTGTCATCACAGATAATGCATCACTAAAATGAATTCTAAGTACATCTTTGTGTACATGAGTGAGTGTGTCTGTAGCAGAATTGTTGAGTTAAGGGGTATATTTTTCACTTTGGTATATATTGCTCTGCAAAGAAGTCAGAACAGGTTTGATAATGTCTTTCCATATATCTTCCAGATGTCGTATATTCCCAAATGTTTTTCTGTATGAAGTAGTTTAGTATAGTTATTTAGAGTACAAAATCTGGTGACTGATTGGGTGCAAAATGAATTCAGCCACTTATCAGCTATGTATCTTTGGGCAAGATACTTAACTTCTCTGTGCCTCAGTTTCTTCTTTTGTAAAACAAAAGTTTATTCAATCAATAAACATTTATAGAGGACATATTGTGAGCTGGGCACTGTTCTATGTACTGAGGATCCAACAGTGAACAAAATAGACAAATATACCTGTGTCCATGAAGGTTAAACTCTAGAGGGGAATAATAAATAACTACCCCTTAGGGTTTGTGGAAGGTTAAATAAATTGATTCATGTAAAGAACTTAGAACAGCGTCTGACACATAGTAAATGCTCAGTAAACACTTATTATTGTTATTTACTATTATTACTACTACTCCTACTATATTGCTATCATTGATATTACTTGAACAAAAGAAAAAATAATTTCTCAATGTTTTAATTTCTACTTTAATAATTTTACCAATACTGAATATAAGTTTAAAAAGGTTTGAATTTCTTTTGCTGCAAGCAACTGCTTTATACCTTAGCTCATCTTTCTGCTGCCTAGTGGTCTTCTCTGAATACTTTGTAAAAGCGCTCTATAAATTTAAAAAGTTATCCTTTATATGACATCATTTACCATGTAGAAATTTAAATATTTAAAATCTTTAAATGTACTAGTATTTTGATTGCTACATTTCTGGATTTGATGTCATACTGACAATGGCTTCATTAATTTAAGATTACTATTTTTGTTTATTTCTTTATTTTTATTTATTTATTTATTTTTGGCCGCTGCTGTGCAGTTTGTGAGATCTTAGTTCCCTGACCAGGGATTGAACCCAGGCCACAGCAGTGAAAGTGCCAAGTCCTAACCACTGGACTGCCAAGGAATGCCAAGATTACTATTTTTTAAAAGCCCTTATTTTATTCTGGAATGTTAATACTCTTTCATTTTTTAAAATTTCATAATAGATGTAAATTTCAGTTTGCAAATTCAGGAACGTCGAAAATATAATTTTACTTTTTCTTGACTCAGTTTTTAACTTGAATCCCTATCCCACTCAGTTGGTAGGAAGCCTCATGTCAGTCTTTTTGTTTCTCTTTAGTCTCCTTGAGACTGTGAAAGGTTCTAGGGACTCTCACAATGCCAAATTTGGGAAAACAGCCCATATCATTGATTCATTTGGCCAAACAAGGTGCCTCCCATCAACACAGCAATTCAGAACTCACAGCTTAAAAAATGCCCTGCTTAAGACACAGAAATCTTTTGTTCGAAAACTACCCATGACCTCATGCACCTAGATGCACTCCCCAGGCATTTCCTCCCTGGGGTCCTGCTGCCTGGCTCAGGGCATGTTAGGAAAGCCTGCACAGCCATCTGTCTCATGTCTCTTTCCATGGCTCTCCCTCTCTCAGTCCTCTAGAATTTCTCTCTAGTTTGTGATGACCTCCACTAACCTCTGATTCTGTCCCAGACATTTTATCAATCCCATTCCAAAGCTTAAGTTCTTCACAAACAAAGCCAGAATTTCTGCTTGACCCAGCTCCATCCCTTATGCAATGAGCAGGAAGACTGACTAAATACTTAAATGGGGCAATAGGAAAGGAGGAAACACAAGTAGAAGAAAAGAAAACAGAGATGAATGTTTAGTTGTAAAGCAATAGAAATTAACTCTAGCTACATTAAGCAGAAAGATAATTCATTAAAAGGATATTAGGTAACTCCCAATCTTCTGGAAAGCTAGAGGACCTAGAAGGGAAATTCAGCAGTGTCTAAAATTGGGGCTTCCATGGTGGAGCAGTGGTTAAGAATCTGCCTGCCAATGCAGGGGACACGGGTTTGAGTCTTGGTCCGAGAAGACCCCACATGCCGCAGAGCAACTAAGCCCATGCGCCAAAACTACTGAGCCTGCACGCCACGCTGCTGAAGCCCGTGCACCTAGAGCCCGTGCTCCACAACAAGAGAAACGACCACAAGGAGAAGCCCGCACACCGCAATGAAGAGTAGCTCCCAGGTGCCCCAACTAGAGAAAGCCTGTGCACAGCAACGAAAACCCAACACAGTCAAGGAAGGAAGGAAGCAAGGAAGGAAGGAAGAAACTTATAAAAAAAACAAAAACAGTGTCTAAAATCAAGCCAAGGTACTAGAGCACCATAAATATCACCACTGCCTCCACCAGGTCCCGATTCCACAGCTTACCTGCCACATCACTGGCCATTGAACATCACCACTATACCTTCTGTGTCATCGCTATTGTTGAAAAATAGAAATCACTACCACAACTACTACCATGTAGTTGACCATAATGAAAATCTATTGGTTGACTTGCCTCTTTATGTCACAAGTAATTGAATAAAAGCCTATTTTTTTGGTGATCAAAGTCACAGGCCATCTATGGAAAGGAAACTGCCAAGGAAATTGTTTGGCATTTTCAGCTTTTACAGGGTACAGTCATCTATGACATATAAAGGGAGGGATTGCCAAATGCAGGATGGAGATTTATATGATTGGTACCCCCACAAAATGATAGATGTACACTACATTCCCTCTCCTTTAGCTGTCCAAAGTAAGTATGTTTATTTGTGCTTCTAAGCAAAACAAACTCAATCCTGTCAAGCTCAAGTAGTCCTCATACAACGACAACAACGACAAATGCAAGTAACCACTCTCTAAAAGGCATAAATTCAAATATCATCAGCTATTGCCTCCAAATCTAAATCCAGGATCTCTTGGGAGACACACAGTCCTTCTATGGTGTCATCACCGTTTCCGTATGAGTATTCTTTAATATAGAGAGCAAGTGATATAAGTTCACCACTGCCATCATAATCTAAAAGAAAAAAAATACATATATATATAATTATATAGCAAGGAAGAAAATGCAAGTATCTGCAACTGTTACAGAGACCTGTTTGTGTGTTTATGATTTCCCTCCTCTACCACTTATTATATGATCTTTTACTTCAGTGGCTTCCTCATTTGACTGGGGTTCTATATCTGGTACCGTGCAGCCTGAGAGATCTGAGCACTTGTTGGTTCTGCCTGTGGTCGCCATGGTCTCCATTAACATTTACCACTGGACCTAGAGACCTCAGGTTAGCCCTTTGTTTCATCTACACTTTCCCTTGCAACCAGAACACAATTGCTCTTGAATTGTCAGGGTTACTCACCTCAATCAACAAGAGATATCCCCTTTTATCTGTTCTCTGGTGTCATAGAGCCTGAAATGGGCAAATGGCAATATCAGCTTCTAATCCAGGGGACATAGCTTGGGCTCCCCTGGTGGAAGCATTCTTTTCTTTAGGCAATAAGACCTCTAAACGAGCAGAGCCCAAGTCACAGGATGAATTTTGCAAGTGGGTCAGTAGACACAATTGTGAGTGGTGCCACTGCATTTTCTCACTTTCAGTTGCAGTTCTTTATGTATTGTGGTCATGTGCTGGTCAACGGCTTAGAGTATATATTTACTATATCCCCTTGAGAGGCCTCAATCTGTCAAGATGAGGTCTGATACCAAGTTTACAAAACCGTCTTCAATTTGTCATTTCAAATGTCCAAATGATTATCGTGGTAGCTGTATTTTGGTGTTAGAGTACATAGAAAAATCAGTAAATTCTGTGAACGTCAGCCCATTGCTGCATGATACATGTGAATTGAGTTAATTGCTCAGAAACAGTTTTATATGTTCATGGATAATGGTTCTGTTGAAGCATGATGAGGAAGATATATAAATTCAAATTTAGAATGTGTTTGTTTTGGTGTGGAATAATAGCTGTCCCTTCCATGATGGGAAAAGTTGGGGAGCCAGAATGAAATAAATATTTGCTACAGTTAATATCTCAAAATATTATAATATTTTAGTTAATCTGTAATGTATTTTGTTTCAAGTAGGAATCCAGTTTTATTCTTTCCTAAATAGTTGTCACAACAGCATTTATTATATAATTATTTTTTCACTAATGCTTAAAAATTCTACAATCTTATACTAAGTTTCCATATGTATTTACTCTATCTTCTTTATTCTCTATTGAGTTCCATTGATTTGCTTGTTCCTTAATGAGCCAGGGCTAAATGTTTTGAACCAGTGTAGCTTTATAATCTCTCTTATACATGATAAAAGTACTCACTCATCACATTATTATTTTACATAATTTTGCTGCCTATTCTTATGTGTTTACTTAACTTTAGAATCAGCTTGACTACTTTCAAAAATTTCTGCAGGTACATGTATTAGTATCACATTAAATTTACAGATTAGGTTTGGTGTAATTGACATCTGTAAAATATCGGGTCTTTCTATTCGGAAACGGGATGTCTTTTCAGTAATTGGAGACTATATTTATAGCTCTTACTAGAGTTTTATAATTTTCTTTATATAGATTCTACACACTTCATGTCAGGTTATTTGCATTTTATATGCTTGTGTTAACTTGTAATTAATATCTTCTCATCTGTTTTACTTTAAAACTTCTTGTATGAAAGAAATGTTAAGGTCTGAATACTAATTTTGAATAAGACATCTTAATGAACTTTCTTACTGTTTCTCTACTCCTAACAGTGCTCAGGTTATTCTCTTAAATTTACCAACTATGCAATCACCTGTTAATAATGGAAATGTCTGTTCCTTTTCAATTTTATGCCCTTTTGCCTTTTTCCTAACCACAATATATATCTCCAGATATATAAATTTAAATAACGATAGTATTAGTGGGTATCTTTGTCTTATTCCTAATTATAACAAGAATTATTCTTGTTTTTCAATACTTACTCTGGGTACTTTTGGCTTTGATAAATAGTTATAAAAATCAAGGAAATAAGTATCAATTTCTATTTTAATAAGTTTTATGTTAAATTGGTAAATGGTTTAATAAAATTCATCTTCAGCTGTCAATGAGGTGACTGCATAATTTTTTTACCCTTCACTTTAAAAAACATGAAGTATATTAATTAATTTCCTTATATTTTAACATCTGGTATTTCTAAAAATAAGCCCCACTTGGTCATGTCATATTATTTTAAATTGATTTCAAAATTATGCTTATTATTACATGTTATTTAAGATTGTTTCTTATTAAAATACATAAATGCAATCTGTTTATAGTTTTCTTTTGATGATCTTTTGGTTAAATTTTGCTATTTATGTTGGAATGAATATAAAAAACAAAGGAGCTTTACATTTATAAACTCAAATACCTTGTCTAACACTGGAATTTTTGTTCCTGAAATACTGCATCTTTGAAGTTGTTGGATGTGCTTAGCCTGGTACTCTTTGTGTATTTACTTATTTATTTGGTTGGGGCTATGGAGCAGAGAAAAGCTAATGTTTTTATGATTTTTCTGTTCTTTAAAGATGTACCTCCTAATTCTACATATTAAGATAACATAATAGCAAAATTAAGAAATTAAGATAACATAATATTAAGATATTAAGATAACATAATAGCAAAATCACAAATTCCCACATGGATTTGATTTTGAAGTGGAATTTTGGATAACCTTTAAATCTTATTCCATCTGTACTAAGCAGTATAGATTTAACATCTTTCTCAAATCAAATTTGAAAATTTAAATTTATTTGCATTTTGTTTAACATATTATTCTCTAATGCTTCTTTTGATTGTATACCTGTGTTTTACTTTTCGTCTTCATTTCAAATGTTATGAAATTATGACTCTTTTTAACATTAGGCTACATAATGTGTTATCTAATTTATAGTTTTCCAAATAAGTATTCTCCCTTTACAAACTGCATTTTCAGTTATATTTCATTAATTTCTGTCTTTAAATATTTACTTACTGCTAATTTTACACTGCATTTTGTGATTCCTTATGCAATTGCAAGGTGAGTGCTAATTGCATTTAAATTATTTCCTTCACTTTTATACATATAAGGAATCAAAGAAATTAATTTTTCCATAAATATATTTAGCCATATATGTAAGTTTTATCTGTAGCCTATCCATGGTTTATTATTTTCTTGATATTCTTCAATTTCAGCACTGATTTCTTTTTCAAACAAAGATGATTTATAAAAAGAAATTTTATATATAGGGCACATTGGCATTTGGTTTCTACTTCGCTGATTTCTTATTTTTTACATTGTTGTTTGCAAAGAAATGTGTCCTGTACTCATTTTTGTTTTAAATTTTGTTAAGGCGTAACATAAGAGTATGTTATTCCTAATGACCTGTGTTCAAGTGTATTGACTCTTTTGTCATCTCCATTCTACTGTTGAGCTCATCCAGTGAATGTTTTTATTTTAGTTATCGTATTTTTAATAATGAAATATCCATTGGGTTTTTATTATAGCTTCTATTTCTCTGCTGTGATTTTCTATACATCAATTCATTTCTAGAATGGCCACCCATACTTCACAGAGCTCATTTATAATAGTTGTTTTAAAATCTTTATATGATAATTACAACATCAAAGGTATCTCTGGTTTGGAGTCTGTTGATTTTCTTTTCCCTTGTGAATTGTTGCTATTTTTTGGTCCTTCATATGTTTAGTAATTTTGTTTATATACTGGGCATTTTGAAAATTAGGAGACTATTGGTCTAATTTAAATTTTGTGCAGAATGTGCATTTGCTGTTGTTCCTGTTATTTTAACAGACAATTGGCCTGATTTGGTTAGAACCATAAGTTCCTATTTGTCCTCCTGGGCTGTGGCTCCACCTTCAGTCCATTTATCAAAGCTTTTGCAGTGCTACTCAGATCTGTTCTGCATGTGTGCCACACAGTTGCCATTCTAGGACATGCACAGTGATCTACCCAAGTAGTTCAATTCTCAAAGCCTGTGGTATGCTGGTTAGGTCAGATCCATACATCTGTAGCTCAGAAATACACACACAACTTTATGGAATCACTTTCTTAAACTCCTTCCTTTCTGCTTTTTCCTTGACACTTTCCATATCCCAGGGACTCCTTTCCTCATCTTTGACTAGAGAGCCAAGGCTTTAATTTTCCTCTCTGTCACAGATTTCCCTGACTGCATCTGCCTCTAGGACCTACCAACATGAAGATATAGAGAAATAAAAAAGCAATGGAGATTTTTCTCACATGCTCTTGAGAACATATTCCTCTGGTCAGAGAGAAGGGTTTCCGTTCCTCTGAGTTTAGTGGCCTGTATGACCACTTCTGTGATCACTGCCATAGGAGAGAATGAAATAAAGCAGAAACAGAAGATTTAACTCACTCTCTCTCACCCATAGAAACCTACTCAGATCAGAAATGGAGGAGTTCTCCTGGAGTTTTTTCTGTCCACACCCAGTACGCAGTTCCTGATTTTAGCCTGTGTTTGAGTCCAGGCCAAGAAAGATTAGAAGTAATAAAAAGTTTAAAATTAAAATTTAGAAATTTATCACAAATTCAGTGATACTTTAAGTTATGGTTTCCTTTCCTAATCCCTGGGCTAAAGCTTAATTTTTTTAATTAATAAACTTTATTTTTTAGGGCAGATTTAGATTCACAGCAAAACTGAGTGGGAAGTATGGAAAGCTCTCATATACTCCCTGTCTCCTCACATGGACAGTGGTACAATTTTTTACAACCAATGAACCTACTTTGACACATCATCATTACCCCTAAACTGTAGTTTACATTAGGCGTCACTCTAAGTATTGTACATTCTATGTGTTTTGACAATTTATAATGGTATGTATCCATAGCTTCACTGCCCTACAAATCCTCTGTGCTTTGCCTATTCATCCCTCCCTCCCCCAAACCCCTGGAAAAACACTGATGTTTTTCACTGTCTCTATAGTTTTGCCTTTTCGAGAATGTCAGGAAACTGAAATTGTATAGTCTGTAGCCTTTTCAGATTGGCTTCTCTCATTTAGTAATATGCATGTAGGTTTTCTCTATGTCTTCTCACAGCTTGATAGCTCATTTCTTTTTAGCGCTAAATAATGTTCCACTAAAAAAAAATAATAATAATAATGTTCCACTGTCAGTATGTACCACAGTTTGTTTATACATTCACCTACTGAAAGACACCTTGGATGCTTCCAAGCTTCAGCAATTATAAATAAAGCTGCTATGAACATCTGTGTGCAGGTTTTAGGGTGGAAATAATTTTTAAACCTCTTTAGACAAATACCAAGGAGTGTGATCATTACATCACATGATAAGAGTATTTTTATTTTTGTTACAAACTTCCAAACTACCTTCCAAATGGACTGCACCATTTTGCATTCCCACTAGCAATGAGAGTCCCTGTTGCTCCACATTCTCACCAATATTTGATATTGTCAGTGTTCTGGATTTGGGGCATTCTAATAGGTATGTAGGGATATCTTCTTGTTTTTTAAATTTATAATTCCTTAATGATATATGCCAAACTACTTTTCCTATGCCTATTTGCCATCTGTGTATCTTAACAGAGGTATCTCTTAAGGTCTTTGCCTCATTGTTAAATCAGGTTGCTCATCTTCTCATTGTTGAGTTTTGAGGATTCTTTGTATACTTTAGATAACAGCCCTTTATAAGTGTCTTTTGCAAATATTTTCTTCCAGTCTGTGGCTTGTCTTATCATTCCCTTGACATTATCTTTGGCAGAGCAGAAGGTTTTAGTTTCAATGAAGTTAATTTTACCAATTATTTCCTTTCATGGATAATACCTTTGGTATTTTATCTAAAATGTTTTCTCCATACCCAAGGTCATCTATGTTTTCTCCTGTGTTATCGCCAAGGAATTTTATAGTTTCATTTAAATTTAGGTCCATGATCCATTTTGACTTAATTTTTGCAAAAGGTATAAGGTCTGTATCTGGGTTCATTTCTTGGCATGTGGCTGCCTAGTTGTTGTAGCATTATTTGTTGAAAAGACTATCTGTGCTCCATTGTATTGCCATTACTTTGTCCAAGATCCATTGACTATATTTACATGGGTCTATTTCTGGGCTCTTCAGTCTGTTCCCAATGGACTACTCTTTCACCAATACCTCACTGTCTTGATTACTGTATCTTTACAGTATGTTTTTGGAGTTGGGTAGTGTCAGTCCTTCAAGTTTGTTCTTCTTCATCAATACTATGTTGGTTTTTATGGGTCTTTTGCCTCTGCATATAAACTTTAGAGCCACTTTGTTTATATCCACAATATAACTTGCTGGAATTTTGATTGGGATTATATTGAATCCATATATCAATCTGGGAAGAACTGACATCTTAACAATACTGAGGCTTATCCATAAAAATGGAATCTCCATTTATTTTTAAAATTTCTTTGATTTTGTTCAACAGAGTTTTATAATTTTCCTCATATAGATCAGGTACATATTGTGTTAGATTTATACCTAACTATTTAATTTGGGGGGTCCTAATGTAAATGGTATAGTGTTTTGAATTTCAAATTACACTTGTTTACTGCTGGCCATTTACTCTTTTAAATATGAAAGATGAAAGAGAATCAAAGATGATACAGACATGATTCCTAATCTTTTGGAACTTTTATGAAAAATTATCATATAGTGACCAATGGTATATTTTTCCTCTTTACCTGCCCCATTTAAGCTCAGTCCTGTAGAGTGAGTTTTTGAAAGTAAGGTAGAGATGGTGAAGATGGCTTTTAAGGATGAGTAATCAGTGGATACAATCAGTAGTCAATGAGAAAGTCCTGTCTGGAGAACAGTGAGGCACCAATGTAGGACATAGGGAGAAGAATTAGGAGACGGATCTTCTGAAAGACCTAATATGCCAAGTTATGGAGTATATCACACCAACCAGAAGCAAGAGTCTTTTTGGTTTTGATTCAACAGGTTTGAAAAACAACTGGATATAGAGAGGAAGGAAAAGTGGAAGCTGAGAATGACAAGAAAGATTCCACTTTAAGGAATGAAGGTTAATCTAGTGGTCATTTTTTAAAGTTCTTTGGCAATTATCTAAGTTTGGGATTAGAAGCAAAAAGAAGAGAAGGAGAGTTAGGGAGTTTTAATTTTTTCTCCTTCAGCAAATGAAAGCAAGGACCATAATAATACTTAAAGTTTAGGCAATAGAAATATCTGTTCCCAAATGCAGATGAATAAACAATAATATTTTCCTAGTCAACATGACCCAGACAGGATTATGTTCTAATTTATTAATATTTCCTCCCTAAAGAAGACATAGCGATTAATAATAGTTCACTTCACTAACTGAGTCTTGGGAGGAAATTCGTTAATGAGAGATAAAACCTGACTCCTTCCCAAAGACTAATAAAATACTTTAAGGGAAGCAATAAACGAGCAGCCAGTTCATGTGTGATGACAAGAACATGGCGAGAGAACATTTTAAAAATCTAAGCCCTGATCACAACCTGGGGTTTCTGAAGTACTAGTTAATCCTACAGCCAAGATATTTTCCAGGAATAAGAAGGAGAAGTCTGAAGAGGTTATGGAAAAAGAGATGGCTGACGCTTTTTGTTCTTTGGGTACCAGAATCCTATTGTCATTTGGGGGTATGGATCCCAAAATAATTATATTTCCAAAATTCCCAATAAATAGGCCTTGATTTTTAAACTCTTCTTTCTTTTTCTTGTTCTTTGTCACTAGAGTATTTAATTCTCCTGAACCATGAAGATGAGAATTAAAATTTTTGCAAATAGGATTTTTGCAAACCACTAAGTTTAGCCCATTAAAAACAATCTGCAAAGTGAGTGACAGTATTAACCAAGACAATGAAACAAGCATTTTGAGTAGAGGATAAGGAGTTCAGCTTTGAATGTGCTGTGGTTGAGGGTCTGATGTATATTGAAATGAAAATTTCTAATAGGAGATGGGGAATATGGGTCAGGATTACAAGAGCATTCAGAACCAGAGTTACATTTGAGAATTCCTGTCATGAGAGAAGTCCCAGGCATTAGGCCAATCACCAAGAGAAAGTTTACAGATCTGGATTAGACTAGGACCAAGGAGAAAGCTGAAAACCAGCAAAATTTAAGCCGGAAGATTAACTGGAAGAGAATCCAGAAAGGAAGACTAAATACAAAAAGATAAAAGACTAAAATTTGGAGTCCTATCTTCTTACTGTCTTCAGAGAGACACACGTTTGATTTATGTTATTTGTGAATTTCTTATGCAGTATGTGGACAGGTAAATGGGATGGGAGTACTATTTATGGATTAAGATTAAGTCCAAGAAATTTGACTAAGGATGCATGCCAATCACATTACCATAAAAATAAAATATTTAATAATAAATTTATTAAAAGAAGAGTAAGACTTTTACACTGAAAACTATGAAAAATTTTTAGAAGAAATAAAAGATCTAAATAAATGGAAATACATTTTATCTTCATGGATCAAAAATCTTCATTAACATCAAACACAGTAGTGAATAGAATAAGGTTAGAATGTTCACTATAATCACTATTATTCAATACTATTTCGATGATCTTTGCCAATAAATAGAATGTTATGTATATATACACATATATACACACAAAATAAAGGTCACTGACTTTACTTACAAATGATATGATCACAAAAAACTTCAATAGGCTGCATGAAAAAACTTGGAGTCGATGCTGGACACAGAACCAAAAACTAATATATAAAGAAATATTCTTCCAATCTACCAGAAATAAGAAAATAGAGCTGAAGTGTTAGGACATTTGGGGATTCACCTAGAAATAATATAACAAAAGTTAGAAAAGTTCTTAATGGAGAAAATTATAAAACTATATAAAGACATAAAAGAAGACCTGAAGCACTATCCTGAAGGTACCAATTTTCCCTAAATAAATCCACAAAATAGTTGCAGTTCTGACCAAAATATTAAAAAGATTTATACAATGAACTTAAACTTCTTCCTGTGGAACAGACTAAAGGCCTCAAAAATTGACCTAAGCATACATTGTGTATTCAGTTAAAAAAAGAGATGTTATTTTATACCATTTGGGGATGGAATAAATGATGTTGACTTTCCATATGGATAAATTTAGATATCAAGCTCACAAACACAATTCCAATGTAATTAAGACCTACATATGAGAAACAACAAAAATTTTAGGAAAAAATATAAAAAATATCTCTCACTAGGAATAGGGTAGGTTTTTCAAACAACACACACACACAACACCTATAAAAAGAGATTGGTAAATTTCACTATATCAATATACAACACTTATATATGTCTAAAGATATCATAATCAATGTTAAAAGACAGGTAACAAACTATAAATATATAAAATCAAACCCAACTAATCACTTAGGGAAAGGCAAACAACCAACACCAAATTGGTCAAAGGATTTAGAACACTAGTCTCAATTTAGGATCTCTGAAAAAAAAAAAAAAAAGAAGTTGAAGTAATGTTTAACATCACTATTATTCAAGGAAATTCAAACTATATCAACAATCAATCGCCATTTAACACCAATGGCAAAAGATAAAGCCTGACAACATCAAATATCGGTTAAAATAGTCATCTACCTGATGGTAAAAAAAACAATTGATCTAGTAGCCTCTTTGAAATGTAATTTGGTACTATGTGAGAAAATATAAAATGGACATGGCCTATAATCATGCCCAATCAAACCATTTAAGTGAAAAAAGAAAAAAGGAATGTACTGTCTAACAGAAATTGAAAATCCAGGGACTATATCCAGAATTTAGGGATGCAACCAGTATTAAATTCACCTTCTCCCTTGAATATGCCCTCTCAGTGGAGTCTCACAGTGTTGCCTCATTCTGCAGACATGGTCTTTCCCAGGTGGCAAGACTTTTACTGACCCTTGTAGTAAGCAAAGGGCAGCTCTTTCCCAAAGCTTCAACAGTAGTCCTAAAGTGTACTCCAAGGCAAGAGACTTGATAGGGTAAACAACTTGTCCCAACTGGCTCAGGAATTTCCTGGTTTTAGCATGAAAAGTCCTGCATCTCGGGATCCCATTCAAATCAAAATGGTATGTCCAGGACAGTCTCAGTTTTAAAACTGAAAGCCCAGTGTAAAAGTGGGACTGTTGGTCACCCTAAAAGATGGGGTCATGTGATTATAGCCCTGCCTAAATGGGGATGGAGAGTTTATTAAAGAAAAATAGTCTGGGCAGATGAAATTTAAATGCCTAGAGGGGACTTGGGTTACCTGATTGTGGTCTTCACTCAACCCAATCTGGCTGCATGCAAGAAACACTGCAGCTAAAAAAATGCACAAAAATCTTTGAACAAAAGAGAGGATTTTCAGCAGATTTATCCTGCTTTTCTCTACGGGAGTATGATCCATAACTTATATGTACACATTTGCTGTATATTTTCCTGTCTTTTCTGGTCTACTTGTTATTTAAGAAAGTTGCCTAAAGATATGGAATGAGTCAGTTTTCCTGTCTGCCATTGTTAACTGCAGGTTTTACTCATACAGTGGTACATATTAATGTCTAGTCCTATTCTCCAGTCTGGCTTCATTGCAGATTTTTCTCTAGGTCACTGTTTTTCATTAAACTTAAAAAGGTCAGTGAAGGCTAAATTTTACCGTTTCCATTAACAGAGGTGGTTGTCATTGCTGAAATCTACCAAACCCTGCTTCAAAGAACATCAGTTTGCCTGCCTGGGTCTTGGACCTACATCCTCTTCCTTCTGCCTGGAGGGAAGCCCAGCAAAAGATGTGTGGTGCTGCGGGAGTGGTGAGCTGTCTCCCTACAGCTTCAGCCTGACAGCAAAGCATGGCTCAAAGTCTGCAAGAACTGGTGGCTCCGGACTAAAGAAAAACCAGAGGGTGGAGGTGCAAATGAGGAAATCAAAGAACGGTTTGCAGAACTGAAAAAATAGACAGTGGATTTGCAAATGTCTCTAACCAGCTGGATTTGGTAAACACTGAAAGCAGCATGATTTTATTTACCTTTATTGTAAGCCATGAGAATGCTTTGGTTTTTAAGAGCCTGGCAAACTTTCTTAAATAAAAGTAAATTGTGTTCCACTAAAATTCACTTCTAAGAACCCGAGGTAAGTGTTTGTTCCAAGACTGAGAAGTTATTCCTCCTCTGATTGTGAGTACTAACGTTGAAGCCTCATTGAATACCAGCTACACTGAATAATCAATCATAATTTTCATTTTCATTCCATTGATTGAAAAATAGAGTTTCTTTTAAAAAAAACTTATTGAAATAAATATTGTCTACTCAGGAGTTAGCTCTGAATAATGATAGAAAACTATCTTGCAATTTCAGTTGATTATAAGCTTTATGTGAGATACTACAGTAATGTGATTGTTAGAAATATGCTATGAAGGTTGACTGTATTAGGAGAAATAGACACTTTTGTGGTAAAGGCTCATCTCTCTTACTCCACCTAGAAATGATCTTCTGTGTGGTAGGCAGAACAATGCTTCCCCCACCCAGGATGTCAGCATTCTAATTCTTGGGATCTGTGAATATGTTACCTTACATGGCAAAAAGGATTTTGCAGATGTGAATAAAATCAAGGAATTTGAAATAGGGAGATTATCCTGAATTATCCCTGTGGGCTCAATTTAATTACATGAGTTCTTAAAATCTGAGACCCTTTCTTGGCTATGGTCACAGAGAGGGAGATGAAGACAGAATTAGGGTCAGAGAAATGTAATATTGCTGGCTTTGAAGAGGAGGAGGAGACCATAAGCCAAGCAAGGTAGGCGTCTCTAGAAGTTGGAAAGACAAGAAAACGAATCCTTTCCTAGAGCCTCCAAAAGGAGCACAGCTCTGCGTACACTTTGATTTTAGCCCAGTGAGACTCACAGACTTCTGACCTAAAAAAGTTTAAGATAATAAATTTGTGTTATTTTAAGTCACAAACTTTGTGGTAGTTTGTTATAGGAGCAATAGGAAACAAATATTGCTCTTATTAAATCTTATCAATATTGTGAGACCTATAAATTTTCCAATTTTTATGAGACTATTTTCCTTTCTTCTCTTCAAACATCTCATACTAGAATAGAGTTACCTCAGTATGTAAAACAAGTTTGTGACTTATTCAGGTTTCCAATTTCCTTACATTTAAAGCTGAGCTCACTTATTTTATCTACAAGGCTTTGAAACTTCAAAACTTCACTATTAAAGGTAATCTAATCCTTTAATTCACATTTATGTATATTATTCACATAATTATATGTATACATTCACATATCATATTCAATAACATATGTTTAACATTCCACAAGATATAAATAACTCTCAGATAAAGAAAATGACCTAGTCAAATATTATCTGAAGATCTCACCAGTGTAACCAAATTCTTTCTAAAGACAAGTATGTATGGACCATAGAAATATATCTTCACCCAAAAGAAATGTGATACAGGAAGATATTTATCTAATTCCAATGGCATTTTGTCATCTAAATATATTGATGGACTTTAAAAAAGTTATTTTAACCACTCCACTGAACAACACAATCACCTATTAACCGTATCAGAGGAGGAAAGCAGCTTCTTCTGAAGGAAAGCTTTGAAACTCATTTCATCTTCTACTACACAGAGCCTTTCTCACCCAGGTTGGTCAGTACTAAAATGTCTCCATCTCCTTGAACACTGAAAAGATGAGACCCTTTCTCTTTTTGGAAGGTTGCTGCTGGACCCCAGTCAAAAGTGGGAGATGGTAGACTTAACTTTGAGTATTTGGATGAAATAACCGTTTAGCTGATTTTACCATCCTAAGCAAAACATTACATTTTACATGTATATGTATATGTTCATACCAAGGATACAATATTATTGTTGTTTTCACATTCATTTCATATTTTTACTATTAGCAAAGAAGCTTCATTGAGCAATAGTTTTCTAATAAGCAGTAATTTTATAATAGGCACAGGGGAGTTCTAAAACAACTGTCCCCCTAATATAAGAAGACTAAATGGACCTCATTAAGCAGTTTGGTCCCTAGAAATTCTATGATTAAAAATGACTAGACTTGTGGACATTGCTCAGAGGCTTACGAGGTTCAGACCATTTTAAGATCAGCAGGTTTCCACTATGACTGAAGCATTAACTGATGCACAGGATGACAAAATAAAGCTCCTACTTTTGTGGTTCAGAACTACAACAAAATTAAGAAAAAATCTTTAAGAATAGAAAAATATTCTTATGGTGAAAGTGCAGCACTACTAGAGAACATAAATGTGAAAGAAATGAATCTCTTTCTAAAGGTTTCTTCTCGTGTTCTTTACACACTCGAAGAAACCAAAGGAAATTCTGCACAGAAAAGAAGAGCTTGAAGGCTTATGTTTTTCAAAAAAATATAGAAACTTTTTTCAAATACTACTTGTTTGTAACATTGCTTGGAAGCTGAAAATTTTGTTGCTGTGGTTGTTGTTATTATGCTTATTTTTTGTTGTTGAGGATTTCTTAATATAGAATATTTACATATTTTATAAATATATATTGCATATAAATGTAGAATATTTAGTAGATACTTTTGATGACTCATGCAGATGTGTTGGGCTGATGCACCCATTCTGCAACTGCTATTAACTGTTGGTTGCTAACAATTCACAGCTGCACTCTTCCCCTATGACTCGAGGGATCACACCCTCAGCCTCAGTTAGGGTTCGCAGTGAGGAATCACCTGACAAGAAGGTACATAAGCTAGGCCTGGTTTTCAGAGAGGATAACCCTGTGGTACCATTTATACATCAGAGCTCCCCGCAGTCTTAGGCCAAGGCCAGGCTTCAGCTGAACCCCTATCTTTGCCCAGCTTCTTCCCCTGTCTTATTCAGCTTTGCTCACTCTTTCACAGATTTCCCTTGAGAACACTACCTCAGGAAGTGACTGTACAAGAGTCCCTGTCTCAAGCTTTACTTCCAGGGAATCAAACCTAAAACATAAGAAGGAAGTAAAGAAATATAAAGAAAATAGAGGAAGATGGAAGGCTAGGAGATGTAGTATATGTTTAAGAGTTCCATAAAGAGAGAAAGGAAAGACTAGAGGAGAAATAATACTCAAAGGAAAAAAAGGAATTTTCCTGGGTTGAAGAGTCTCTTGACATATTTAAAGGATTCAGCAAATGATAGAAATATCCAAAATTCATCACCGTCATTAAAGATTATTTGGAGGTTCTAATCACTACAGTGAAGAAAGAAAAAGCAACAACACGATCACTTGACTATAAGGCCTGAAAATTTGAAGACTCCCACTGGGAAATTATTTGAGTTCCAAAAGATAGTCAGTGACAAACTATGTACTCAATGACAAAAAAATCAATAGTTTATCTTTGTACTAGCAATAACTATTTAGAAAACGTACAGGGTGGTGGGGAGGTTGAATTCCATTTGCAGTACAGCAAAAATTGTAAACTTCCTAGGAATAAAGTCAACATGAAATAAACTAGATCCATTTACAAAATGTATAAAGCTTTACTATAGGACATAAAACAAAGCCTATGTAAGCAAATGAAGATTCCAAAATGAGAAGACCATAAGGAAGCCGATTCTTTCCAAATTAAGATAAAAATACAATGTAATACAAATATGAGTGCCAATCTTGGGTTGAGGGGACAGTTGGTGTGTTGTGTATGGAGTTTTAAGAAATTAAAAAAGCAGTTCATCTGGAAAAATAATTCATGAACCTGGCCAAGGGAAAAGAGATTATCTCTGGCAAATTATTGTCTTATTAAAGTTCTACACAAGTGAAGATATTTTTTCTACA
Organism: Physeter macrocephalus; assembly: GCF_002837175.3. Taxonomy (NCBI): domain Eukaryota; kingdom Metazoa; phylum Chordata; class Mammalia; order Artiodactyla; family Physeteridae; genus Physeter; species Physeter macrocephalus. The sequence goes on along the minus strand of NC_041221.1, from coordinate 125,978,958 downwards.
CAAAGCAATTACATTTTTTTGAAGTATTGAATTCTAGTACCAAATTCCAGTTTTATTCAAGTTGTCCAGATTGCTTATGGGTAAGGGGACTAGATAATTTTTCATCCAAATTTGAGAGGCTGAAAGAGGTAACTACTAATAATTATGGTGGGAAAACAGGTGTTAACAGGCCTGACTTGGGAAAACCAAGATCCACAGTCATGCTATTTATGGGTTATATCTTATTAGAAAGCAGCTTAGTATCAAGAACTTTGAATGAGGATTAGGATATAGACATATTTGGGGGCCATTATTTAGTCTACCACAACGACATATGAAAAAGCAGCTGGTATTTTAGCTGATCCCTCAACATTTGTGATTTTCTTCCAAAGTAGAAAGTAACTAAAATGGAAGATGGGAAAAGGAGGGGTAGATAAAACTTAATTCACTCTTCTGCTTTTGAGTTCCAAGATAGACCTCATATTTACTTCTAACTAAGATTGCTATATATATCACTAGATACAATTGCAAAAACAGCACAGGTGGGACATAAACCTCCAGATTCAAGTCTTCTAAGACAAAATATTTCAATGATAAATGCTTAGAGGCTTGACTTTCCTCTATAAAACTAGTGTTAACCTAGGGTATTTATCTGCTGTTTTTCCTAGAACATAACATCTATAAAGGAATAAAAAAGATCATGAGAATTGGAAATAACACCCGAGACCAGAAAAAAATGTTCTCCTGAGAAATGGAAAGTACTTCTCAAATGTTACCCTCAAATATCTTGATTTGGCTTAAAGTCAGCATCCTTGCATTGCAATGGACCCCAGAGAATACAAACTATTCATCCAATATTGTTTAGATATTGAATGGTGGGGGTAGAAACATATCTAAATCTCTTGAATCATGTCTGTGTGGCCATTGTGCAAGAAGGAGGAAATGACAGAGGAAAATGAGACAGAGATAGAGTTAGTTTTAGGAGTGGGAAAGCAGGGAAGCAATAGGCCAGAGACTGTATATATGAATCATAGTTGAAGTTACAAGGTAATAAACTAGACCAATTGGACAGAGCCTATTCAAGCAAATTTTTAGCTACTGGATGAGGGAACAAAGTAATCCCTATGGTAAAAGAAAGAAAATAGCTGTTAAAGTTTGGCAAATATTATTTATTCCTCTTAAAACAGCATTAGATAGTATGAAAGTATATATGGATGAATAAACCATTCTTAAGACCTGGAAAGGAAAACAGCACACATTTCACCCAAATCTAACAAAAAAAGATGCTGGTTTTTCATATCCATAGGGAAATCGTTTCTCCTAAATATATGTCAGAAGCTAGGCTACTGTGGTCTTTCCATTGAGGTTGTCTTTTCAAAAGCACACCATGCGCGGGAATCCAAGTCCCAAGACAATCTCTATTCCCTGGACATTAATGTCATGTCAGTAAAATCTCAGAGAATACAAGTTATTTGGCCCATTCATTCAGTTCTCCTGTTAATATGTGCCCCAGTAATTCCAAATACTCCCATTTTTCCCTACTTGCTTCCATTTTCCAGTCTGCCTTTGTCCATGCCCTTCTCAGTTCCTGTAATCCCTGTCCTCAATCATCTTTTCCCACCCTGGGAATTGAAATTGCCTGATTGCTAAAAGTGAGCTCAGAGATTACCCTCAGCTTTGTTTCTTTTTAGATGAGAATAGTACAGTGGTTAATAGGTAGACCCAAATATCACACTCAGTTTGGCACCTAAATCAAATACCTCCTAGTTGTGGGCAAGTCAACCTTCCTCCAGTGCAATTCCCTCCTCTACTAAATGCAGACTAAAGCTTTAACCTACCACAGGGTAATTGTGAGGATCAAGCGAATTAATAAAGAGCACTTGAATGCTGACTGAGTGATGCAGAATTGAGTCCTCAATAAGGGTCAGCTGGCATGTTCCCCAAGTGGAATTCATCACTGCTTCTTCAGACTCCAGTTGCACTTTTTGCTCTTTTTTACCAGTCTTTCCAAGTCCAATTAGTTATTAACATATACATTATACCTCCATGCCAAAGTGTGTCTTCTCTGAGGACAGGGTAATAACCTTCCTTGCTTTTTACCCTCTACAGCCCTTGCATATAATAATGGGACAACTAGCATTTATTGACCACACAATATGTGCCAGAAATTATGTGAGGTTTTTATATGCATTTTCTCATTTAATCTTATACTATCCCTATATGACAAGTAGTGTTAGTCATCCCCACTTTACAGATGAAGAAACAGGTTTAGGAGATTAAGTAACTTGCTTGATGTTACATAGTTAGTAGGGATTTTCTGATCCTAGATCCCAAACTCTTAACCACTGTGTTATATAATCCCCTATTTGCTATACCATAAATGTACAGTACTAAATGATAGATTGAATGATCATAATCTTTACCATAAATATTTTTATAGTCTCTGCTTTGTGATGGGAACATTATAAAAAACCACTAGACTTGGAGAGTCATGTTTGCCAATTTTTATTATGAAGAATAAAATAAAGTATAAAGAATATTATAATTGAGGAGTAGGATGAAATACATACATTTAGTCCATAATGCTGTAGTACAGAGCCTTGCTACTCAGAGTGGTCTATGGACCATGAGCATTAGCATTACCTGGAAGCCTGGAGAATGGAGAATACTCTTGGGCCCCACCCCAGATGCACTGAATCTAATCTATATTTTAATAAGTTTTCTAGCTAAATAATCATTTTTATAGAGGTCATGAAACAACAAATTATCCACTTAAGAATAAATGAAAGTTGTTTGGACTTAGGGAGATTTTTTTCCAAAAATAAGTATTAAGAGATCATAAAGTATGATATGAATGTGTAAGAGTGTGCTTTTGAGAACTTTTTTAAAAATAAATTTATTTATTGTTGCTTTGGGTCCTCGTTGCTGCGCGCGGGCTTTCTCTAGTTTAGTCATGGTGAGCGGGGTGCTACTCTTCATTGCACTGCGCGGACTTATTGCGGTGGCTTCTCTTGTTGCGGAGCATGGTCTCAGGGTGGGTGGGCTTCAGTAGCTGTGGCACATGGACTCAATAGTTGTGGCTTGCAGGCTCTAGAGTGCAGGCTCAGTAGTTGTGGTGCACGGGTTTAGTTGCTCTGTGGCATATGGGATCTTCCTGGACAAGGGCTCAAACCCGTGTCCCCTGCATTGGCAGGCTGATTCTTAACCACTGCGCCACCAGGGAAGTCCCTTTGAGAACTTATTTTTAAATGATATACTATCATTTATTTCAGAAACCTCAAGTAGGTAAAGGGTCTTAGTTCCTGAGCATATGAAAGACTATAATTAATTCTATGGTATGAGCTTCCTGATAACAGTGACTTTGTCTCATTTAGTGCCTAGCACAAAGTAGGGACACAACAGATATTTGGTGAATGAATAAATGTATGTCCTCAAGATTCTTAGGGCAATTCATGTATATCCTTCAAAGAGTAGGACTGGGGACAGGAATAACTTCTAGGGCGCTACTGGCTCAAACTTTACAGATGTGAGTTTTCTTAAGTATCCTAATATGGAAGAGATTTTTGCCATTAAGAAGGATACAAAGAGGTGAAGAGAACACTATGTTAATTCCTGAGTATGTCTTATATTAGGGACAATTATAAATTACATAACAGGAAAATAATCATCTTTTCCTGGTGGCCAGGTATCAGTTCCATCTCCTCATTTTAGAAAACACTTGAACAATAATAAGCTGTCAATTTTGTTCTTTGAATGTTATCCCAAGAGTTTTTTCCTCAGGACAACATGATTAATTCAGCACCTATTTCTGGACACCAGGGAGCAGCACATCTCAGAACGGGTCCAATCACAAAGCCAGACCTCTTGCTCTGTCAGTATAAAGAGGACAGCTGTTTTCACTCCAGCATCTACTCGTAATGATGACCTCTTCCAGTGTGTCATATCCCCTTTCTGAGTTAAGCGTCAAGGGCAGAGATACAATCCTGACAATATTATGAGAAAAGCAATAAACGTGTCCAGGTGCCAAATCACAGTCTAATTAGCCCCTAACTTTAGAGTTAAATGGAACAAACATAGATACAAAAGGCATTGTCTCATTCATTACATGCTGGATAACCAAGATTTTTTTTATTATCCTTAAGTATTGACAATATCTGATTCTTTTACCACTTTCGCTCTTAGAAAGTTACAGAAGTTGCCAAGGTTTAACCATCTTGAGTTCACCATCAGTGCTGTGAAGGAAGGAGTAATCTATTCTAGAGAGTTAGAATAAAAAACAAATTTTTTTTCCATTGAGAAATTTTGAAATGCTTTTAGCTAAATAGCTGAAATAAAAGCAAGAATTTCTATTAGTGTCTCACAAAGCTACCTGTATTAATGGACATATTTAAGACAACAGGGAAATTTATTTTTAATACAACTTGATTATTTTGTAAGGAGGATAATATTAATATTTTTGGTTAGTTTTATTATCATAACAAAAGTGAAATGTATAAGAAAAAGAAAAGTTACTCTAAGAATTTAACGCCAGTAAAGCACTTAAACAGAGGTGCTGTTCTTCACAGACCTTCTTTGCAGTGTCCTGACTGTGCTGTCTCTGAAAGCCATCTGCTTACCTCTCAGATAACTCCCTTGGGTAAACCCAGGGCAGTAATTCCTATGACAAGGAAAATTGAAAATATCCACAGAGGAATGAAGCAGTATTTCAATCTACCAAGCAAAGTAATTCCAAAGGGTTGATGGATTAGAGGTCAAAAATGTCAAGTGCTCCAAAAATTAAATAGTTCACTCATAAATCATTCAACTCAGGCAACAGCAAAAATAATAGAGCTTGTCTTAACAATCACCAGAAAGAAAGAACACATTCCAGCCACAGTGACAACATTGTTTTTCCCTCTAATCTCTAACAGCAGCATGTTTGGGAGCATAGGCAGGGCAAAGAATAGAAATATCCATCTTAAGGGGCAGAACTCTGACATATTCCCAAAGAATAATCAAAAAGAACAGCTCATGCATAGAGAAAAACAAACCAAAACCACAACACCAGAACTGTGTCTTTCAACAGAGAGATCCCTGAGATACCTATAAAATACATGAGCACTGAGCATGGCAGTCACCTTTGGCTGAACTAGAGAAAGGAATTGCAAGGGCAGGGGGGTGAGACAGCTCTGCTCTTCCCCTGATGGAAGCAACAAGGAAACAAAAGATGTTAAACAGGTTCAAGGTAAATAGATGGATGTCAGCTTAATCTTACAGGTATGACTCAGTGTGTACACATACCAAAAGCTGCCTGAGGTTACTTACCCAAAAGTGCAAAAAGTCTCAGGAATGACCTTTGTCTACTCTTTTTTTAAACAAGTGTTTTGATTGAAATATAACTGTTTTTTACATAGAGATATAGATACATAGACAGGTATAGATATATAGATATATGTATACCATGTTATACTTCTAAATAATATATACTTACTGGTATATATAAAATTTATACTTATAAAATTTTGCATTTGCATGTGTATGTCTATATTTGTTTTGTTTCGGTTTTTGTTTTCTCCACAAATGAAAGCATACTTTGTATATACATAGGTTCTATTCTGAACCTGGTCTCTTTTTGGTTAAACTATATTTGAGATATTTCTTTGGTAGCACATAAACATCTGCTTCACTTTTAAGGGACAAGATAATATGTTGATTGGATGTCCCTTCATTTATTCAACTTGCCATTAACACTGAAATATTTCATTCTTTACAAATACATCATTTTGTCCTTTGAAAAGAGTTTAATCCACTACCAAAACTGTATAAGAATGTTTTGTTTATTCTCACTGTCATCCACAATATATTTGATCTTTGGTGAATCTAATAGTAAAATGTTATTTCATTTTTTAATTTTTATTTTCAAAACTATGAATAATATTAACATCCATTTATATTTTTTAACAGCCATTTGTATTTCTTTAAATGTGAATTTGAAGCTTTATCTTTCATTGATTTGTTGAAACCCATTGTCAACAACAAATTGGCACTTGCCATTGGCACTTGCCAGCTACCTCTGCAAGAATCAAATCATGTGCTGCTGCAGCCGCTGATTTTCAACACCCCTTGAAAGGATTTCAGGGTGGAGAGCAGAAATGAGGCACTCTGTGCTCTGGGAAAACTGGCAGAACAGGTCTTCAGATAGTTTGATATTTTCAGGAGCCAATCTCCTCATATCTAGAAAAGCACTAAAATCCTTCACAGTGAAGACTACTCCTCGTGACTAGCAGAAAACTTCTGCCAAAAAATATGTGCTTGCTTCTATGTACTCCCCCTTCACCAAAATCACATATATACTGACCTTCCCTCCTACCTCTTTGGAGCAGTTTCTCAGAGCTATCTGAAATGCTGTCTCCCCGGCTGCAGTCCTCATTTTGCCCCAAATAAAACTCAACTCGCGGGCTTCCCTGGCGGCGCAGTGGTTGAGAATCCGCCTGCCGATGCAGGGGACACGGGTTCGTGCCCCGGTCCGGGAAGATCCCACATGCCGCGGAGCGGCTGGGCCCGTGAGCCATGGCCGCTGAGCCTGCACCTCTGGAGCCTGTGCTCCGCAAAAGGAGAGGCCACAACAGTGAGAGGCCCGCATAGAAAGCAAAAAAAAAAAAAAAAAAAAAAAAACCGCAACTCGCACGTTGTGCTTTTTTTTTTTTTAAGTCGACACCATTATATTCCATATTTCAGCAAATCTAAGACATCATTATTTGTAACAAGGGAAAAAAATCCCTGCTCATTACACTAAGAAACAGTGCTTTCTTATCACTTATAATTTTAAATTTAAACATATTAAAATAATCCTTTTACACTTAAGTAGACAGATGTTTTGGTCATGTTTCACTCTAGCAAATATAGACAGGAAATAAAGCAAAATATATTTCTCCAATTCAATGTCTGGCTCTTCAGAATCAATTTGCAACCCTGAGTCTTCCATGTCCATGGTTTTCTTCACAAGAGTGTCTTCTGTGCAGTCAAGAGAACTGGTATTGAAGCATTTCTTAAAAGCAGTCCCTACAAGATCTAAAAGCCACCAGGCCTGGGCTCTGAAACTGACACAGCCATTAAGTAAAGCTAGACTGCTCTAGACTCCAACTGCAGGAATGCTGCTAACTAGTCTGTTACCCCCCCTCCTCTCCCTCTCACAGCCATCTGTTTTTTCAGTGATGCCATTTTAGGAAGCTTCCCAACATTGCCACACTAGAGATACTGAAACATCAGGAAGATGTGGATTACAGTTAACAAAATCCTCAGTAATAATACAAGACTTTGCAGTAGGAGTTGTAAATACCTTTTCTCAGCTGGGCACTTTGACTACTATTTTGATCAGTGAGAACATTTACATTTTCATGTGGTCAAATGTATCATTTTTTTTTCTTTATGGAGTGTGAACTTTGTGTTTGGACCTTCCCTACACTATTATTATAGAAAAAGTTGCCCATATCTTCCAAGACACAGTTTTGTTTTGTTTTTTTTAACTGTTCAGTTTGTGATCTAATAGGAGATAGAGTGTGTGTGTATTGTGTGTTCAGTACAATAGAATTGTTGTACTGAATAGAATTCTAGCTTTCTTTTACCAAATAACTACCCAGGTTTCCCACCATCACCATATACTAAATTTCCATATCTGTGTTGGTTTACTTTATAGTTTGCCTGTTTTATACATTGTTTCCATATCTGTGTTGGTTTACTTTCTAGTTTGTCTGTTTTATACATTGATCTATGGTCTCATAAAGTGCAACAAAATTGTCATATAGTGAAACTATGAAATATTATAAATCTTGCAAGGCTACAAGATTTTCAATACTCTTAAAGTTTTCTTTATTTTTACTTAAGTGCTTATTTCTCTGAGCTTTCTAATCAGTTTAAGTTACAAAAAAACAGTCTTACTTTTATTGTCACAGTACCAAGCTTACACGAATTAGAGCATTGCAGTCTCTAGAACACCAATTTACTAAGAGTAATGAACTCATTCTATTTATTCAAATCTCATTCTATGTTTTAAATTTTTCAATTAAGTAAGCCCTGTTAACTTATATTGCTAAATTTCTCTCTCAGTATTTTACTTTTTTATTGCTGTTGTGAACAGGTTTTATCTAATATAGTTTCTAACTAGCTATAATTAATGAGGAAGCTATTGATTTTGTAACCAAGCTGATTACTACAAATTTTCTTTTTAGTTCCAATACTATTTTCAGTTTATTATTGAGTTTTCCAAGAATACAATCACATATTCTATGAAAATATTTTTCCCTCAACCTTACAGTCTTTAAAACTCTTTGTAAAATTTTTGAATATCATTTACTGATATGTCCACAATAATACTACAAAATACTAAAAAAGGCACTTTGATGAAAAGTTTCAAATAGTTCAGCCTTGAGCATGATATTGGAATTTGACCAGAGATGCAATTTCTACCAAATTAAGGAAGTATCCATCTCTAATCAAGGTATAAAATTACATACAGTGTTTGACAATATCTACTATGGAACAATTTCATGGCCTATTCATGTCCCCAGATTTCCATGTTCCAAGTAAAAGACTCTTGACTAGGTCCTTCAAATCCTGAACATCATTGTGTCCAAGATACATCAAAATATACAGAGATCTCAGCATGTTACTTCATTTGGTCAAAATTTTACACTGCGAGGCTACTACCGTTTACAATTAGTAGATTGGGTGTTGGCTGTCTACTAGTGTCATTGAAGATGTAGACTTTTGTTTTTTGCATCATTTTAATTAGTGTTAGAAATGGAGTAAACTATAAACACCTTAACTTTACAATGTTCAACTGGAAGTATTTCACTATGTGTTTACTAAAATAATTTATAAGTCTGATTCTTTTTTCTTGAAGGAATTCACAAATTTTTGAAATATTCAGTGGGGGAAAAAAAGCTTTTATCAACTTTTTCACCTTTCTCTACCAGAAAAAGAAGTCTTTTAAATGTTTAATTTTCATCTCTTGTTAAGGTGTCATAACTTCCTGCCATTATGGCTGACTGAATGGAATGCCATACAAAGACACATAGATTATAGACAGTTTATCGTTAAAAATGAAATTTAATGCCACACCAAGCTTGAAACCAAGAAAATATCTAGGTGCCAGAAATAAAGAGGGAATTCAAAGTCAAAAAGGTAATTGGAACTAACACAACATTGTTCATAGGAATACTGGGATACCTACTGTGAACTTAAAAGATATTGGGCCTCATGCCAGTGTGGGAAATGTGGCTGGAACTGATCCACCTTCACAAAAGTGTTTATCACCAGGTGTTATGTTATCTGTAGTACAGGGACTGAAAACTCAGCCCACAGCCTAGAAGTTTTGCAAACATTGTGACAGGAAGTTAGATGGGATTTCTATTGCCCCAGAGTTGACAACTTGGTCACAGGTGAAAACACAGGTCCTAAGCATCACTTATTCTAAAAAGAACCATCAGTGTCTGGGGCTGGAAACCTCCCCTGTGGGCTTCATAAAAGTTTCCAAAACTGGCACGACTGTAATTAACCATCACCCAAAACCAAATATAGGTAAAACACAAGCAGAGCAATTCTTGGGGTTTGGATTGAAGTCATCAGTATTGTGGGAGAGTAGAATATCCCCCAATGAAAGGCATTATTTCCTGTTCACATATGGAGAGTATAATCTTACTAATACCTTCATTTTTCATAGTGAAGAGTAAATAAATATTGATAAGTCAAATGGGTAAAACAAGAAATAGGAAATATTGGAAAGCAAGAAAGATATTAAAGACTAATCAGTGATTTTAAAATGACACAGAAATGAACTCACGGGTGCTTCTGTTAAGCAAGGAAAAATTTGAGCATCTAATGAATAATGGATGCAACTGAATGCACACTGAGTATATTAAAAACCCTTGAGTTTATGATGACAACCCCCCCAAAACTAAATGTTAATTCAACATCATTGGGAGGAGATCCATCAAGATGGTGGAGTAGGGCTTCCCTGGTGGCACAGTGGTTGAGACTATGCCTGCCAATGCAGGGGATACGGGATCGAGCCCTGGTCTGGGAAGATCCCACATGCCGTGGAGCAACTGGGCCCGTGAGCCACAGCTACTGAGCCTTCGCGTCTGGAGCCTGTGCTCCACAACGGGAGAGGCCGCGACAGTGAGAGGCCCGCGCACCGCGAAGAGTGGCCCCCGCTCGCCGCAACTAGGGAAAGCCCTCGCACAGAAATGAACACCCAACACAGCGAAAAATAAATAATTTTTTTAAAAAAATGATGGTGGAGTAAGAGGATGTGGAACACATCACTTCCCACGAACACATCAAAAATACATCTACATGTGGAACTATTCTCACTGAAAACTAACTGGAAACTGACAGAAGGACTCCTGTGCAACCAAGGCCGTAAGAAAGAAATACACGTAAGCTGGTATGAAAGGAAGAAAAGTGATTGTGTTGGGACATGCTCTGGGAGGGGACTCAGCGGAAAAGGGAGAACACAGGGGCAGAGACCTGCCCTGGGGAGTGAGTGGTGAGAGCCACAGATTGGTTGCTCTAGTCCTGGGGTCCTACACAGGGAAGATGAGCCCCCTTGGGTGGTTGAAGTACTGCTGGGACTAACAGAAGAGCTGTGATAAGCCTGGATTCCACTCACGAGGAGTGCACACTCTGACTAGCCCTCCAGGCAGGGCAGAGAGAGGTCTGCTCTAGCAGCTGCCAGGTTGCCCTCCCCCAGCCCAAGGTGAGTGAACACTCTGGCCCTGCTTACTCCACATCATAGCGCAGCACTGGCTCTGGGATGGCCACAAGCGAAGAGAAGATTTGACCCTGGGGTGCAGAGGCAAACCAGTCCCGGGGCAGAGCCTGGGGTGTGGAAGTAGCAGGCATTGCTGGCACTTACACAAGTAGCACATTAGAAGCAGCCCAGATTGCTAATGGTGGCCACTCCACCACAGCTCACCTCCCAATACATACCAAGAGTCCACACATGCCCTACTAGCTCTGCAGGGTGACTCCATAACATAGTGTTGGAGGCTGGGGACAGTGATCGGCTATTAGGGACAAAGGGAATTGCACCCAAAGTTGCATCTGAGTAGAGTGAGGGAAACAAACAGGAGCTCTTGCAGAGGCAGCTCTTCAGAGTCAGCTCAGACCTCTGTTTGTGGCTGTCAGGAGCCAAGAGCCTGCATGGGTCCCACTTGCTTCATCAATCCTCTGCTCTTGGGGAAGGGACCCAGTGCAGAGAGAGAGGAAAATACACTTTTAAAAGGAACAGAGCCAGTTTGGGCTCAGGGCTTCTGCTCCGGCAACTTGGAATCAGACCCCATGTCGACAGGGGAGGAACAGCCACTGAGCAGAGGGGAACTCCCGCCTCACAACAAGCTCCAGCTGTAGCCCCTCCAGCTCCAGCCCCACCAAGTACCAAGGTGAGAGTTGACAGTACACTCTCAGGAAAGACATGACTTGTGTCCATATCAATCCAGCTGTCCCATCAAAGGTGTTGGGCACATGCAGTCTGTATAGGAATGCTCCTGCCTAAGAACACCCCTTCAAGACTGATATGTAAATGTTTCACCTAAATTCATAGAGGCAGAGAAGTTTAAGCACAATGAAGAGGAAGAGGAGCTACTCTTAACTGAAATAGCAAGAGAAAACCCCTGAAAAAATAAATAATGAAATAATCAAGTTACCAGATAAGGAATTCAAAGCATTGATAATAAAAATGTTAACTAAAAAAGAGAAAAACAAATACCATATGATATCACTTACCTGTGGAATCTAAAGTATGATACAAATGAACCTATCTATGAATCAGAAACAATCAGGAACACAGAGAATAGACTGATGGTCATTGGTGGGGCGAGGGATTAGTGGAGGGAAGGATTGGGAGTTTGGAATTAGCAGGTGCAATCTGGTATATATAAAATGGATAAACAACAAGGTCCTACTATATAGCACAGGGAACTATATTCAGTATCCTGTGACAAACCATAATGGAAAGGAATATGAAAAAGAATGTATATATATGTATAACCGAATCACTTTACTGTATAGCAGTATTTAACACAATGTTGCAATTCAACTATACTTCAATAAAAGATAAATTAAAAAAATAAGAGTGAAATAAAGTCATCTGATATATAAAAAGATGTTAACTAAATTAGGGAAAAGAATAGAGCTACATAGTGATAATTTTAACAAGCAACTAGAAAATATTTTTAAAAGACCCAATTAGAAATGAAGAATTTAATAACTGGAAAAAAAAAAAAAGACTAGAAGGAATGAATAGCAGATTAAGTGATTCAGAAGAATGCCTAAGTTACCTAGAAGATAGAATAATGGAAATTATTCAAGCAAAAAAAAAAAAGCAAATTTTGAAAGACATATTAAAGGGTCTTCTCTGAGTGCAAAAGAAATTAAGAATCTAAGGAAAGAGAAAATCCTGCTAGGAAATGCCAATATTTAATAGGGACTGAGTATCAACCACTTAAATAAGCCAGTATGAAAATTAAAAGACAAAAATTTTAAAGCACTGTAACTACAATAAACAGGTAAGGGATAAGCATGAAGATGTAAAATATGACATAAAACACACAAAACTTGGGAGAGGGGAGTAAAAAATGTTGATCTTTTAGAAGGTGTTTGAATTTAAATGACTACAAGTTTAAAGCAAGTAAACATAGTTATAAGTCAACATATATGAATCCCATGGTAACCACAAATCAAAAACCTATAATAGATACACAAAAACTAAAAAAAAAAGGGACATAAGCATACTACTAAAAAAAACCATCAAACCACAGGGAAGAAACAAAAAGAAGAAATGAACAGAGAAGAACTACAAAAACAACCAGAAAACAAGTAATTAAATGGCAATAAATACATACCTATTAATAATTACTTTAAATGTCAATGGAATAAATGCTCCAATCAAAAGATATAGGGTGGCTGACTGGTTAAAAAAAACAAAACAAAACAATACCCTTGCATATGCTGCCTACAAGAGACACTTCAGAGCTAAACACACACACAGGCCAAAAGTGAAGGAATGGAAAAATATATTTCATGCAAACAAATGACAAGAAAGCAGGGGTAGCCATACTCATATCAGACAAAACAGACTTTAAAACAAAGGCTACAACAAAAATCAAAGAAAGACATTATATAATGATAAAGTGATCAATACAAGAAGAGGATGTTACACTCCTAAACATATACGCACCCAATACCGGAGCATCTAACTGTATAAAGCAAATACTAAAAGACATAGAGGGAGAAACTGACAATAATACAATAATAGTAGGGGACTTTTAACACCCCACTTACATAAATGGACAGATCACCCAGCTAGAATACAAAATAAACCTCCTAGCTTAACCTTCAAAACTCTAACATGAATTTTAAAGTCAAATAAAAAAATTATCACCATAAAACCTAAGACCTAGGATGAATTTTATTTCTGATTATATAATGGGCTAGTTGCCTGAATCAAAAACAGTAAATCCTCCTTAATATAATTTAAAAAATATTTTCCTTGATGCATCAAGGAGTTATCATGAGAGTAACAAATTCTCTAGGAAAAAGAAGAAAGGATGGAAGGAAGGAAGGAAGGGACGGATGGAGGGAAGACTCTAGGGATGTAAGTAGAGAATGTCATCCTTAGTGTATCTGATTTTGAAAGAGAATATAATAGTATGCTCTTCCCCTATGAATTTGAGCACCACGGATTATATCATACTATATAGGTCATCTGGAAATTTTATTACTGCCTCAGGAATTGCAAAGAAATTTTATTCTTCAAACCTGGGTAAAAAGTTCAAATAGGGAAATATCACCATTAATAATTTGGAACAAAAATCTGTTTTAAAGCCTAAATTGAAATAATTCTCATTGGGAGAACTTCAGTAAGAATTTCACTCAGAGTGATTCTGAACCATTGCTGTCACTGGGCACTGGGAAGAGCAAATGAAAATTCTCTCTGGAGAAGAATTTTCCTTCCAAGTTCACAAAGATTGTTCAAAAATAAAATTCTAAGGAAAATAAGCATCACACCAAAAATGACTGAACTCTCAAGAGCACCATGAAATAGATACAGTAATCAACAGAACAAGAATAAACATGGGCCAGATATTCAAAATGTAAAATAACTATAATTAATATACTAAAAACTTCAGAAGCAAAAGTGGACAACATACATGAACAGGCAGAGAATTTTAGCAGAGAAATAGAAAATAGTAAAAAAAAAAAAAAAAAAAGGCATATGGATGAAAATGAAATACATGTTAACAGAGATCAAGAATGACTTTACCAGGGACATCAGTAGACTGGATACACCTGACGAAATATTAGTGAATTTGATAAATTAATACAAATTATCCAAACTGAAACTGTAAGAAAAATGTACGTAGGGGAAAAATACAGAGTCATAGCATCTAAGATTTGTGGTAAAGTATCAAATCATTTAATACACATGTAGTTGAAGACCCAGAGGGAGAACAGAAGAAACATTTGACAGGAAAAGACTGAGGATTTTATTTAAAAGGTTGTCAACCACAGGTCCATAAATCTTTGAGCATAAAATATTTTAAAAATCATATTCAATCTGCTAAAATCCAGACATAAAAACAAAACCCTGCAAGTAGTCAAAGGGAGAAAAAAAGAAAAGCTCTCATAAAGGAATAAAGGTAAGAACTATAGCAGGCTTCTCATTGGAAACTAGACATGCCTAAAAACTTAACTCAGTGATCTAGACACAGCAAAAATGTCTTTTCAAAAACTGAGGGAGTGGGACTTCCCTGGCGGTCTAGTGGTTAAGACTTCACCTTCCAATGCAGGGGATGAGGGAGCTAAGATCCCATATAACTTGCAGCCAAAAAACTAAAATATAAAATAGAAGCAGTATTGTAACAAATTCAATAAACACTTTAAAAACGGTCCACATCAAAAAAATCTTAAAAAAAAAAAAAAAGCTAAGGGAGAAATAGACTTAGAAAAAAAAATCCATTACCAGTAAAACTGCATCATAGGAAATGTCAAAACAAGTTCAAGCAAAATGAACATGATACCAGAAAGAAGTTTGATCTCTGAAAATGGTTAAAATGAAGATAAATGTAAAATACTTTTCTTCTTATGTTTAATTGCTCTATAAGGTAATGTATTATCTTAAGCAAAAAATGGTAGCAATGTACTGTGGTTTGCTGTGTGTGGAAAAGAGTAATATGCAGTAGCAAGATAATACAAAAAGTGAAGGGAGAAATTTGAAATATATTGTTGCAAAGTTATCACACTACATGGAAGTGTAACAATATTATTTGAAGGTAGAATAGTTATCTAAACATGTATATGGCAAATCCTAGGGAACCCATTTTTTTTTAAATGAGAAAGAGGTATAAATTATAAGCCAAGAGAGGAGGTAAAGTGGAAGCAAAAAATTTCAACTAATAAAACACAGGCAGAGAAAAAGAAGATGGAAGAAATGATGAAACAAGTATAAATTATTTAGAAACATGGTAGCTTTTAACCATATAAAAATTACATTAAATGTAAATGGTTCAATTACATCAATTAGAAAACAGAGATCCCTGGATTAGATTTTTAAATGACTCGAATATATACATGCTTTCTGTAAGAAATGCCCATGAAGTATACAAAAATACAGTAAAAGACAGTGGAAAATAAATATTTGCAAACACTAATCAAAAGACAACTGGATTGGTTATATTTATATCAAAGAATGTAGATTTCAGAACAAGGAATATTACCAAGGATAAAGAGGTACATTACATAGTGACAAAAGGATTCATTCACCAAAAATTCATAGCAATCCTAAAAATGTACACATCTAACAAAAGAGTTTCAAAATAGATGAAACTATACTCAAATAAAAATTTTTTTAAATACATGAAACAAAAGCTTAAAGAATTGAAAAGGCAAATAGAGAAATTCACGACTGTAGCTAGAGATTTCAATACTCCTCTCAGTAACTGAAAAAACGAGAGCAAGTCACTAAGGATATATAAGGCATGCAGAATAATACCAGCCAATTTCATGTAAGTGACATTTGTAAAACAATTCACCAAATAATAGAACACATATTATTTTTATGTACACATGTGTCTAGGTAGGGTAAGATCAAAGCTATATTAATCCTGAGATATCTCCAGAGTTCTCTGTCTTTAGGGAGACACTATCTTTAGTTTCCATGGCATGTTTCTTGTTCAAAAATGCCCTTTACTTGAACTTTGCAGGAATGTAAGAAATAAAGGACCTTCCCTGGTGGCACAGTGGTTAAGAATCCACCTGCCAATGCAGGGGACACGGGTTTGATCCCTGGTCCAGGAAGATCCCACATGCCGCAGAGTAACTAAGCCCGTGCACCACAACTACTGAGACTGCACTCTAGAGCCCACGAGCCATAACTACTGAGCCCACGTGCCCCAACTACTGAAGCCCGTGCACTTTAGGGCCCTCATACCGCAACTACTGAGCCCCCACGCCACAACTACTGAAGCCAGCACACCTCGAGCCCATGCTCGGCAACAAGAGAATCCACGTCAATGAGAAGCCTGTTCACTGCAACAAAGAGTAGCCCCTGCTTGCTGCAACTAGAGAAAGCCTGAACGCAGCAACAAAGACCCAACACAGCCAAAAATAAAATTTAAGAAAAAGAAAAGAATTATAGGGAAAATTGTTTCCCCATTACAAGAAGCTATGAGGTTTTTCAAAGAATTTAACTCACAGAATTTGTGTTCTACGATTATAATGCAATTAAACTAGAGACCATTAACAAACCATTAAGCCACAGGTCAAAGAGGAAGTCAAGTGAAATTGGAAAACATTTTCAACTGAAAGAAAATGAAAACATGGAGCACTGAAAGTGATAAGATGCAGCTAAAACAGTGCTTAAAATTTATAGCGTTAAGTGCTTATAGTTGAAAAAGAAAAATGTCTCAAATAAATTAAGTTTTGACCTTAAGGATCTAAAAAAAGAAGAGCAAATTAAACTCTAAGCAAGCAGAAAAGAAAGAACAATAATCAATGAAATTGTAAATCAAAAAAAGAGAAAAAATCAAGGAAACCAGAAGTTGAATCTTTGTAGAGATTAATAAAATTGATAAACTTGACACACTGATCAAGAAAAAGTCACATGAGAGAAAGAAGACACAAAATACCAATATGAGGAATAAAAGGAGGAGTTTTTTGACTCTGAAAGATATTAAAAGGATATTAAGACAGTATTATCATCAATTTTTGTTCATAAATTCAACAACTTATTGAAATATATAAATCCCTTGACAGAGACAACCTATACCAAAGCTTATTCAAGAAGAAATAAATCGTCTATATAGTCCTATATCAACCAAAGGAATTAAATTCCCAGCAATCTCAAAACTTAGAGTGTTCCACTGATGAATTTTACTAAACCATTAAAGAATAATACCACTTTTATACCAACTCTTCAAGAAATTAAAACACTTTAAAATGCATTTTATGAAACAAAACCAGTAAAAGAAGAATGAAATTTAAGATACTTTATGAACATAAATGCAAAAGAAAATCCTTATTAGCAAATATAATCCATCAAAATATAAAAAGGATGATGTCTCCTAATCAAGTGGATTTTATCCTGGGACTATTAGACGGGTTTAATATTCAAAGTTCAGCCAAAAGAATTCATTATATCATCATTCTAAAGAAAAACTACATGTTCAGCTCAATAGATAAAGAAAAAGCATTGCTAAAATTCAACATCCATTCATTATAAAGACTCAGCAAATTAAGAACAGAAGGAAACTTGCTTAATCTGCTAAAGAACATCTGCCAAACCCCTATATTTAATATGATATTTCATGATGAAAGACTGAATACTTTCTCCCTAGTATCATAAATAAGTTAAAGATATCCTCTTTCATTACTTCTGTTCAATATCCTAGCCAGTGCAATGAGGCAAGAAAAAGAAATTAAAAGCATTCAGTTTGTGCAATAGGGATGAAACCATTTTTATTCACTGAGTATGATTCTTTATGTAGAAAATCTCAAAGGATGTATAGAAATAATATTATAATTGAGTTTATCAAGGTTTTGAAATATAACACCAATGTATCTAAATAAATAAATGAATAAACAAATGAATAAGTGTATTACTATATACTAGTCATAGAATACTTAAAACTGAAATAGAAAAAAAAAAGAAAACAGTACTGTCCCCAGTTACACCAAGACACATAAAATCTTTAGGCACAAATTGAAAACATATAAGGAAAAGGAATTAAATAAATGGAGAGCTATACCATGTTTATGAATTAGAAAACTCACCATTTAAGATGTTGACTCTCCTTAAATTAATTTGCATATTCAATACATCCCAATCAAAATCCCAGCAAGAATTTTTTTTAAAACATTGACATACTTACTATAAAATCTATCTGAAAAGTCAAAAGAACTAGAATATCTAAAACAATGCTGAAAAATTGGAGGACTCACATTACTTCATTTTAACACTTAATATAAAACTTTAGTAATCATGACAGCATGCTATTGATAGAGGATAAACACATAGAACAAACGAACAGAATGGAATGCCCAGAAACAAACCCACAAAAAAAGAGAACCTGAATCTTACCTCACACTATATAGAAAAAGGACCTAAACATAAAACCTAAGTTAAATTAATTGAAATTGCAAAATGCCATTTATCATAACATCAAAATATATGACGTGTAAGAGAGTAGACTTAAAATAATATGCAAAAACTGCACAAATTAAGCTACAAATATTGTAAAGATATTAAAGATGATCTAAGTAACTGGAGAGGTGTATCATGTTCAGAGTTTGGAACACTTACTACTAATAAGACATCATTTCTATTCAATTTGGTCTATATATTTGACAAAATTTGCAAATGCCAGCATACTTATTCACATAAAAAGCTGATTCTTAAACTTACAAGGAAATGCAAAATATTTAAAATAGCCTACACAGATTTTTAAGGGAAGAATAAAGTTGTGGGAATTATAATATCTAATTTCAAAACTTAAAATAATGCTATAGTAATCAAGACTGCATGAGGATAGTTACACAGATCAATTGAACAAAACAGGAAGTTCGGATATGTACCCACATACATATGGTCAATTGATTTTCCATTACATTTTCATGGTACATCAATGTATTAAGGAAAATATTCCCAGCAAATGATACTGGAACAACCACACAGTTTTATGTAGAAAAAATAGTAAAACTTTCTCTTACCCCAAAACATACATGAAAATTAACTTTTAATGTATTATAGATTTATCATAAAAGCTAAAACTATAAAACTCCTCCAGGAACACATAGGAGAAAGTCTTCACAAACTTGGAGTAGGTAAAGTTTGTTTAGATGGGAAACCAAAAGCATGAGTCATGAAAGAATTTTGCCCTTCTAAAGTTACTGTAAGAAAATGAAATGACAAAACACAGACTAGAAGAAAATATTTCAATGCAAATACCTGTATACCAATTATACCTCAGAAAAAATTGTTTAAATGTAAATAAACATTGACAATTTAAAGCAAAAATTATAGTAAAGTCTTGCTGAGTTGTTAAAACACAGCAAGAAATGCACAAGCAAAAAATGTACAACAACCTGAGTTCTTAAATAGGTAAATGAATGAAGTCAACCTTTTCTAAGATTCTTGTATCGTCTACAAAGGAATTTTAAAACCTGACTTTAGGACTTTCTTGGTGGCACAGTGGTTAAGAGTCTGCCTGCCAATGCGGGGGACACGGTTTCGATCCCTGGTCCAGGAAGATCCCACATGCTGTGGAGCAACTAAGCCTGTGTGCCACAACTACTGAGCCTGCATTCTAGAGCCTGCGAGCCACAACTACTGTAGCCTGTGCGCCTAGAGCCTGTGCTCTGCAACAAGAGAAGCCGCTGCAATGAGAAGGCCCTGCTCTCTACAACTAGAGAAAGCCCACGTGCAGCAACAAAGACCCAATGCAGCCAAAAATAATTAATTAAAAAAAATTTTTTTAATAAAAACTGACCTTAGGTTTTGATATAGTTTAAGATAGAAGAGTAACCTCATATTATAGAAGCAGAGTTTCTAACTTCCAAATTAGCAGTATTAAAAAAATTGATAAAAACATTTAATCATCCCCAAAGCAAAGATAAACCTACAACATGCAGGACAAAGAGTATAAAATAAATCTAAGATTGTCAGACTCAATTTTTCAAAAATTAATTTTAGTATACTTATAAGAAGACACATCTAAACATAAGTGTGAAAGTAACATGATAGAGTAAGTTTTACCATATGGTCACCAAAAGATAGTGATCATACTAATATCAGACAAAGTAAACATTAAGGAAAAAAGCAGATAAAGATGATCACTTCACAGTAAAAGAGATTCTATTCCCCAGGAAGATATCAATTGTAAATTTTAAATCTGGATGAACCTAAAAACATATCACAATGTATGAAAACCTAGTGAAAGGGAAGTAGGATTTATGTTCTTACCAAATTGGCCAGGGTTCAGTGTTGCAAAATAGATTATCTTTTTCTCCTGAAAAATGCCAGCTACATTCTAGCAGAATCCATTCTCTGATTTAACGATTTTCCCTATTCACACAATGACTAAAGCATCTTCTGGCCGCTTGGTCCCAATAACCACTCACCCTCCTTTTCATAAAAGTTCTACAGATGGAAAGTATACAGTGTGGGTATGTTTTGCTCCATTCATTACTCCTACCAGCTCTGTTAGCACAGCACATTCCTGAACTAAATCCCTCTTTAACTGATGTTGCAGAAAAACTGTGACATAAAATGATCAATGTTGTGCTGCTGAAGTCTGAAGATGAAAAATGAAAGTTGAAATGTTTATTTTGGATTCAATAGTGATTATACTGAAAAAGATTTAGAATGTTGATAAAAATAATTTTTCTTCTCTCAACTCCCTTTTTTTTTTTTTTTTAAACAGGCTGACCCTCTCCTATAAAAACATGGTTTGCCAGAGTCCATATCATGTGTCAATTATAAAACAAAGAAACTTGCTGATTGATGTCTGGGTGGTAGATAATCTTTAAATGACACCTCTGCTAGTGGTGACATAAACCTGTAAATATTTGAAAGTTTTGGGTTTTTTTTGTTTTCTATGGTTTATAATTTAAAAAAAGAAGTTATTAAAATGCATTCAGCATGCCTATGTAAGTTTAATTCCATCAGTAGCAGTCTATGGAGTTTTATGCCCTTTACACAGCAAACATTGATGAAAAAATTGCAATATTTTAACTAAACCATTTAAATTTTTGTGGCATATATTTGATGAACCAAATAATTGTTTGAATATAAGCAACCATCCCATAACATATATAATTTTGATGTTCATATTTTGACATTATATACATAACTAAAGACCTATTGTTTGCTGTTAACTATCAAAGGTTTATGGAATTATAAAAATAGAATTTAACACATTTCTGTTTAGTTACATTTAGTGATTTAAACAGTTTTTTGCATATGTGGTTAGTCTTGATATGGTGAAAGCACAACTTAGTATGTTTATCATGACAATATTTTCTTTCAAGTATGTACATGGACCTTATATCATTGAGATCTTCCACTTCTTTCCCTGGAAAACATTTTAAAAATTGATTAAATGTAGCTTTCAGCCTTTGGGCAGGAATATGACTAAATTATCTCTAAATTATCTTACATTATCTTAACTTTAAATACACTGAGAATGCCAATTTGTTTCCTTGATATACTTTTCTAAAATTTAAAATCCTCAGAGTCATAAAATTAATACCAAGCAAGATTCTTTAAACCAAGCATCTCTTCTTAGATGTTGATCACTTGGGTGAAGAACAGCTTCCCAGTCATGGCTGAAAATTGGATAGTCAAGGGAATTTTAATCAAATTGCATACCTCTGGAAAACAAGTAGCATAAATCAGTGGCTGCCTCTTCACATTTCGGTAAAACACTCTGTAATATTCAGGGCTCACTTCAGAGTTGTAACAGGAACACAAGTCAAACTAGCTAATCAGTATGTGGAATCTCGGTAAAATGGAAGAAAAAGCAGATCCAGGAACCAATGGGATAATTGGGAACTCAGGAGGTACAGGATTTTCCCGCTTCTAATCTTTGTTTCTTTTGCACATGGGCTTTATGCTCTCCTACCATCTGTTAGTTTCTTCCGTATCAGAGACATGCCACCAAATCTGAGGTTATGTCTGAATTATAGAAGTAATGCATGAAGATAGCAAAACAACAACACATAAAAAGGAAAGAAAAAGACTTCTCAAGTTATAAGGGAAGTCTGAAGGCAACTTTATCAGAACTGAAGGACATGGACCTCAAAACTGTAACTTATCACCAAGCATAATGAATGGAAGAGAAAATTATATAATGTTACTTACTGAATGATAAAGATCCCTAAATCTCCAGGGCAGGGAGGGAGAGAGAAGAAGAACATCTATAAAGAGAATGGGAATCAGAAAGGCTTTTGGCTACTCAACCAAACAATGAGTGCTAGAAATCAATACATAGTCCAAAGCCCATAATTCTATATACAGTCACATTATCATTCATGAGAGAAGACAGAATGAAAATATTTCTCAGTCAAGCAAGGATTCAAAAATATTATCTCCTATGCTCTCTGAGGTATTACGAGGAAATATATTTAAATCACGTGAGGGAGTAAACCAGGAAAAAGAAATGCATAGACCTACAAAACATCTAATCCAATTAACTAGAGTGCATTGTTTTGGGAACTAAAGGGGTAGAAGCAAGATTGGCTCCCCACGATCACCTGGAGCTGACCCACTTGTAGAATTGTCATTTCTC
The DNA here is from genome assembly GCF_002837175.3 of Physeter macrocephalus. Taxonomy (NCBI): domain Eukaryota; kingdom Metazoa; phylum Chordata; class Mammalia; order Artiodactyla; family Physeteridae; genus Physeter; species Physeter macrocephalus. The sequence continues at coordinate 125,956,153 of NC_041221.1, read as the reverse complement.
TATTTCTCAGAAGAATGCTTCTATCAGAGGACACAGTGAGGGTTCTCCTGAACTTGAAAGTGTCCAGGTGGTAGTCATACCTGCAAGTCCTCATGCCAGTAGACCATCAGACCAAGAAAGGAGTTAGCATATTGGCAACTCCTTGGTTTCCAAAGTTATAAATTTAAGTTATTGGAAGTTGATTTGGTGTGTGTACTATATCTGGAAAAACAGCAAAGAGAGCAGGAAATATATTAATTCCCATAGGTGAAAGATAATGAATTGTGTACACTTATGCTACCTTCCAATTCTTCTGTTCCTTCTCCTTTCAACATTACACTATTATTTATTCATATATTTTAAAAATATTTATTGAACCTCTAATATGCTCTAGCCACGTATACACAAAATGAACAAAATAAATACCCCTGGCATTGTGTTTACATTCTAAAAGGAGTAGACAAGGGCTTCCCTGGTGGCGCAGTGGTTGCGCGTCCGCCTGCCGATGCAGGGGAACCAGGTTCGCGCCCCGGTCTGGGAAGATGCCACATGCCGTGGAGCGGCTGGGCCCGTGAGCCATGGCCGCTGGGCCTGCGCGTCCGGAGCCTGTGCTCCGCAACGTGAGAGGCCACAGCAGAGGGAGGCCCGCATACCACACACACAAAAAAAATAAATAAATAAAAAATAAAAAATAAAAGGAGTAGACAAGAAAATAAACATTGAATGTAAGTAAATAATACACTAATACTAGAAAATTATACGGTTGTGTCCTTGTCAGGCCATGGATGCTGCAATTGTTTGATCACCATTATCACGGGGCACAGATACATCAAGAGATGCTCCAGTGACTCTCCTGGCTTTTAGACACATGCTTCACATGCTTCTCTGCACTCATTGTATAGCATCAAACATGGCTTCCCATGGCAACCAGAGTTGCCAATATGCTAACTCCTTTCTTGGCCTGATGGTCTACTGGTATGAGGACTTGCAGGTATGACTACCACCTGGACACTTTCAAGTTCAGGAGAACCCTCACTGTGTCCTCTGATAGAAGCATTCTTCTGAGAAATAGAGAAATGACAATTCTACAAGTGGGTCAGCTCCAGGTGATCGCGGGGAGTCAATCTTGCTTCTACCCCTTTAGTTCCCAAAGCAATGCATTCTAGTTAATTGGTTCAGGGCATGTACCACAGCCTGTAGGACAGCAATTCAAACTCTCAGAGTTCTGACCTCAAGCTAGTTTCTTACCTATAACAGGCCATTCCATAAATCTACATCTGGGGTCATAATGTATACAGAAAGACAAGTGGAGTCCCTGGTCATGGGCCAATTATCACACTTCTTAATATAAAATGTGTTTATTTGAGACTACATTGTACAGAGTACCCATGACAATGGATCAGGCACTCTAAGTCCTGGAAAATTGAGCTTGCAGAGGCATTGTGGGCAGGCGAGAAAAATAGCTATCTTTCCCAGGATAAACCACTGCCCTCTCAAGCATGGAAGATCAAAAAAGTCAGTCTACAACTAAGTGGCTGGGCTATGTCCTCGAAGGATAGTGCTTTATTGAGGGATCAGTACTGGTCTCTGATACTGGCACATTGGACACTCAAGTGGCAGTTGCTAATTTAACATTGTTAAGGGAAAGTCCCTGCTATTGGCCATCACAGGCTCTCAAGTCATGAGCAGAACATTGCTCCAGCAATGGAGTAGCCAAATCTGATCTCACAGAAGAAGTCATTTTACCTTTCCACTTATTGGTGACTTAAGAGTGGGGCTTTTTGTTGGATATTAACATGAGGCACAAAACCCCATCTTGCAATCACTCCCATAAGACCATTCAAAATCTAATTTCCTATATACTCTTGACTCTAATCTTCCAATTTTACTCCTTCAAGGCTCCTGAGTAACCATCTGAGCCACTGGTCACGTCTTAGTTGCCCACATATACCCATACCTCATGCCACTTCTCAATCTATACAAAGTGAACCTCTAAGTATACAGGTCTCAGCTTTGCCTCCTAGGAGAATTTCCCTTCTCCAATGGTCTGAGTTGTGCCAGAGTTCACTTATGGCTAATACCAACACAGTGTTCAATTTAGGATCTGAGAACGAAACTCAATTGTTTCCCATTCTTTCAATTCATCATAGGTTGTCATCCAGAAATAGAATATCCTTAAACCCCAGTTTGCCTGCAGTATTTCTAGTATAGGCCAGGTATACCAAAGTAACTATTAATAATAGTGGATATAATAAAACTCAAGTCATGATAAGACACTGCAGTTTTATGGTCATTTGGTCTTCCATGGTCAGGCACTCAGTCTTTACCAAGGCCCAGTGGTATGCCAGAAGCTATTTTCAAAATCGTGAGTAGTTCTCTCCTGCAGGAGAAAAGACCATGGTCTAGATTTCTAAAAGACCATGATGCATCTCTCTTTGGGGGATAGCTATAGATACCACAAGCTTTCCTTCCTATCATGGAAATTCCTAATACCATAAATATTCTAGGGTACAAAACCTGTTCTTCTCCGGGCCCCACTCTAACTTGGCCATCTTCTAAGTCACTGAATAAGTGGGAATGAGCATTACTGCCAAGTGCAGTATATCCTGTCACTTTATTAGCGGAAAGTAGTAGGGATGATCTTCCAAGCTGCAGACTTCATTGTTATGACTGGTCCTTGAATCCTCATGGGGTTTATTACCCAGCCTTTCAAATGCAGGCAACTTCCTAATACTTCTAGATTACATGCCACCTCCTGCTACCTGGTCTAATTAGCACAATGCCATCAACATAGTTTACCAGCATGATGTTCTATAGAATATCAAGATGCTAAAGGTCCCTGCAAGCTTTGTTAAGACATAAATTAGGGAGAATTAACAGCCAAAAGCAAGAGAACATGTGTCTCTCGCTTCTCTTCTCATGTAAATGTAAATTATTCTTGATCCATCTTATGGGAATTGAGAAGAATATATTTAACAGATGAATAGCACATTCCAAATGCCAGAGCATTTGCAAGTCTGTTTCAGTAAAAAATATCAGGTCGAGTATAGCCTCTGGGATTGCGACTAGCACTCCTTGGATCAATTTATAGGCATCCACCATCATCTACTAGGATTCATCTAGTATGGGGCTAGGGGGCAAGTAGGTGAATTAAAAGGGCATATATTGGGAACAACGACTCTTATATCCTTTAAGTCTTTGGAGATTAGGATAATCTCTTGAAATCCTGGGTGAAATGTGATACTGCTTCAGACAATTCTTTGAAAGGATGGAAAGTTTTCCATTTGGCCATTCTTACTTGGCCTTTATTGGCTATTACTTCTTAAGTCAGTGAAAAAATGCAAGGCTTCTGTCAGTTACTAAATCAGTGTGTGTATCTCTATTTTCCTACACACAGGTGCTCACTAGAACCACTTTAAGATGAACTTGTCCCAAAACTCCAACACCTCCAGAGCTTCCTTTCTAATTGGAGAACCATGTAATGGTGTTTCAGATCTTCTGGTAGCAGTGTTAGCTCAGAAGTCATAATTGAGAAACCTTTGACAAGCTGAATATTCCCCTTATTCCAGTGCACAGTTAACCTGGTAAATGGCTGTACATTCCTTTGGGAATGGATCAGAAGAATGTTTATCATATGTACTTGTTGTGGCTTTGCAAGGTCCTTCCAGGAGAATCTTCAATCAGCGGGGTCTGGGTCAGTGAATGGCTTTGCTTTGGAAACTGAGTGAGGAACTGTGATTTTTCTATTGCAGTAGTTGACATCAGCCTTCTGCTTGCTAAGATTTCATCTAGGGGAAGAACGGGTCATACAAGCCAAGTCACATCCAAATGAGTCATTTCTCTCTCAGCATTCAGTTATGTCCACTTTGCCTCAGATAGTTTTATGCCACCACCTAGGCTCAGCTACTCCTGAACAACATCATTCTCTTCATGTACCCCTGAGAGTCAACCCAGGCTTCAGAGGAAAGCCATCACCAAAGTTTTCATAGATGCTGATTTCTCAAACAGACATTCCACTGCCTAAATGAATCAAATCTGTACAATGAACTACAATGGAAGGAGCTTGGGCTTTTTCATTTTATGGGGTCATGTTTCAATACTGGCTCAGGTATTAACCAACTGTGATATTAACTTTCCTGAGCTTAAGTTTTCTCAACTGCAGATATGAAGATAAAAATATCTACCTTGCACAGTTGCTTTTACAGTTCAACAAAACTCTAGCACAATGCCTATGACATATATGCACTCAATGTTTCTTAGTTTCTTCCCTTCTTCCTTGTCACAAGGGAAACCATAAAATATCCTCACTTTACATACCCACATTTTACCACTTACACACAATTCACTCACTGTGTTCACAAGTTTTAACCACCGTTTTCAAAAACAACAAAGGCATTAAGCTATGTCAGTGATTCCTTCCCTTCTTTTCCTGATGCCTTTCTAGGTTTCCCCACCCCAATTTCCACTGAGAATGCAGGCACACAGTATACCAAGCTTGAAGTGAAAGCTTGGCCTACAATTTTAACAAACTAAAGTAAGGAAATTAATATACTGTTCGAATTTGCACAAATTGCAAAAGCTTATATATATATATAATACATATTCTAGAAAATCACATTTTTTTCTAAGAAATAGGCAATATTAAAATTAAGAATTTTATCTTCTTACAAGTATTCCTTCCAATGGAGATTTTTTTTCCTAAGTAATATAAATAATTCATATAGATTTTCAGAAGTCACACTAATTTAGCATCAAGAATAGAAAAGTATATAATGCGAAATATGCCTAAAACACTGAACTAACTACCCAATTCTCTATTTCTTTCACTTCAGTCTCTATTTAAGGTTTTAAAACATAGATCAGGGTGGGCAAACTACAATCTGTGGGAAAATCTGGCCCACCATCTGTTTTTGTCAAGTTTATTATCACATTCATTTATTCCCTTGTCTATGGCTGCTCTTGTGCTACAACAGCAGAGGTGTGTAGTTGTGACAGAGACCACCTAGTCCATCCAGAAAGCCTAAAATATTTACTAGCTGTTTTTTTACGGAAAAAGATTGCTGATCTCTAACAAACACTGTGAGGGATGCCGTAGATGACTTTGTTCAAGTTCACATCACAAATAGTCAAAACAACAGAAGCAGAAATTAGGCACTGCTGAATTAACCTGAATTCACTCAAAGAAAGCCTAGATTTAAAACGTTCATAATTTTATTTTCTTTTACTTGTAACATTTTGAATCTGTGTAGATCAATAGTCATCTTTCTAAAGGTGACCCAAATATCAAGTAAAATCTTCTCTAAAATCTGTAATTACGAATGTTATAGATGTCATCCAACAGACTAAGAAGTTATCTGAAACATTGCTTTGCTATCCTAAATACTGTATGTGAAAACTATAATAAATGGCCAATTTTATGTAAAATTTCTAAAGCATACTCAACGAAAGCTCCAGAACACAACTTTCTTTTTTAGGATTGTCACAAGCAAACTATGTAACCTTAGATTAAAAAATCTACTAACTAGGCTTCAAGGTTTCAACCTTCTGCATTCCCAGCAAAAGTTCTGTAATGTAACCTAAGACATGAGGCAAGCAGTATTAAAGTTTCGGCACTGCAACAATAAAGCACAGAAGCTGACCACACAAACTGTTTCTCTACAACAGAACTTGAGTAATTTATGGCAAATGCTTATCCCCATTCTCATCAATCATGCCTTGAAACTTACTGGTAAGATTCCCATTTTGTTAAGAATGAATAAAAATGCTGAAGCAGCACTCTGTCACTTTGATTTTCCTGGCTGAACTTGGCTTCTAGTGATTTTTTTTTTTTTTTTTTTTGTAGGGAGTGGGTTTTCCTTCTTGCCACTGTCATTTGGTTGTCAATCTTTTGGAAATTCCAAGTTCCAGTTTGATTTCTATCTGCATAATCTCTCTGGTTTTAATCTCATTTTCTTCAAGTACTTTTCTTGGAACACACACCCCTAATGAGTCCAAAGCCCAGCTGCTCTTGGCATGGTTTATTTTCCTACCACTCTTAGTTCTTCATTCCCTCTCCTTCCTGCCTACCCTCCCCCTCACTTGCTCATTGAAATATTTCTTGGAACAGATAGCAACTGTGAATAGAAAAAATTATTACTGAACAAGTGAAAACCCTCATCAAATACCAAGTATAGAAAATGTTCTGGTTTTCATTTGTACACTGACCAGTGAATAAACTGATTCACTGATAAACTTGCAAGCTTAAGTTGTTTAGAGAATGCTCCCTCACACGTGTGGCAGAGAGCTCTGTGTTTCAAGGGGGAATTTTTGCCCCTAGAGCCCATCCCCATTCCACCTTACAGGGTCAGTAAGAGCTTTGCCTACTGCTGTCCAGTTTGGTCACACTGCTAGGATTCCTGGAACACTGCGACCTACTATGACCTTCCTCTCTCCTCCAACCCCCACCACTCTCACCCACTGCACACAATCATCCTTCTTTTCATCCATCTAAATCCTACCTGTTCCTCAAACCTCAGCTGGCCTAACACTTTATCGGACTCCTCCAGTCTGTACATTTTCTCCACGAAAGCCCTATAGCACGATCTCTTCCACTCCCAGACACTACACGTGGTACATTATAACATTAGTTCTTTTTCTCTATGTTGTCCTATCTACCCCAACCAGATTAAAAGTTCTTGGAAGGAAAGGCACAGGCCTTTTATTCCCTTCCATTCTTCTGTTGTAGCTCATATAATTTGCTGCCCATACTCTACACTCAGTAAGTGATGGCTGATTAATTCCTGTGTATAAATTTATCCCATTCACTTATCATGGGATAAACACCCCCTGATTTTGTCTGTTTGCAGATGAAGGAAAGATATCTAAGCAACTTTTCCTGGATGTTTTGACACTGGGGTTGAATTACAAGTATTATAGACAATGTCTCCCAATAGACTAAGAAGCGATCTTAAACACTGCTTTGCTACCCTAAACACTATACATGAAAACTATGAATGAATGTCCAATTGTATACAAAATGTTTAAAGTATACTTACTCAAAAGGCTAAAATAATGGCTATTAGAACAAAGAAAATTACAGTCTGTCTCTGCCTAGTGTAAAATTTAGGTATAGAAAAGGTGATGGTAGTATTCAAGACTTTCTCCAAAAGGCTAAAGAAAATAAGTCCTGAAAATCCAGTTTTTAAGATTAAAAATGACTTAGGAAAAATATTCCCAATTACATGCTTTTTTTTCAACAAAAAGACAGAATATAGCTCCTATCAAACATGGAATCATAGCCCCAAACTAATAAGAATATCTGGAACTTAAGGAAACAGTGGGAGGAAAAAGGGAGGGAGGTATATAAAAATGATAGCTTACTGGAGCCAAATCTTTTAAAAAGAAGGGACAAAGGTATGATGACAGAAAATCTGAGAAAGAAAGTTTAAAATTTGTGTTTTAGAGAAGTGAATTTGAGGATTATAGTGGTATTAGCTCGTTGGAGAAAATGGAGCATTATATTATCAAAAGGCTTAAACATGTCAACAGTGTTTGGTCAACAATTACAAATCTCCTAAGGAAATAAGGTATGATAAAATTTTAAGTGTATAGGTAGTCTTAAAATTTTTTTAAATAATAGAATATTTAAAGCAATCTAAATATCCAGGAATAAGAGATTTGTGTGTTTAGTGTAAGAGAAATACTACAATGTATTTATTTTTAAGACCAGCATGAGGAAATGTTTCTGGAAACAGAAACTGCCCCAACTCTGTGACAGCAGCGAATTAAGCACCGTTCAGGCATGATCTCATTTAATCTTCAGATTTCCACCTTGGGAGGTAAAAATCATTGCCTGCTATTATAGATAAAGAAACTGTCAGTAGAAGGGTTACTCAACTTGCTCAAGATAACAAAGCTACTAAATGCCAAAACTACAAAACTCTATACCAGACTTCACTACCTGTTACTCTGTACTGTTAAGTGGGGGGGTGGGGGGAGATATAAAACTGTGTAGTTATTATGTTCTTAACTGTAAAAATGCATTAAATTAGATCTGAAAGAAAGAAAGCAACATATAAACAGGAATTCCTAAACAGTAGGATGGTAGGGATATCTTATTTCCTTCTTTGCACCTTTATGTAATTTCTAACACAAGCATTTTTATCTTTCATGATGCGGGAACTTCAGGTGAGGAGAAAAGAATCAATCAGAAACCTCAGTGCACTGGATATTATCACCACTGATCTGCTCAATTCTTCCTCTTGTTTATTTAACTGACTCCATTTTATCCTCATTCCCTGCTCCCATTTCCCTGTCCTTAGTCATAGACAACTATTCTCACGTGTTTATGGTGTGTCTTAGTTTTGGTGTGCTCTAAAAACTGCATTGTTTAATTTAATCAATGCTATCGGTTATGTATTTCATACTGTTCTTCCTTTTTCCCTTGAGCATCATGCTTTATGGTGCACCCATACAGCCCTGTGTGTGTATATATATTCTATTGCTTCTAACTGTTGCACAACTCTCCATTATTTACATCCACCCATTTCAGCTACCCATGCCCCCAGTGGGTCTCCAGTCCCCCACCCCAACAGGTGGCACCACATTAAACATCCTCACTCATGTTCTCTTAGGAGCCCAGGAGACAGTGTCTTTGGGACATATGCCTAGAACAGATTTGCTGACAAAGTGGTACCAGATTTCAGTCAGAATGGCTGCCTATTTTGTCTACACCTCCTCTAACAAAGTAGTAAGTTTCTATATTCCACAACCACAAATTCCTTTTTTCTGTTTTCTAATGTGAGCAGGTATTATTTGATAATAAGAAACATCAGCTTTAAATAAGTGTCTCATGATACTGAGGGTTTTAATGATTTAAACTCATCTTGAATTTAAACAGTGCAAAAAGTAAAAATAAGTTACAAAGAGTTAAAGTTGGTTTTTGTAAGTCTGGGAGAAAATGAAAAATGGATTCTCAAATTCTTATCAATAAAACAAGTTAGAGTGCTATGAGACTTAATATGGCTTTCTACTTATACTCTGTTTACACTCAAACATACATCATTTGTTTGGAATGATAAACAGCTAGTATTTTTCAACTACTACATACTAATAATGTAAGATACTGAAAGAGGAATATATTGGAATAACATACTACCTCAATATACTTATTCACGTGATATCTAGGGGCTTCCATCATGTTTTCTAGATGAACCTGAATAATAGGAAAAGAGAAGCACTGAAATTTCTCATGCCCTGAAATATCTGCCCTATAGTACCCAAAATGTTTCATTTCCCTTTGTTGCACCATCTGGTGAATCAGTCATCCACATGACAACTTATATTAATTTGGTCTGGGTACTTTACCCTCAGGTTATAGTATCTAGGAGAACATGGAAGTTTTGATCAAGTGAGGGAAGGGAAGACAGTTCACAGGAAAAGTGATACTAAAGGCTGTGATACTTGAGAGGAGAATGTTTCTTTACTTCAGTTAAAGACATCAGTATCCATTTATTTGCACAAAGTTAGAATCCTAACAATTATTTTTGAAACCTCTTTCTCCCATCCTTCCTTGCCATTCAGCCCACCACCAAATATGGTGGATTTTATCTTATAAATCTTTTGCAAATCTACCTTGTTCCCCATCTAGTCCATCTCTACCATGGCTGCCATCACCCCCCTCCCCACCCCCAATCCAAGGCACCATCCACTTTTTTTCCTGAACTTGTGAAAGCGTTCACTGGCTCTAGCTCTGGAGACAATGCCCATTGCGTTGGTTTGTTTTTGTTTTTGTTTCCCCTCACCACAGAGTCATCTTTTCAATATGCAAAGCAACATGTCACCCTAAAAACTTCAGCGATCTCCTTTTTTTCAAGATAAACCAAAACACTGCTCAACAGGGAGGAAAACACTTCACAGTCTTTCCCAGGTTCACCTGGCACCGTGAAGCACCCGCCACCGACCATCCATCTTGCCACCCTTGTATTCTTTGAGTCCCTAATATGTGAGTGTACACTTCCCTGGGTCTTTGAACACGCTCTTCTCTCTACCTCAAACACTCCTCCAGTCTCTCTTCCCCCCAATTCCTCCCATGCTTTCTTCAGTTTGCAGCCCAAGGGTTACATCCTCATAGATACCTTCCCTGCCTGTTCTCCCACATTTCTGATTCTTAGAGAGCTCGTGGAGTCTCCACGGCGCTTGTTGAGCTGGAATTTTATGTGTGCTTGTGTTGTGTTCCCCTATGAGACTGTTAGAGCATGAGGGAAAGGTTCATATCTATTAACTACTTTATTTCTAATATGTAGCATAAAATAAGTCCTCAATAAATGAGTATAATAAGTGAATAGAGGAATGAAAATCAGTGAATGAAGCAGTTAGAATAAAGAATGGGTAGCATCTGAAGGTAAAACAACAACGTGAAAAAGACAGATTTACAATTTTACATAAACAAGCCTTTAACATATCCCTCTTCTGATCACAAAGAACTATCTTCTCAGCACTTATAAAGTGAAGTAACGTTTCACAATGTTTAAAAGCAGAATAGGGCTTCCCTGGTGTCGCAGTGGTTGAGAGTCCGCCTGCCGATGCAGGGGTCACGGGTTCGTGCCCCGGTCCGGGAAGATCCCACATGCCGCGGAGTGGCTGGGCGAGAGGCCACAACAGTGAGAGGCCCGCGTACCGGAAAAAAAAAAAAAAAAAAAAAGCAGAATATTTACAAAGCAAGGAAACTACATGGTTATGCTGACACAATTGTACCAAAATATCCTGAAAATTGTAAAATTACTATTTTCACGGTATTATATTTGACAAATATTTCTGACCATTTCATTTCATAAAGTCCACCTTCAATACTAAAAATGTTCACTTTCTACTTAATCTCACTCTTTTGTGCAAGTCAAAAATGTATGTGTGATTACAACAATGTGTTTTAGACTATTAAAAACAAATTAGCCTTTGAATGTGAGCATCATTCATGCCCTAAAAATTATAAAGATGTTTGGCTACATTAAATGTAATTTCCATATATCTTTGAGGACAAGGAGAACTAATAACACTTTCATTGGGTATTTCTCAGGCAGCCTGGAACACAGAATAAGAGATCTACTCATACATCCTTACCTCAGTAACCAAGATTTAATTAATTAAATTAGGGTAGAATTCTCAGGGAATCCAATCAAATATATCTACTTTAATGAAGAAGCCCAAAACAGAGGTATTTATTGAGATTTCCAAATGCAAAACAAATTATGTATGTCACAATTATTTCAGTTGCAAGTGACAGAAACTTGACTCAAATTTGTTTAAATAAAAATTCCAATAACTTCGCCAATATTTACGGCAATTCCCAAAATGACTGTGGTCTTTCCTGAGCACACCAGTACTCCCCAGTCCACTGTCATGGCATGACCATGCTGACTCATACTCACACCCCTGTGGCAGGGGAAATGGGACCACATGATTGACAGCCCAACAGCAATCTAGTAGAATTACAGAAACTAAACCACAAAGGGAAAAAGGATGTAGGTCAGGCAAAAATTTCAAATGCTGGGACTTCCCTGGTGGCGCAGTGGTGAAGAATCTTCCTGCCAATGCAGGGGACATGGGTTCGAGCCCTGGTCCGGGAAGATCCCATATGCTGCAGAGCGACTGAGCCCGTGCGCCACAACTACTGAAGCCCGCGCACCTAGAGCCCACGCTCTGCAACAAGAGAAGCCTGTGCACCACAACGAAGAGTAACCCCCGCTTGCTGCAACGAGAGAAAGGCCGTACACAGTGACGAAGACCCAACGCAGCCAAAAATTAAAAAAAAAAAATTTCAAATGTTAACTACACAAATTAAGTTTCATGATTAAGCAGATAAATCTGTTTTTGAAATTAAATAACTATGACAGCTGGAATTAAGAACAAACTCTGAGAATTTTATTGCAGATTCTTCTAAACACAAGTAAATTCTCAGACAGCCATGAGATTGGTTCAAATGACTGATGGCTTTTTAAGAGATGAGCAAGTATTAAAATAACGAGATTCCTGGTTATAAGAAGCTTGCCTGCCAAGCTGTGTGTGAAGTCTTACAACCTCTGAGCCTCCACTACCCACTCTTTTATTACCTCCAATCCCTAGGGTGAGCAATAGGGAGAATTTGAAGGATAGAATGAGACTTAGAAGTCAGTTTCATTCATTTGTCAGAAATAAAATCACCTGCAAGTGAAATAATTTGTTTTACTAAAACTCTCTTCCTTGCTGGCTTTGATGAATCAAGAAACTATTTTGTGAGCTGTCTTCTAAAAAGACTCATAAGGAGGAAAGCGAGGGTAGCACTGGCCAATAGCCAGCAAGAAACTGAGGCTCTTGTTGCAACAGTCTTCAAGGATCTGATACCTAGCAAGATGGACCACCCTACAATCTGTCTGCCAGTCAAGGGAGTGAAAACCGAAGTATAAGAACACCATTTTCTCATCTTTTACCATAATGAATGTTCATACTGTCTAACTAATAACTCCAACCTGAACATTCTTCTAATCATTTTTCATGACCTTAAAACACATCTTAAAAAATTAATAGCTTTTGTGGTAAAGAAACAGTCATCAGACATCAGCATTTCCTTCCATTTCAAATGTGTAGCTAACTATTACATTTTAGTGAAATGAAATCTAAAATTTTTACTGGAAATATCACGTGTGATATAATTACATTATGTTTTTATCTATTTATTTTTCTACCCAAATATAGGTAGTACAACAATAGTCAAAATAACTTGTTTTGCTCTTTTTTTGTACTCTTTCATTTTATTTAAAGTTTATAATGGGCATGTGTCATTTTTATAAAAACTGTAACTCCTAAATTATGTCTGCATCACAATTAAACCATTTAGCCTTCTCATTATTATGCTACCAATAACATAACAGTATTATAAACAAAGTTATTCCACCAGAATTAATACATACAGCTACCAGGACTTACAAAGTTATTATTACTCAATATTACTTAAAATGAACATTTATAACATTTTATTAATAAATGACTTGGAAAGAAAGCTAAGAAAAACAAAAGCGATTAGGAACATAAATGATTATCTTGGGTTCACTAAAAACAGCCACTTTGGGGCTTCCCTGGTGGCGCAGTGGTTGAGAGTCCGCCTGCCGATGCAGGGGACACGGGTTCGTGCCCCGGTCCGGGAAGATCCCACATGCTGCGGAGCGGCTGGGCCCGTGAGCCATGGCCGCTGAGCCTGCGCGTCCGGAGCCTGTGCTCCGCAACGGGAGAGGCCACAACAGTG
>NC_041221.1:125887856-125942803 GCF_002837175.3 Physeter macrocephalus | reverse complement strand
CTGGGCCCGTGAGCCGTGGCCGCTGAGCCTGCGCGTGCGGAGCGTGCGCTGCGCAACGGGAGGGGCCACAAAAGTGAGAGGGCCCCGTACCCCAAAAAAAAAAAAAAAAAAAAAACAGCCACTTTTATAACCAAGTACATAAGTCCTAATTAAATATTAATTCAATGATTAGAATTCTTTGATTTGAAAAACAAACTTTTACCATTACAGGGCTTCTGAATTTTTATGTTATTAGTTTATCTAACAGGGAGTAAGTTTTAGAGGTAATTTTCAGACTATGAAAACCCATGAACTATTACTTTCAAATCTTATCCAAACTCCAAGTGTTTATATAATGGTTGGTAAACCGTAACAGCTGGCTTTCTGCAGAACTGAACAAGATGCCTCTCCTTTAGACACAGGAGACAGAACTCTAAGTTACAGTGTGTATAAATATGCTTTATGTTTTATTTTGCTGGTCAGAAAGGATTATGAAACTAAGAAGGTAATTATCACAGCACATCATGAAGTATTACTTTTTGACTTTTAAATTATTTTCAGAATACCTTATGGCATATATATTTATATATCTCAACTCATATGTATACATATATATGTATGGCAATATATAAAATATGTACATACAGATATACACATAATGTTACATGGCAGATGGCTTCTGGGCTGTCTACTTGAAGAATTCAAACATTCATACACCTTACTAAAGAAATCTAAAGTCCTCTTAGCCCATTATATTAGATTTTAGTTTTACTCGATTTTAAATTTAATTTCAATAAACTTAGTGGCTTAAAACAACACAAATCTATTACTTTACATTTCTGGAGGCGAGAAGTCTGACACAAGTCTCATTGAGCTAAAATCAAGGTGTCAACAGGCCACATTCCTTTCTGGAGGCTCTAGGGGAGAATCTTGCCTTGTTTTCTTTAATTTCTAGAGGACACATATATTCCTTAGCTTGTGGCCCCTTCCTTGCAGCATCTTCAAAGCTCTGACTTTGACACCCAACCTCCTGCCCCCCTATTCCACTCAGGAGGACCACTGTGATTACACTGGGTCCGCCTGAATAATTCAGGATCATCTCCCCATCTCTAGGTCCTTAATTTAATCACATGTGCAAAATCCATTCTGCCATGTAAGGTTAACATATTTACAGGTGCCACAAATTAGGACATGGACATCTTTGGGAGGGGCCATGATTCTGCCTACCACACCTTTCATTCATGTTCATTTTTCTTCTTGTGTTGTCAGGTAAGGAGTTTGCTTGTGCAATTGTTTTTAAAGAAAGAGGAGGAGAGACAAAGGGATGTTGCAGTATATCCTAAGAACTGTCCTTTGAATTGAAGTGCAGAGTGTTACCTAGAATAATTCTTTCTATAGCCCTATATGAGTGAGGTTTCCAATTTGAATATTCAAGGGGAAGTTGTTTTGTGTGCACTTGAGATAAAGTTGTTTTTTTTTTTTTAACTAGGCTATTATTGCCAGGTTCTTTTTTTTTTTTTAATTAATTTATTTATTTACTTTTGGCTATGTTGGGTCTTCTTTGCTGTGCACGAGCTTTCTCTAGTTGCAGCGAACGGGGCTACTCTTCGTTGTGGTGCACAGGCTTCTCATTGCAGTGGCTTCTCTTGCTGCGGAGCATAGGTTATAAGCACGAGGGCTTCAGTAGTTGTGGTTCGTGGGCTCTAGAGCACAGGCTCAGTAGTTGTGGCTCATGGGCTTAGCTGCTCTGCGGCATGTGGGATCTTCCTGGACCAGGGCTCGAACTCATGTCCCCTGCATTGGCAAGCGGATTCTTAACCACTGCACCACCAGGGAAGTCTGATAAAGCATGTTTTTGAAATGAGCCTTCTTGGGAGGAGGGAGTCATCATTTTAAGATGGAGAGATGAGCTGGGCAGACAGGTCAAGGTTAGACAGGCAATAGATATGTATGGAGCTGATGAAACCAGCTTCTAAACGTACTGAGCAAAGCCTTTTGAGATTAAAATTTTGAAAATTTCCCACTGAGGGACTGGAAAACATGGTCTCAAAGGAGAGGCAGCTTTGGAATGGATATAAGGTGAAAAGGAACTGCATTAGTTTAAAAGTTTCTTTTAAGAGCATGATCTCTAATGTAAGCGTGGGAAACTGGGAGAAGCTTGAAAGTCTGAAACTGAACTTTGTTTGCTGGCTGAAAGAGCTTGCACAGGGCAGCGTGATTAAGCTGGCTGGTAATAATAGGATCTACGTCCACTTTAGGCCGGGACTGTGGAAGGACAGTATCTGAAATACCACAACAAACTAGAGTACCATTTTAAAGTTAGAAACCATAAAGATAGTTCCAACCATAAAGATACTTCTATCTTCTTAAACGACTTGCTCATTTGTGTGTTATCTGAGCCTGCAGGCTTCAATAAAGAAGAATAGTATGCATTTTGATTATTTTACTATTTTGATATAGTGTTTTCATCATGCTTTTTGCTAAAAGATGACTGTCTAACACTTTAGTATTAGGAAGAAACATATTAAGAAGCTTTTAAAAATGATATAAAAAATTTATGGTCTTGACTTGTTGAGGTGAGAAACATCCATAAAGTAAATGGAAATGTATCTTTTTTTTATTTTTATTTTTTTTTTTTTCTTCTTTGTGGTATGCGGGCCTCCCTCTGCTGTGGCCTCTCCCGTTGCGGAGCACAGACTCCGGACGCGCAGGCTCAGCGGCCATGGCTCACGGGCCCAGCCGCTCCGCGGCATGTGGGATCCTCCCAGACCGGGGAGCGAACCCGGTTCCCCTGCATCGGCAGGCGGACGCGCAACCACTGCGCCACCAGGGAAGCCCTGGAAATGTATCTTTACAGCCACATCTCTATTATTAAACAGAGCAACTATGTACAAGTTAGAATTAGGGAAATGTGTTATCCAAGATTGATGCATTTCTAGGGTCTATAGACATATACTGAAAACTTTTCTCAGCCTCCAGAAACTGGCAGTTAGGGAGGAAAATCATGCATCAGAAGTACAGGGAAAGGGAGGATGAATTGCCTGTGAAATTCCATCTATTGCCCAAGGGTCCCTGTTAAGTCTGTGTGGGGTCATTCTTTGCTGAGCCTGATCAAGCATCCCCTAAAAGGACCAGGGAAGTTTCTTCTTATCAGGAGGTCAGGAAAAAAGGAAATAACAATGTCAGTCTTTTCAAATTCAGTGCAGTCCTGTGTTTCTAAGGTGCCCAGATAACATTCGATATGCCACTCCACTTTTTTTTTTTCTTTCCTTTCTAAGTAACTTAGTTCAACAGCTACACTAAGCTCCAAGAATGGTGAAAATGTTCCTTGTAGCCAAATCTTGTTCTCTGGGAGAAGAGACCACAGGCAGGCAGCCTCAAGCTTACGAAAGGGGTGTATTTTAAATGTTCCTTGGAATATAAATAGTTTAGTACTTGGAATTTATTCTCACAAAAACCGTGCTGTAGGGCTTCCCTGGTGGCGCAGTGGTTGAGAATCCGCCTGCCGATGCAGGGGACACGGGTTCGTGCCCCGGTCCGGGAAGATCCCACATGCCGCGGAGCGGCTGGGCCCGTGAGCCATGGCTGCTGAGCCTGTGCGTCCGGAGCCTGCACTCCGCAACGGGAGAGGCCACAACAGTGAGAGGCCCGCATACCGAAAAAAAAAAAAAAAAATCGTGCTGTAAATGAGATTCATTCCCCTTTCAAATTTTCAAAAGTCTATTTAACCTATATTGTTCTGAAACCATGGTTTCAATTGTACTATTTTAGTTACAGCTACCTACCACTTTAAACTCCGAAGAAATATCTATCAACTTATTATTTTTTTAATTTCACCTAGTTACAGAGGTATACTGGGACATGAAGTTTACAGTATCTGAAATATCTTCCCCATCCTAATAGATTGCCATTGCCAAGGAAGATGATCACAGGAATAAGAAGTGAATTTACCTATAATCTATATCTATGCCTGTGCCTATCTCTTTATGTAGATATTCAGAATCTTAACTCAAGACTCCAGAAACACAAATGTACTCAAGTCCACATCCCACCCCATTTTTTTTTTGTTCTTCCTTAGCAATGACACTCTAGTAATGGAATGGGAAAGATATTCCCAAATACTATAAACTCTGTACTGCACCGTAGCTCTACAATCATGTGAAAGAACATAACTGTAGCTCAAACTGTAGCTCGAACAATCATCTTGTTCAGAAGTCCCATCAAGCTGGAAGCCAGAAGATTAAGTCTTAGATGGAACTGTATTTAACTTATGTAGGATTTTTAAATATCTTGAATTACTGATTGACATTTAAAAATCGGATAGATCTCACATACAAATCTAGATGCCTACCTTCTTTGAATGAATCGGAAGACTGGTGAGACCAGGCCTATATTGTGAATGCTCTTTAATAGTTGAATGACCGTTTAAGAATTACTGAATGGCTGCCATGTTTCTCAATGGTGGTGCCCCTTCCTAGGTTGCCACCTTCTCCACTGTTCCTCTTCATCCTACAGCAGGTGGTGTTCCCTGCATTTACATTAACAGATCTCTCTCAATGCATTTGATTTGCTAGCCTGATTCTATTGTTCTTAATCAGGAAGTAAGTAGTAGTTCTTCTCAAAAAGGAAGAAGGAGGCTCTGGCTTCAAAATCCTGTCCTCCCATCTACAGTCGTAGGCCACTTCATAAACCAGGAGTGTATCTATTTGGAATGTCTTATACTCCTTTACAATAGATCTGCAGGAAAACATCCTAACAGCTTTGCTTAGGCTTCTAAGCAAATGAGGAACACACATTAGAAGCTAACACACTTTACTCTTGGTTGTTCTAGAAATAAGGGCACAGATCATTGAAAAATATTTTTCCTGGATATTTTGACATTCTGATTTGTATACTGTGATCTACTTTCTATTTTCATCTCTACTTTAAAAAAATAAAGAAAATATACAAATGGTATATCCAACCCCCAAAATGGGTTTCAAGGGGCTTTAGACCCCCATGATGTCCATTACACTTCCCAAGCCATTCCTCTAAGCAATGAAATTGTGTTTGCTGTACAAACCTATCCAAGAAAGCTTTCTACCTCCCCATCTTCAAATCAGATTAGCATTCTAAGACTCAAGCATATGAAAATTCTGGAGCCTCCCTTCAAATGCTATTTAAACAATCCAAATGAAAAGTAAGTTCTCCTGAGTTAAATCCCCAGTCCTCCTCCTGTAAGGCAACAACTGCTAACATACTCTTTCTACTCTTCTCGAAGGTGTTTTTTAACTTAAAATAAGAATGAATAAATTACTGATATAAGAACTGAGACAATAAAATTATAGTTTCTATCTATATTTGATATAACATTATCTGGGAAACTTTACCAGCTAGTTATCAAGAAACAAAAATTTAATCCAAACGAGATTTTTACACTAAATTCCCTTATTTGAAAAATCTCTTCTGGTATCTCAGACCATTGAATTAAAAGCTCATTCTTTTAGCCCTCATGCCCATGCCCTTGGCTTCCCCAAGATATTTTCTGAGTGTTCTCAAAACTGGGAGCTAAAGGTATCTCTCATGTATATTCTCAAACTGGAGACATTGAAATTTGACCAACCCTAGGCCCAGGTGACTATTGTCATCTGCTGCTGTGTGATACTTTCTACAGGTTCTGATGTATTCATTGTACAGATATTCATTAAGTGAATACAACATACCAGACACTTTTGTAGACCTTGGGGCTGAAATAGTAAACAAAACTGAAAATTCTAATTTTCAGGGAGTGTACATTCTAGTGGGGGGAGTGGTTGGTCAAACAAATGAATAAAATATACAGTTCATTTAATTATTTTAAGTCCAATAGGGGAACAAAAAGTAGAGAAGGGGGTAGAAGAGAGTGCTGTTATTAGAAGGTAAGTAGGGAAGACCCCTACTGAGAAGGTAACATTAAAGATGTGAGGCAGTGAGCCATACAATGATCTAGAGAAGGGGTAGCAAGCAAGGCACACAGGCCAAACCTGGCCCATCCCCTACTTTTGTATATCCCATAAGCCAAGAATGATTTTCATGTCTTTTAATTATTGAAGAAAAAAAAATCAAAAGAATTTTTTGTGCCACATGAAAATTATATAAAATTCCAATTTTAGTGTCCATAAGCAAACTTTTCTTGAAACACAATCATGCCCGTTTGTGTGTGTATTGACTATGGCAGCTTTCATACTAAAATGGCAAAGTTGAGTACTTGTAGATATCTGATCTGCAAAATTAAAAATGTTTACTGATTTTGTCCATTACAAAAAAATCTTGCTGACTGTTAATCTAGAACTAGAGTAATCCAGGAATATCTTTTTACATTTTTATGCCATTTTTGAGGAATGACAGATTTTTGAGGAATGACAGATTTTTGACTTAAGTCATTATTATAAATCTTATCCTTTATTGTTCACCTATATTAACTTTGAATTAAAACTTTTCTGATATTAATATTATGATCCATACTTTAGTTTTGGTTGCATTTAACTGATATGTTTTTGCCTATCCTAACTTACATCCTTTCTAATTCAGGTGTCAATGCCCTTTGGCCAAAGAGACTAGGAATTCATGTATAGTTGAATAAAGTTAGTTTTATAATGTGTTGTAATGGAGGAGACCACACATCATGGGGAACCATGGAGTGTCTCAGTAAAAGGGTGTTACAGGATTTGGGTTTGTGTTAGGTGATTTGGAAGAGGGATCAAGGAAGTATGGCTTGGTTAAGGATTAGATGATGTCATGAAGTGGAGGAAATTTTATGATTATATCTTAAAATTTTTCTTACCTTCAAAATAGGAAAAATGATACAAGAGTAACCTATAATTGGTGAAGCAGCAATAGTTACTCATATTAACCATGGGAGGGATATGTCTGAGCATTATTGTGGTTTTGGCAATGTTTTCTTTTTCATCTGTGTTCAGACATGACTATAGAATAATTTTGTTTTGATCTTGATCCATATGGTGACAGAGTGACTTCGTGATGCTGGTGCTCTGTGAAATTGTTACATTCAATAGGAGAATATCATGGACTACTTGTGAGAACCAGACCAGATCCTCCTAACAACACTAAGGCCTAGATGATATAAAAAAGAAGGCAATCAAGAATTCTTTATTCAAACCATTCTTCCAAAAAGGGTAAACGAAGACATTTCCAAATAACCAGACAGATACTTCATTGCTAGCAAACCTGCTTTACACAAAATACTAAAGGTAATCTTTGAGGCATAAAGGAAGTGTCATCAGACAGTAAGTTAAATCCATGGAGAAATAAAAAATACTAGGAAAGGTAATTACTTAGATAAATATAAGAGAAAGAATTTTTTTTCTTATTTTGACTAATTTAAGTATAAAAGATTATTATAAAACTATATTTTATAACTTCTATCATATAATATTTAAGGGTAAATATATATGACAATAACATCACAAAGGATAAATGAGGGAAGGGAACTATACTAGAGCAAAATTCATTTTATTGCAATTAAGTTAGGCATAATCTGAAGCAGATTATTTTTAATTAAGATGTTATAATTCCTAGGGAAAAAGCCATTGAGAAACTAACTCAAAAAAAAAAAAGTGATACTCCAGCAAAGATCTACTTAAAGCAAAATAAGGTAGTAAAGGAGGAAAAGTAAAAAGCAAAGTGACTGACATTAATCCAACTATATCAATAATTACACTAAATGTAAATGGATTAAACATTCCAATCAAAAGGCAGAGATTGGTAAACTGAGACCAAATAGGTACGTAATACATCTGTACTCTATCCACAAGAGGTAAACTTTAGATTGAATGGCACAAAGTGACTTAAAGTGAAAGAATGGGGAAACCTGTACCAGGCAAACAGTAATCATAAGAGAGTTCGAATGACCATATCAGTATCAGAAGAAAATATACATTCAGACCAAAGAATGATAAAATGGTCAATTCAACAGAAAAACAAGGAATATCAAAACATGAGTACAAAACATCATATCCCCAAAATACATCTAGTAAAAAAATACAAAATTGAAGGGAGAAATACAGATCTCAACAATAAAAATCAAACATTTCAATACTACATTCTCAATAATGAAAAGAGGAACTAGACAGAAAATCAGCAAGTTTATAGAAGATGTGAATAACACTATCAACCAACCTGACATAACTGACATCTCTAGAATACTCCATCCACCACAAAAATCACACATTCTTCTCAGGTGTAGATACAACATTCTCCAGAATAAACTATACACCAAGCCATAAAACATGCTTCAGTAAATTTAAAAGAATTAAAATCATGCAAAGTACATGATTACAAATCAATAACAGAAGGAAATTCAGGAAATTCACAAATATTAGAAATTAAACAACATACCTCTAAATGACCCATTATGTTTCTGTTGATACAAAATACACAGAAAAGGCAACTTTATAAAGATAGAACGTAGATTAGTGATTGTCAGGAGCTGGGAATGAAAACCAGTACTTACTGCAAATGGACATCCGGAACCTTTTTAGGTGATGGAAACGTCAAACTAGATTGTGGCTATGATTGCATACCTATATAAAAGTACAAAACAAACCACTGAATTCTAAGATTTAAATGGGACCATTTTATGGTGTGTAAGCCCATATAGTATATAGCACTTCTAAATAGTTGATAGGTCAGAGAAGAAATCAAAAGGGCAATTACAAAGTATTTTTCTCTGAATGAAAATGAAAAGACAACATACCAAAATTGGTGACATGCTGCTAAAGCTGTTTTTCATGAAGACTTTATAGCAGTAAATGCTATGTTAGAAAAGAAAAAGGTCTTAAATATCAATGATTTAAGCTTCCAAGTAAAGACTAGAAAAAGTCAATTAAACCCAAATTAGGAAGATAAAAGATTATCAGAGGGGAAAAAAAATCAATGAAATAGAAAACAAAGAAAAAAACAGAGAAAAATCAACTAAACCAAAAGCTGTTTTTTTGAAAAGTTCAATAAAATTTATAAACATTTGACCAGACTGAGAAAGGCATTTACCAATATCAGAAATGAGATATGGCAACAATATAGATTTACAGATATTAAAAGCAAAGGAAAATTTTATGAAAAACTCCATGGAAATAAACTCAAAAACTTAGATGAAATGGACAAATTCCTAGAAATATATAGGCAAACAAAGCTCACTAAAGATGAAATAGATAACTTGAATAGCCTTATATATATTGAAGAAATGTAACTTGTAATTAAAAAGCTTCCTACATTGAAAATTCCACATCCAGTTTGCTTCAAAGGTGAATTCTACTAAACATTTAGGAAATAATTAATTCCAATTCTACACAAGAATATTTCAAAAAATTGAAGAGGAGAGAATGCTTTCCAACTTATTCTGTGAGGCCCTGATACTAACATCAGAAAAAGACACTGAAAGAAAAAGAAGACTAATATCCCTCATGAACATATATGCAAAGGTTCTAAAATTTTCAACAAATCAAGCTATATGAAAAAGGTTAAGAATCATGACCAAGTGAAGTTTTTCTCAGGAACATCAGGTTGATTTAACATTCCAAAAAAAGAAAAAAAAATCAATGAATGCAATTCATAGTATTTGTTAATTAAAAAGAAAAAATCATATGATCACCTCAATCGATGCACAAAAACTATTTTCCCAACTTCAACATCTATTCTAAAATTTTTAAGTCTCAGAAAATTAGAAATAGAGGCAAACTTTTACAAAGTGATAAAGCACATCTATAAAACATCTATATCCAACATTGTAATTAACAATGAAAGAGTGAATGTATTCTCATAAGTGAAAGAGTTCCCAGCTGCCAAAGCTGGGAAAATGTGAGCAATCAAATATATAATGTAGTATTACAATGATAACCCAAATTATAAAATAAAAACATGAGTCTATACTGATATAATAAAGGCTTATATAAATAAATAAATAGGGGACAAGAGACAAATCTCCTTTACAGGAGATTTCCAAGTAATTTATATAGACACTCTCCGCTTAAAGAAGGTGAAGCATAACCCCACACTTAAGTATAGGCTATACTTGGTGACTTGCTTCTAGAGTACAGAATGGAAAGAGGGAAAAAGTGACTTTTCAGGGCAGAAAAACTAGCCAGATGATCAGAATTGTTACCATCAGTGATAAATCATTTTGATGTTATAAATTTAAAACTACTTCACTTCTTGGTTATACTCTGAAAAACCCTTAACCCTAGTCTAACCATGAGAAAACCACCAGACAAACCAAAACAAGATACTGTTTAAAATATCCAACTAGTACTCCTCAAAAAAGTCAAGGTTATCATAAACAAGAAAAGTCTGAGGAACAGTTATAGCCCAAAAGAGTCTAAAGAGACATAACAACTAAATGTAATGTGATATTCTGGATTGGATCCTAGAAACATATATTATGGAAAAACTAATGAATTTTAAATAAAGTATGAAGTTCAGTCAATAACAAAAAACAAGGAAAAAATTACTGATAGAGGCAACAATAAACTGAAGTGTAAAAGTAAGATGCTAAGAGAAAGAAATCAGATACAGAAGAATATATCCTGTACCATTCTGTTTACATGAAATCCTAGAAAAGTTACAGCTACAGAGACAGAAAGAACAATATTGATTGCCAGTGGCCAGAAGTAAGGAGATGATTGACTGCAAAGGGACATTAAGGAATTTTTAGAGTCATGGAAATGTTCTACACAGGAACCACTACCATAGCGGTTACTAGAATGCATACATTTTGCAAAATTGGTGACTTTTTATAAATTAGATCTTAACAGTGCTATTTTCAATAGCCTTTTTATTGTCTTTAAGGCCTTTAGTTTTACTCAGAGTCACAGCCACCTCTAAAATGATAATACCAACACAGTGTTGTAAGCATGCTGGTAAAAGTAAGTGTGGCATATAACTGATATTGAGGATAATTGCCCAAAACAGCTATGGGGATAGGATCTTAGAGAAGTCTTCCCAGAGCCTCTGAAAGGAATTTTACCGTTTCATCTTTTTGCATGTTTTATGGGTGGTCAACTTGTTCCAGAGAGACATTCCATTCTCTTTACAAGGAAAACCTGGGGAAACGAAGTTTTTCTAAAGAACACAATAATTTAACAGAAAATGAGGTACCTGCTATTTAACATTACTGTACATGCCTCAGCCAGATACTTAGTTATAATGTGTTAATATCCGAATTATTAGTCAAACCATGTCATTGTTAAAGGAGGATGGGACTTTATGGGCCTGGGCAAAAGTCCTGCACAGGAAGGGGAAATTGCTCTTCCAGGTTCATGTAAACAGAATTTGGCTTGCTGTGATGCTTGTAAGTTTATCACTTTCTCAAATGTTCTATCAGATCCAAGGATAGTCTTTCTTAGCATATACTTATGTGATTTTTCTTTTTCCCTTTTTTTCTACTACCTTCAATCACCCTACAGCAGCTGGTTTCAGTGAACACTTTCAAAGTCAGCAGATGATTCCCAGCTGAAATGTCCAGCCTTGATATTGGACACTTCTGCTTTTTGTTGTGTGTCTTCTTACAGTCTCTTTCCTATGAGAATAAATATATTTGCTTTCCTCACACATAAAGAAACTGTCTCTTATTTTTGCCAAAGATACAACCATCCCCCTAGTTCCCTAGGCTCAAGTTATTGGAATAACTTTTTAATCCTCTCTCTCCCTGGATCTCACCAAGTCTTTCCAAATGCTTTATTCAAATGTAACCTCATATGACCTCATATCCACACTCTTCAGATGAACTTCCTTCTGTTGCCTCCACCCCTTCTCTGTTCTAAAACACCTATATAAACTCCTATAACATCTTTTAAGTATCTTTTCACGGACATCTCTTTCTAGACAAGAATCTACACTTCCCTTTGTCCGCTATAATAAATACAAACTTAAGTGTCCAGGATTCAGCGCCTTATATCAACTGCTCTTCTATATATTTTACACATTTCAAAAAACTCTGTTTGCTTCCCCATTTAGAGTTTACTGTACACTAATTTCCACATAGATTCTCACAATAACTCTATAAAACAGATGCACTATTATCACCTACATTTTACAGATGAAGAATCAAAAAATCAGAGTACCTTGCCAAAGGTCGCTCAGTTTGTAAGTGGTAGAGTTATTACTTTATGTCAGATCATTCTGACCCAAAGACTATAGTCTTAACTATTATACTCTATCACCTTCACATCTAATACCTGTCTCTGTAAGTATCATTTACGTCCACCTAGACTCTCTTCTCTCCTTCAATCTTGCCCAGGTTGGCTTTAATCTAAACCACCACCCAGTCGTGCATTTCCTTTCATGGCTCATCTCCTGCCTTGTACTATATCTGTTTACTCTTGCTGATAGGTGATCTTCAACTCAACTATAGAAATTTCAACTTTGAGAATTATGTATGTCTTATACAGCCTGGATCCCCAGCATCTAGTAAATTTCCTTGTCTACTGATGGAGATCAGTAGGCATCTGTCCAAAAAAAAAAAAAAAGTTCTTCATTTTTGGAAGTCTCTGGATTCTGTATCTTTGAATCCTTTCAGTGGTTAGTACACTTCTCTGCACACAGTAAAGGTAAATGCTGGCTCACTATGCTCCTTATACTTTAAATATGTTAACACATATTTCCTTGACGTTATTTGTGTTCTCTTGGACTTTTCTTCTTTAGTTCATGCATGTACAAAGGTCAGGAAAGCAGTGGGTGTGCAAAGAAGGATTCAGAGGCTAGAGCTACTCTTCCTCAGACCCAACAAAATGGGTTTTGACATCTTATACCACATGGAAATGAATGCAAAAATGGTCAAAAAATAGTTGAACATATGACCAATGGGAAATCATTTTACATTCATGTTGGACCTTTTTAGGACTACCTTTGTTACTAGTAAGAACACATCTTAAAATTAATGCCTGGAAAACAAATAAAGAAAAAACAAACAAAAAAATGAGAAATGATATTTGCATTTACACAGCATTCTACCCTTCCCTTAATGATTTTTACAAGCATTTTCTATTCCTACTCTTAAAACAGCAGAAGCCAAGGCAGTTGTTATTATACTAATTTTATTTATAGTGTTATTTAAACACTATGAGATTTATTTTTGCAAAGTGATGAGGCCAATAAGTAATACCACTGGGACCAGGATTTGGATTTTCTGGATCACAATCCACTATTCTGACATATTTGAATTTTTCCTGCATTTGCAGCCAATAATTCAGTCACATTTGCTTGCTTTGTGATCAGGGGTATATTTCTTAAACAGTGCTACCACCTGCTGGTAAGTTTTCTAATAATTCACAGTATAGCAAACCTAAAACAGGAAACAAATAAAAGGATAACCAATATAGCAATAGTTTACAATTACAACTACACTTACCTGCCACATTCTAACTGTATTTCCTAACTGTGTTATCATATCTGCTTAGGCGCTCCTTTACAGGTAGCCAATGAATCTTCCAACCTTAAATGTCCAAACATTTCTTTTCTCAAGATCTTATAATTACATTAATTTTGTCTACTTCTTAGAATATGCATATTTGGGAGAACATTTTACTAAACTTTTATACTATATGATAACAAACTTGGTGCCTACCAATAATGTAAGCCAGTAATACCCAAATTTGTGTGCATAAAATCATCATCTGGTGAGGAGTAAGGGCTATTATGGTAGCAAAGTCCTGTCTCCCTACATAAAAAAATAGTAAGTCAAAAAATAATACCACATTCCTGGAGGGATTGCAGAGATCAGGGACATTATTGAGGACTTGAAAGATGCAGGAGTGGTGATTCCCACCACATCCCCACTCAACAGTCCTATTTTGGCCTGTGCAAAAGAAAGATGGATTTTGGAGAATGACAGTGGATTATCGTAAGCTTGACTGTGATAGTGAATCCAATTGAAGCTGCTGTACCAGATGTGGTTTCATTGCTTGAGCAATTTAACACATTCCTCGGTATCAAGTATTCAGCTGTTGACCTGGCAAATACCCTTTTCTCCATAAGGTCCACCAGGATCAGATTTTTTTTTTCAGCTGGCAAGGCTGGCATTATACCTTGACTGTCCTATCTCAAGAGTATATCACAACTCTCTAGGCCTATATAATAACTTAGCTCAGAGATGTTCATCACTTTTCCTTCTACAAGATATCATACTTGTCCATTACATCAATGACACTATGCTGATTGGAACTAGTGAGCAAGAAATAACTAGTTTAGCCTAGGCATTATCTGATCCACCAAGCTATACAGTTGGGCATGCATAGAAACACTCCATGATCAAATGAAAGTGGTATATACTTGATTGGACTCAAGCAGGCACATGGTTTTTCACTTTGCTTGGAAGGAGAAATGGCCAGATGTATGATTATAAACTGGCTCATGGATTGTGGTCAACGGTTTGGCTAGATAGTCAGGGATTTGGAAGAAATATGATTGGAAAATTTATGAGGAGGAAATCTGGGGAAGAAGTACAGGGGTTGACCCCTCTGATTGGGCCAAAACATGAAGATATTTGTATTCCTTGTAATTGTTCAACAAAGGGTGACCTCAGCGGAGGAGAATTTTAATATTCAAGTGGATAAGATGAACTGTTTTGTGAATACCAGGCAGCCTCTTTCCCCAGCCACCCATGTCATTGCCAAATGGGCTCATGAACGAAGTGGCCATGATGACAGGGATAGAGTTTATGCATGGGCTCAGCAATATGGCCTTCCACACACTGAGGCCAATTTGGCTATGACCACCACTGAGTGCCTCATCTGCTAGCAACAGAGACCAATTCTGAGTCCCTAATATGGCATCAACTCCCTAGTAGTAGGTTGATTACACTGGACCACTTCCATTACGCAAGGGGCAGTGTTCTATGCTTATGGGAATAGACACTTACTCTGGGTACGAATTTGCCTTCCCTGCACTCAATGTTTCTTCCAAAACTACCATCCATAGACTTAAAGAATGGTTTATCCATCATCATGGTATTCCACACAGCAGTTTCAGAGCAAGAAAATCACTTCACAGCTAAAGAAGGGCAGCAATGGGCCAGTGTTCATGGAATTTATTGGCCTTACCATATTTCTCACCACACTGAAGCAGCTGGCTTGATCGAATGGTGTAATGGTCTTTTGAAGACTTAGTTACAGTGCCAGTAAGGTGGTGATACCTCACAGGGCTGTAGCAAGGTTCTGCAGAAGGCTGTACATGCTCTAAATCAACATCCTGTATATGGTGCTCTTTCTCCCAAAGCCAGGATTCACAGGTCCAGGAGTCAAGGAGTAGAAATGGCAATGGATCCACTCAATATTACCCATGGTACCTCTAGCAAAATTTTTGCTTTGTGTTCTTGAGGATATATACTGTGCTGGACTGGGGATTTTAGTTCCAGAGGAAGGAATGCTTGCACAAGGAGATGATTCCACTGACCTTGAAGTTAATAATGCCAACACCCCACTGGCCACTTTGGGCTCCTCATGTTTCCAAATCACCAAAGAAGGGAGTTTCAGTGTAAGCTCAGGTAACTGATCTCATACCAAGAGGAAATTGGACTACTACTTTACAATGGCAGCAAGGAAGAGTAAGTCTTGAATATAGGCAATCTCTTAGGGTGTTACTTAATATTACCATATCGTGTGATTAAAGTCAATAGAAAACTACACTAACCAAATCCAGGTAGGACTACTAATGGTCCAGACCCTTCAGGAATGAAGGTTTGGGTCACCCCACCGGTTAAAGAACCATGACCAACTGAGGTGCTTGGTGAAGAAAGGGGGATAGAGAATGGATAGTGGAAAAAGGTAGTTATAATTACTAGCTAAAACCATGTGACCAGTTGCAGAAATTAGTCCTGTTTCTATACCACTCAGATATACCCACACAGGCATGCTTGTTCTCTTTCCTCTCTTATTTCCTTATCATGTAAGGTAAAATATATTGACTTTGCAACATATATTTAAGTATTGTTAATTTAACATAATAGTGTAAGTTATAGACTATCAAAGAGAAGACTAACCATCACTCAAGAACTCTACCTCCTTTACTGGAAAAGCAGTCAGTGCATTTTCAATTGTACACAGGAGAGTTGTAGCACAATAGGCAAAATTATGATCTTATTTTCATGAATTGCATCTTAAGTATGGTTTAAGGAGATGAGTATGGGTGCCAAGTTAACAAAAGGGGTAGTTGGGTTGGGTAATTTTATGTGTCAACATGAGTGAGGCATGGGTGCCTAGATTATATCTTACTGGGGGGAGTGTTTTGAGTAGATTTCTGGTTGAGATTAGCACCTGAATCAGTGAACCCAATGAAGTAGAAGGCCCTGTACAATATGGTTGGGCATCATCCAATCTGCTGAGGGCTGACTAAAACAAAATGTGGAGGAAGGAGAAATTTGCCTCTGTTTCCTGCCTCACAAGTTGAGCTGGGACAGCTCATCTCATTTTCTCCAGTATCAGTCTGAATTCACATCATCATCTCCTCTTGTTCTCAGGCTTTCAGACTTGGACTCAATCACACTACCAGCTTCCCTTGTCCGCCATCTTGCAGATGGCATATCTTGGTACTTCTCAGTCTCCATAATCATGTGAGCCAATTTCTCATAATAAAATCACCATGTATATACAAATACACACCCACATATATACCTATCCTATTGGTTCTGTTTTTCTGGAGAACCCTAACACTAGGTTTATCTCCTGAACATTCTAATTCATTTCTGGATTAGAATCAGGAAAAACTGTTTTTAATGACAATCACCCCAAGTGATTGTCATGATGAGGAAAGTTGCAAAGCTCTGACTTAAGCAAACAATTCATCCTGGGCTCTAACCATAATTGGCTCAGAGAGTCTAATAAGGTCAAATAACCCTTCTAAAACTCAGCTCTTCATAAGAGAAATATGCAGACTGTAGTAAATTCCAACCACTAGATATTCTCTAAGAACCTTCCTTTGTGGACAAAATCTTTGCAAAATAAAATATTCTGGATAGCCATAAAATTGATCTATGGAAGGCACAGCCATGTGATAACTGAATTTTCACATATTGGATAATTTGTTTTATTTAGTCAGCAATATTGAATTTACAATTAATTATCCCACTAGACCATGAAGAGTTGCAAAATAAATATGTTAACCTTAAAAAATAATTGGAGAAAAGAAAAAAGGACTGTCAACATCAGTAGGTTTGGGAAAGTAAGAATTAAAAGTGTTTTCCAACTGCTAGATGTTTTGTCATAATCATTTACCTGCTCACAGAGTGTAACTGCACAATGTCAGAGCAGAAAGATAATAACCAGGAGAAACTCAAGAGATTCTTGGCTGTAATTGCATTAGTTAACAGCCTCCAGATGCTGAAAATCAAACGACCCACAACTATTAGGAGAAAAATCAGTGAAAAATTAGCCTTCCTAGAAAATGTTGGACGTTTAAATGAACAATGTTAGAAGGAAGTAGAGGCTGGTGTAGGACAGACTGACTCGGGAAAAGTTTGTGAAGCCATTACATATTCTTCTTACATATTCTTTATCTCATCCTTAACTTGTAAAACCAATTCAGTCAGACCTCCATATCCATGGGTTCTGCATCCTTGGATTCAAACAACCATGGATTGAAAATTGTGAGATACAGATCAAGACAGAAGGATGGACTGCATTGGCAAAACATAAAATCCTTGCAAGTGAAAACATCTGTGGCTCATTAAATGAAAGGACAACAGAGAAGCTATGAGAATTTTGCTCCCCACACCTTTATCCTCAGACTCACCAGCACTTAGTGTTACAGGGGGAGCTAAACCTTCCAAGTGATAAACAGGCAGATTGTCCAGGAATGGGCTGCTTAGGACTGAGGTAGGTAGTTAGGGCTTTTGCCAGCTCATGTTTGAGGTTTTTTGATTCATAGGTATGTTTTCATCTGGTCATTTAAAAAAATCCTCTTCTTCAATCCTCCCTTATGTTGGATATTTCTAGCTGCTGTTATAAGACTGCAAAACTGCCCTTCAGTCTAATCACTTTTTACCTATGAAAGAATGTGAGCTGTGAGTAACAAACCATAACTGGTAGTCTCACACAGCAAATAATCCAATCATTTTTCCTGCTTACTGAAACGCCACTGATTTGTTCAATCCAAAGTGGTAACAGAGTGTAGTCTACATTGAAAACTAGCTATGTTACAGCTAGAACATCAAGCTATCTGCCCTGTCTGGATGGGATTTGTTCCTTGGGTGCATTACACCAAATTCATTAAAATTCAAGAAAAACAGTTTCTAGTGGAACCACAGGAAAAAAAAAATCTCTTGATCTTTTATTCTCTACACCTTCCACAGGTGCCCTATATCACATTGAACAGCAATAAATTTGACTGAATCAGAAACCTAGGAATCTTTCTTTATTCTTCTATTTTCTCTTTCAACTCCAAAGTGCAATCTATTTCCAAGATTCTCATTTTTTGCTCTCCCAAATATTTTTGAATCTGCTCAGTTTTCTCCATATCCATGACATCAACTAGCCTAAGGTGCTGTTATAGTAGACTACGATTAATAAAATAGCCTACAAAATCTTCCTGCATCTAAACTTGCCCTTCTGTAGTTAATCCTCTATTCTGTAATCAAAGTGATCTTTCTAGAAGACAAACAAATATCGATCATATTTTATGTTCTGCTTGAACTCCCTCAAACCTTTACTATTTACCTTAGGAGCTTGCTATTTAAGTGTGGTCCATGAGCCTGCAGCATCAGCAATACCTAAGAGCTTAGGAGAAATGCAGAGTAGCAAGCTCCATTACAAACATAGTGAATAAGGCTCTCTACACTGTAAAATTTCTGTGCTGTAAAATTTCTGTGTGGTTTAAATGAACGTTAAAGTTTAAGAACCGCTACGTTAGGACAAAATCCAAACTCATGGCTCACAAAGATTTTGATGAACTACCCACAAATTAGCTTTCCTGACACTTCTCTTGACAACCCCCATCCATCCAACCTATAAAGATGCTATGTGGTCTCTTGCATCTAGATTATCAAATGACGGTTTACTTTTCCTGAATACTCTTTTCCACACCACCCCAAATTCTTCCTTGCTAACTCCTACTCATTTTAATTATTCTCCCAATAAATTTTTCCTTATAAACTGAGATGTGTATTTCAACTAGGTATTTTAATGACACTCTATACTTCCTTACCATAGAACTTCTCTCACTATTGTAATAGACTATATCCTCCAGAATACTGTAAGCACTCTAGAAATAGAAAACTAGCTTAATATGTTAGTTGTTGTATATCCAACACCAAAAGTTAGCATGTACTAAGTGTACAATATTTAGTAAATAAATGTTGACAAAAAAATATACCTGATAGCTTAGTTGTTTTTTTTCCCCTATGCAGAACTATTGCAGAAAAACTATGATTTTGTGTTGTTGTTTTTTTTAACTCCCAGGAATACTAATTCTAGAAACCTAGGCTGCATGTAGTAGAAGGATGTCTTCAGGTAGTCACTCGCATGCAGTTAGGGAAGAGGAGGCAATCTGGGAGGCAGTATCTCAGACGATAAATTCAAAGCCAGGTAACCTGTCAGGGAAGTTGTTAAGCTGAAAGTGGTAGTGAATACAGGAGATTCAGGTATGCATGAATGGGGAAGACACTGAGTAAATCAGATGGGAGCAAGATGGTTTGAAGTGGGGCAGAGATATTGAAAAATTCACTGAGTCATAGAATACACAACACAGGATTAAACTGTATGAGTCCACTCACATCGGATTTTTTTCCCCACTAAATACATACTACAGTACTATACAATCCATAGTTGGTTGAGTTTGAATTTGCAGGTGCAGAATCATGGATAGAGAGGGCTAACTGTAAAGTATGCAGAGGGTCAGCACCCCTAACTTCCTTACTGTTCAAGGATCAACTGTAGCTTGTGAGGAGAAGTCTGTAACCTTACAATAAATGCATGGTTCAAAGAGTAAAAAACCCAACTGTTCATAATGTTATGTTTTGTTCTCTTTCAAGGATATTTCCTCATCTCCCTCTCAATCCTTTCATCTATAAGTAAATTCCACTACTAAATGCAGAGGAAGATTTCACACTCCAAGTGGTGACATTTTCCTTTTTAACATCCTGTTATACTCTCTATAACTTCTATGTGGAAAACGAATTATTGGGTTTCCAGAGTAGATGCTAGGAGACCAGTAAACCAGACAAGTCATTACAGGAGGCTGCACAGAGATTGTGGTAGTGAAGGTAGAGAGGATGGGTACACTTGAGTGATATTAAAGAGACAAAGTTGATTAAATGGATTATAAACTGAAATGTAACCTCATTAGCTGCCTTTTTAATAACTTAGTATCTGATTATATCTCACACATTGCTGAGGAAATTGTAAAAATAAAGTATTCTCTTCCTAGGTCAGTGCCCAATAAGGAGAACATGTTTAGTTAGAGTGTGAAGATAGTGAAGCCCAATGGTGAAAAGTGAGATGAGTTTTAGTCCAGCATCTCTCAGGGTCTCCTTGAGCTGAAAATGAATTCAGACCTTAAGTCCGAGATAAGAGAGCTGAATATAACAGCAACCAGGGAAAGTAAGTTGATAGCAGTCAGAAAGCTATTATGATCATTGTTCCTGTTCCTCAACTGAAATCTTTTGAGAAAAACCAAGTCTGGTAAGTACTTGAACTGGAGAAAATGTTCAATGAGAAATACATTATCTTTAAAGCCCAGAGGAGAATTCTGCCTAAGCCAACTCAAAAAGGCTGTACAAGAAAATAAGCAAAAGCATCCTAGAAACCATACTCTGACAACAATGCACATGTGATCCTAGAGGACTTAGTCTTTCCAAGTGAAAGCGTAGGCAAGAGAATCCAGGTGAAACTGGATGCCAACTAACTCAAAGATTTATTTGGATAAAACACAGCAGAATAATGTGGAACACAAGGTTGAAACTTTTTCTGTTGTCTATAAGGGCAACACAGGCAAACATATTAATTTTAAATACCCAGAGTCTCAGTTCTCAGTTGTAAACAAAAATGACTAAAATATTATTACAAAATATTTTTAAATAATGTAAATTTCATAGTCTAATTTAAAAGACATTCTAGAAATAAGAGAAGCTCCTTTTCAGAGGATGACTAAACTCCCAACAAGCTAAAGCAAAGCCATCTTATATAGGCTCTTATTCCAGAAGGTACCATCAAGTTCTTGTTATCTGAAACTACTTATTACCTAAGAGAATGAGTTGAAAATACTTAGGTTACATCACTTTGCTTTACTGTTTTTAATATTGCCAAGAAGACAGCAGTAGAGAGCAATAGAGAGATCTTATTAACACCTTCTTAACAACTAATTAATACCCTGTGCATTCAACACAGACCAAAATCCAACTTTGGAAATAAGGAACAAGCCTTAAGTTAAGGCCTACTTTAAATCTACCCTAAAACAAATTAAAACCAAGTCTTGAAAGATCAGCAAGAAAGAAATATTTTGAAGATCGATGCCACAAGTAAGAGGAGCTTAAGAAACACCCTGGGCTTTCCAGAGATTCTAACAATGCATAAAGTCAAACCTACACAAGTCCAATGTGATCAGTTAGTAATTTACCTGCATGTTAAAAGAAAAAAAAATTCAATATTTCTACAATGCTTTATCAATAATGTGCAGTACACATGAAAATTACACATACAAAACCAGAAATATTGTTATATATAGTTAAGGAAAAAAGCAGTCAATAGACACCAGCCCTAAAATGGCTAAGCTGGTGAATTCAGCAGACAAAAATTGAATACAGGTATTATAAATATGTTCAAAACACAAAAGGAAAATACAGTCAATATATGAACAGATAGGATATATGAGCTGAAAAATGAAAATTATAAATACTAACCAGGAAATTGTTTCTATCCATGAATGATTAAATATGACAGGAATTTCACTTCCTACATAGTAGAAAACCCCACAAGATACATGGAACAAATGATTTAAACATTATACAAAAGACAGAAAATGATTCTTATTCCCTTAGAGAAAGGAAACAAAGTTAGGCATATAATTGCCAGAGTTTGCTGCTTGGAGGCATTTCTGTTTCACACCTCAGAGAGGGGCAACCCTGTCAAAGTCTTATTTTTACTGAGTATAGGGACAAAAATGAGAGTTCAGGGAGGCAAAACAACTAGACTGTGTGAGATAGAGTAGTGGAGAAAGGGAAATGACAGAGAAAGAGAGCACACACTCCAGAGACGCACAGAGAGAGGAGTCCCCTCAAATTTTTGGCTGAATACTGATTTTCTCATGTGTGAGACAAACTATCCAAGATCAGAAAAGTATGAAAAGCAATAGGTCAAACAATTTCTACAATACACACAGGGCTAAGGATAATTTATGATCCCAATAGCCAGAGTTTAAATAGCCAGTGAGGCATTGGATATCCAATGGGGCTTCATTGACCTAAGTCTACACTAAATAATCTTAAAAGCAAGCCCCAAAAGTCTGAAATTCATATAAAACTTAACTTCAACATTCTTTAAAGGAATACAATTCAATTCAACCTTTAACCATATCCAGCATCCATTCAAAAATAATAAGATAAGCAAAAAAGCAGGAAAATATTATGTATAATTATAGGAAAAACATCCATAGACACAGAACATTAAGTGCCAGAAGTGATTGATAAAGCAGTAAACATGTTTAAAAAGAGCTATGATAAAGATTATAAATCATCAAGGATTTAAAGGAAAACATGAACATAATGATTCAAGAACTGGAAGAGGTTAAAATCAAACTTCTAAAGATGAAAAATAAAATACTTAACATAAAAAATACAATACATGGGCTTCCCTGGCGGCGCAGTGGTTGAGAGTCCACCTGCCGATGCAGGGGACACAGGTTCATGCCCCGGTCCAGGAAGATACCACATGCAGCGGAGCGGCTAGGCCCGTGAGCCATGGCCGCTGAGCCTGCGCATCCAGAGCCTGTGCTCCGCAACGGGAGAGGCCACAACAGTGGGGGGCCCGCCTACCGGAAAAAAAAAAAAAAAAAAAAAAAAAAAAAAACCCAACAATACATGGAATTAAGAACAGATTAGAAGACAGTAAAGAAAATATCGGTGAATGAAAGAAATAAGATACGAAGTAAAACTGATCTTGATCTCAAATAACATGCTTGTCCACACAGAAAATCCTAATGAAACTATAAGAAAACCAATGAAATTACAAAGAGAATTTAACAAGGTTATGGGATCCAAGATAAATATATATTAGCTACAAAATTAAGAAATAATTTTTTAAATGCAAAAATAACATCTAAAAGCATAAAGTATTTAGGAATAAATTTAATGAAAGGTGTGGAAGAACTGTACACTAAAAAACTACAAAACACCATTCAGAGAAATTAAAGATCTTAAGAATTAGGAAAGTGTACATTTTTGATTGGAAGATTAAATTTTGTTAAGGTATCAATTCTACTCAAATTTATCTGTGGATCTAATACAGTCCCCCCCACCCCAAACCCCTAATAAATATAGCTCTAGACTAATGGAACAGAATTGAAAGTCCAGAAATAGATTCACAAACATGTATGGTCAATTGATTTCTGACATTTGTACTAACATAATTCCAAAGGAAAAAGCTATTCTTTTTCAACAAATCATGTTGCAAAAACTATATTTAAAAAAAAAAAAAGAACCACCTTGGCTTCTACCTCATGCCATAATGCAACTTAATTTGAAATAGCTTAGAGACCAAACAAAAATTAAAACTATAAAATTTTTAGAATCATGTATTAGAGAAAGTATGAGTGAACAGTGGTAAAGATTTATTAGACAAGATACAAAAAAACATTAGCAATAAAATAAAAATTAAAAATTTGACTTCATCAAGATCCAAACCTTCAGCTCTTCAGAAAACGACATTAGAAAAACCATAGACTAGAAGAAAATGTTTACAAGATATACTCCACAACTCAAAAATAAGATAACCACCCTACTGTTTAAAAATGGGTAACAGACTCTTAGACTCTTCATGAATATATATATGCATATGAAAGATGTTCAACATTGACAGTCATCAAGGAAATACAAATTAAAACCACACTGAGACAG
This sequence comes from Physeter macrocephalus, assembly GCF_002837175.3. Taxonomy (NCBI): domain Eukaryota; kingdom Metazoa; phylum Chordata; class Mammalia; order Artiodactyla; family Physeteridae; genus Physeter; species Physeter macrocephalus. The sequence goes on along the minus strand of NC_041221.1, from coordinate 125,918,754 downwards.
AAGAAGATATTACCAGAAAGGCTAAAAACCTTAAGATTGATTATACCAAGTTTTGGAGGGAATGTAAAACAACCTGAAATCTCTTTGAATCAACCTGAATCTTATACTTTGTCAGAGTATAAAATGATAAAACCACTTTGGAAATTCATTCAAGAGTTTCTTTTAAACATACACTTACCATATGATGCAGAAATTCCATTCAAATAACTATTTACTTAAAAGAAATAAAAACACGTGACCACACCAGGAGTTATATACACAAATAGTCATAGATATTTCCTGTCTCCAAACTGAAAACAATCTATATGTCCATGAGCATGTGAATGGATGAACTGAAAAGTATGTATGAGTATTATTCAGTAACAAAACCAAAACATTAAACTATAACCCCTGCAAAAATACAGACAAATTTAAAAAGCATATTAGGCAAACAAAGCCAGATATAAAACAGCATGTAGTATATGATTCCAGTTATATGAATTTTTAAAACTAACAGTATTATATTAGTGGTTGCTTGATGCTTGGGGCAGCAGGGAGAAAGACTAACTGCAAAGGAGATTGAGGAAACTTTCTGGAGGTAATGAAAATGTTCCCTTGATTGGAATGATGGTTACATTGGATACATATATTTTTCAAGACTCAACAAATTACACACATGTAATAGAATTCCTCAATAAAGTTTATTTGTAAGGAACTCTTAGTTTTTCTAATTTTACTGAAAATTAGTAAAAACATACACATATGGTACCAAGGCCAACTTGGGTAGGTATCCATTTCCAAAAAGGAAAAGTTAAACAATTAGTCCAAAAGAGCAGTTACTTTATTGACTAACCACATCTTTCTTTCCAATCTTTTATTTCATTTAGATTCCTCTGATGTAGATCACTATGTTCCCTAATAAATAAACATAATCAAGTGAAAGAAGAAAAGTTAGCACATAAGAAATATTACCCATGTTTGTTATACCGCCTGCAATTGATACCCAATGATCTTATCTCATAATCAGCAATCCCACTGCTACGCTCTGAGTGTTTTTGTCCCTCCAAAATTTCTATAATGAAACCTTAATTCCCAAAGTGATCAGTATTAGAAGATGAGGCCTTTGGGAGGTGATTAGGTCACAAAGGGAGACCCCTTATGAATGGAAGTAGTGCCCTTATAAAAGAGGCCAGAGGAAGCTTCCTTGACCCTTCCACCCCGTGAGGTTACAGCAAAGCAGGCCCTCACTAGATACCAAACCTGCTGCTGCCATAACCTTGGACTTCCCAGCCTCCAGAACTGTGAGAAAATGTTTATTATAAATCACCCTGTTTATAGTATTTTTGTTTTAGGAGCCAAAATGAACACAGTCGCAGACCTAATGTCACTTGGTTTCCAGTTAGGTGAAACGTAGCTTCTTCATATTGCCAGTTGTCATCAGAACTGACACGTTAAAACATATTGTGATTTATAGTAGCAAAAGGCAATAGTTCTAAAATAAATTCACCTTTTTTATGTAACAGAGCATAGCAATTCATAGTATCTCTTTATAGATTAAGCATATTATAGTTTAAAACAGTACATTCTTAACCATCATTGTAATTTCAAGAGCACCACTTGAAGCAGCCTTCCTCAAAGCAGATTGTGTCAAGAATTTTAGATTAAAAATATCAATATTGGCTAGGAAGTTTCCATTGTATTTTTCTGTGAATATTATTAAATTTCTTATTTTTCTCTAGAGCAGTGTACCTTATAGTTAGTGAAATTTCTCTTGATCCTGTCAAGTGTAAGCATTTATTTCCCGAAAAATACAATTGGTATCTTTAATAGAAACACTCTGGGGTCTTTAAAGTAGGAAACAAAGTATTTGACTGAGGTCAATAAAAATATCACTGAGTGAAAAACGAAGTCTATATATTATCAATTCTGTATCATAAATCCATTTTTCTTATTAGCATGAAATATAAAGGAGCCAATATTATGTCACAAAAAATTACAGAATATTTATACTAGAATAGTAAAGTATAAATTTACATAAGAATTTTAATAACTCAAGTTACCATAGTGTTTTAAGTCTATGCCTAAGAAATTTTAAAGAAAAGTAACAGTCAAGAATGATGATGGGATAATAAACAGGAGAGTAATGAGGGTGAATAGGTGATCAAAGTAAAGGACAATGAATTATAACAGGGCAGAAAGTTCTGTGTACCTACCAAACTTAGGGTCTACCTTTTGGAGTGAGGATCAAAATGTTATCATTCTTGAGAACTTAGTCACAGGAACACACTCATGTTCACCACACTTATGTCACTTTTAACTTCACAGTAAATGGATATGAGGTTAACTTGTCAATTCATGTTAAATTTTATTTTATTTTTTATACAGCAGGTTATTAGTTATCTATTTTATACATATTAGTGTATATATGTCAATCCCAATCTCCCAATTCATCCCACCACCACCACAGTCCCCCCACCCCGCTTTCCCCCCTTGGTGTCCATACGTTTGTTCTCTACATCTGTGTCTCTATTTCTGCCCTGCAAACCAGTTCATCTGTACCATTTTTCTAGATTCCACATATACGCATTAATATGTGATATTTGTTTTTCTTTCTGACTTACTTCACTCTGTATGACAGTCTCTAAGTCCATCCACATCTCTACAAATGACACAACTTCATTCCTTTTTATGGCCGAGTAATATTTCATTGTATATATGTACCACATCTTCTTTATCCATTCATCTGTCAATGGGCATTTAGGTTGCTTCCATGACTTGGCTATTGTAAATAGTGCTGCAATGAACATTGAGGTGCGTGTGTCTTTTTGAGTTATGGTTTTCTCACAGTATATGACCAGTAGTGGGATTGCTGGGTCATATGGTAATTCTATTTTTAATTTTTTAAGGAATTCAAGTTAATTCAAGTTAAAAATGAGTGTTTTTGCCAAAATCATGAGTTTTAACTATCCTTATGTTTATTTCAAGAATTTTTTTAAAAAAATATGATGTACTCTTTGCTGAACAGCAAAGGCATTCATTGTCTTTTGCATGAAGTACAGAAGGTTTAAGACCACTGTATCCTCTACAACCTGTGTCCAATTTAGCAAGGAATTCCAGATGTACAAAATTAGTTCTTTACACTTATACTGGGCAAGAAACTTAGGACAGAGACAAGACTAGTAATTGGTTGGGTGAAGACAGTAAGAAATATGGTACTCTCCTTTCCTACTTCCCTAAGCTAGAGATGTCTGCTAAGAGACGGGTACAAATTTAGCTCAGATACAGGCTCCTGGTAGCTTTGGGTACCACTGCAAATGGATATAACTGCACCTCTCTATTTCCATGGATATTTGTACCTCTGTAGAGTCCTTCTGTTGTACTTCACGATTAGTTCTTCCTGTTTCTTCTACTAAAGTGTACTCAGCTTGAGCTCAAGGAGTCAAAATTGAGAGGGAGGTACAGAGACTTAACATATACTCCCTGCCTACACACATGCAGAGCCTCCCCCATTATCATCACTTACCAGAATGGTACTTTTTTAACCAAGGACAAATGTACATTAACACATCATAATTGCACAAAGTTGTAATTTACCTTAAGTTTCCCTCTTGGTGTTGTCTCTTTTATGGGTTTGCTAAGTAAATTACATGTATCTTAAATTACATATATCTATCATTATTATACCATACAGAGTATTTTCACAGCTCAAAAAATCCTCTGGTGCCAGAACGAAGACTACTTCTGGGATATCCACACGCACGCAGTACTATTGCTTTCTCTAGGCAGCTCTGCACAGATTTTTAGGAGAGCTTAAATGTGTCTTATAATGGGAAGAGAGAGGAAGGTACAATGTGTGTGTGCATCCATGTAAGCGCTCTGTATTTTGCTCTTTTCACTTCTGTGCTCTATGCTTGCACATACTGAGCTTGGGCCATTCTGGGGTTCTGCTGGGGAGTTTGGCTTTCACCTCCATTTCAGTTTCCTCGTGGTCTTAGTCATTAGCAGACTTCCATGTATGTACTTTCAGATTTTCAGAAAATCATTACTAATTTCCCCATGATCAGCTACAATTCTCTTCACTTCTAAGATTTCATTCATTTTTGTGTTCCTTTATTGTCTCAGGAAGGAGAGAGGCAGGCATACATGCACATTTTTTTTTTTTTTTTTTTTTTTTTTTTGGTACGCAGGCCTCTCACTGTTGTGGGGTACGCGGGCCTCTCACTGTTGTGGCCTCTCCCGTTGCGGACACACAGGCTCCGGACACGCAGGCTCAGCGGCCATGGCTCACGGGCCCAGCCGCTCCGCGGCATGCGGGATCTTCCCAGACCGGGGCACGAACCCGTGTCCCCTGCATCGGCAGGCGGACTCTCAACCACTGCGCCACCAGGGAAGCCCCACGTGCACATTTTTGAATGAGCACCAAGGAGCTCCCTCTGAAATCATGACTTCCCACCGCTGATCTCAGGCTAGCTTGTTAGCTTCATGTTTCCATAGTTCTGTTTCTGTTGACCTACGTATGGCCAGTGTTTTCATATGCAGGGGTTTCTTAATGGTAGCAGTTGCGGGGTCACATTCTTGGTTTCACACTTGGCTCTGGAACTATCTGATGCATCACTTCAGGAGAGTTGCTTCCAGTGTGTGCCTGAGCCAGGGTACAATCAAGATTATTACTGTCGTCTACCTCTCAGAGAAACCTGAGAATGATTTCATGCATTTTCACTGCCATAGCATTTCTAAAACAGTCTTCTGATTTTAAAATAACCTTCTCTGTCATAACAACCATAAGCAGACACAGGAAAATGCCAGCAGGCAAAGGTAAACTGAGTACATTCCAATGTTCCATCAACACATCTTGAAAATTTTTCATCCTCACTGGTGAGTGATTCCTGAACAACATCCAGAATGCTAGGCTTAGGGACCAGTAAGGAAGAAAAACAGCAATATAACTTTCTAAATCCTGCCCCTTGGTAGAACTTATACTCAGTGTTGATTTCATTATGATTTCCCTTTTTCTACCTCTCTGACTAAATGAGAACTTGATGAATCATTGCATAATTAAATAACCATGAAACAGCAGGATGTATACTCTGGGCACTCTCAACAGGCAGGATGTGTTTTCACTTCATTTGGTTCATAGAGGAAAGGTGACTCCAAGGGGAAATTTTTTCTTAATACATTTTTTTTAAACACACAATACATATATAGGGAGAAATAAAGGACTTGCTTCACAAACATCAACACTTATATTAACTTTCTAAACTTTTAAAAGACAACTAACCAAAGAAGTCCAGCCTTTAAACATCCCCTTATGTGTTTCCAGGATTTGGATTAACTAAATGAATCATTTCCATCTGGGTCTGGCCTCTGTCTCTGGCAGAGGCACCAAAGGACTATTGCAGGAGGGATTGGTTATTGTCTTTGTTATTAGTCTCAGAAAATTAGTCAGAGCCAAAATATACTGATTTCCTTAATTCCCATGAGGATACCAACATACATACATACATACATACATACATACATATATATATACATACACACACGATCTAAAACTTTGTATTTTTTCAGTAGTTAATACTTTTAGGTAAAAGTCTGTCTATATGTAAGTTATGAGTTATGAGCACATATTTGAGATGGGTACCTTTAGAATACTACTAGTGATCAATACATTTTTAGAATGACCTGTAATTTTAAAACATTTAAATGCTGTATATTATTTGATATCTTATACCTAGGCAAGGTGCTGAAATTATATTTTTACATGAAAACAATTGGCTTTTGTCGATTCTGCAGAAGATAAGCATCAGCCTTCTTAAAAGCAATACGGAAACATAATTTTGGGGTAAAACCGAAAGAGTACTCGAAGCCTAAGTCAAAATTTTCCTACAAAATAGAAAAAAAGGTATGAAGGGAGACTTAGGAATGGCACTAAAGTGTAGGATTAGCAGGATGAATGAGTCCGATATACCCTGAACCTATGCATCTAATAGGCCTAAATTTCATGTGGTACTTTCAGTTTTAAAAATTCCAGTAAACACATATTTTTATATGTTTATATATATATATATTTTAAATTTATTTTTAGCTGCGTTGGGTCTTCGTTGCTGCTCGGGAGCTTTCTCTAGTTGCGGCGAGGAGGGGCTACTCTTCGTTGCGGTGCATGGGCTTCTCATTGCGGTGGCTTCTCTTGTTGTGGAGCACGGGCTGTAGGTGCGCGGTTTTCAGTAGTTGTGGCTCGCGGGCTCTAGAGTGCAGGCTCAGTAGTTGTGGTGCATGGGATCAGTTGCTCTGCGGCATGTGGGATCTTCCAGGACCAGGGGTCGAACCTGTGTCCCCTGTATTGGCAGGCAGATTCCTACCCACTGCGCCACCAGGGAAGCCCTCATTCAATTTTTATTATGGTTGATGAGAAGTTTATAACTTCCATAATAACATGATTTCATCTATGATAGACTTCCCATCGATAACCAAGTTTCTCAAAAAACACACAATATTCATGTGGTCTAACAGTGGAGCAAGTTGCCAAAATACCTCTTCTCTTTAGAAGAATAGCAATTCCTTTTGTCCTTCAGTGGTTTAGAAGTGGTTCTCCTTTCTTGGATAAATAGACCACAGAGACTATCCTGTATGTAAGTGTGTCCCTCAAATTTCTGCCATTTGGTTTAAAAACTGGAAGAGTGTTTTTGCAGGCATTCTGCTAAAATCACCCTAAAATAATCATATCGTTGGTTCACGAATTGGCTCCTCTACATGGAGGGCAAGGAGAGACCACTCCAGATTGGTAGGTGGCAGTTCTAATAAGCAACTTATTTAGGAGGCTTGCTTGTACAAGTGCTCACCCACCAGGACCTTAAAAATTTCGATATGGACCTTACCTGAGTTTACCCTGGATGGTCTCCACACCTTACTCTCTCATGGTTACCTCCTAGTGACAGCTCTGCCTACGGGAACAGTGGGTTCAAGATTTCATAGGTTCAGCTCTCTGGTCAACTCAGCTGGTGGTCACATCCTCTCAATGACCTCCTCCAAAACAGTTGCTGGTTCCTAAATCTGGCTTGTTAGCGATCTTTATTTTCCAGGTTTCTATCAGAGCACATCTTGTTCCGACAACTACAAATAGCTTCTGTGACCTGATTGATTGTATATCCGTGGTCTTTGGCAGAAATGCAGCTTTGTCCATCGTGCACATATGCCATATGAAATTATTCCAGATGTGTTTACTGTCTACTTACTACCTTTTCAATGAATATAGTTTATTTTAGTAACAGAGGTCCAGGAAGGGAACAAGGAAAGCAGGGTTTTGGCTCTGGCTTGGCACCTGTATTTGAAAGCTTAAACAAGGCACCTCACCTCCCTAAATTTATTCCTCAACAGTAAAATATGAGTATTAACTAAATACTCTCCCTTTCTTAGTTTAAATGCCATGGAATTTTTTCATTATGAAGGGTGGAACGTGTCTTCTTTGGTACATATAATCAGCTTAAGCCCTACTATTGATGTAATACAAATTCTTTCGTTACCATAGTATCTGTTCTACCTCATGGTGGCTGGATCTCCCCCTTCCCGAGACATCTAGCTACTTCTAGACTTTTTTCCACTAAGGTCTGTAGTCCAACAGTATATCTTTTGGAAGGAGAGAATATTACATTAAGGTGAGAATTAGCCTCACTTAAGAAACGACTTCCTTTGAAAACTTTGGGCTATCAAATTTGGCCTGTAATTTGAACACTTTCCTTTTCATTCTTTCAAGCAATCTATTTTAACTTTAAAAAATTACATCAACTGATCACCTCTTTGTCAAAAAAAACCCACACATCACACTGATTGACAATTTGAGATTATACTCCAAAATTTAAGACGTCAGGTAAAAAAATTCCAGAATAGTAAAACTTACTTGTTAAATAGTGGAAATATATGTGTTTGTACCTAAACTTTTTTGTCTAGTTGACTGGCTTTAATTAAACAACTCTCAAGTTTCAGAACGAGATGGAGGTTCACTTTATTTTTAAAGGATTAGAAGGGAAATCCTAACATTTCCAAGAAAGGCAACCTTCACAGTAGCTCAGGTTAAAGACCCAGGAACATTGCCACTCAAGAGGCAATACCATCAAGAGCAAAAGGGAGAGTGCTTCTACTCCTACAAAACCTGTATCCTAAAATGACTCACTTAACTTCTCTAACCCTCAGTTCTCACATCTGTCAAGTGGGGGTATTATTAAATTCCATCCACGCATAGTTACTGAGAGGATAAAATGTGAACTTGGAACTATTAGACGCATCTTCCACTCTATATAAATGCAAGGGCTGTAGTTAAAGCATACAGTTAAGAGCTGGGATGAGAATCGGGACATAGTTTTGATCCTATTTAAGGCAAATCATCGACCCATCTGGGCCTCAGATTCCTCATCTGTAAAAGAGGGAGCTACATTAGATGATGTGATTTCTCTATCAACTATGAAATTTTATGACAGAAGAATTGAAAGCTGGGTAAGTTTGTCATTTGATAAGTGTGTGAGGCGGGGTGAAATGAGTGTCTTAGTCTTACATAGCCTGCCAAAGTCAGGACTTAATCCAGTGGGCCTATTACATGCCACGCAACATGCTAAGCTCTGAATTAAAAACATATTTAAAAACTTGTTAAAAGTGGCCTTCTCTTCCATTGCTCTTTCATCAATAAAGCTTAATAAAACAAACAAAACTCTTCGAGGGATAAAAAAAAACACAAAGTACATTTAAGTACACCAATATGTGACGAGTTTACAAAACCAGTCTCTAGTGTTTCATTAGCGAATGCAGCTGTTTTCTTGCTTTTTTACCCCAGCACATTTTTTCAACATGATATGTATGTCTCCACTGTCCTATGTCTCCATGACACAAGACAACAAACACAATTCTGGCTCAATAATTTAAACAGTCCATGCAAAAGACCATTACTTGAAAGTAATCTCTATTTTTATAGCAATTTATAGGAAATATGGGAATGCTTATATATACATATTATCTACTCATGAATTTATATAAATTCATATTCATGTGTTTAATTTGCTTTAAGAAACTCTTAAGGGAAAAGAGCACAAACATGTACTCATACGAGACACATTTTAGTGTCTATGGTTAGTATGGTATTTTTATGACTAACCTATTAACAAAATACTACGGAAGGAATATCAAAGGTCAAGGTGCTTTCACAGGGGGAAAGAAGACTATCATGGATTTTTATTTCAGGGCAAAACCCTTAGGCCCTGATAAACATTTTCTGAACTCCTGCTAATATTCAACATCCTTCCTGAATTGCGTTTAGTGGATGAAAACTTCTTTGCTAAAGTCCCAGGAAGAAGTAGAACATCTACTTCTATTTGAGAACTTAATGTCAGCAGCTAAGAAAGGCAAATTTGAGAGCACATGGCAGAGCTTTGGTGGCCCTGGTACCAGAAGACAGGAGAAATAGACACTTGCCTAAACAGAACAATCAGGAAGCAGAGATGAGGGACCACCTCAGTCTACTTCACAATGTAATCCAATGTTAGGTCATGACCATGCTTTAAGTATCATCATTTAAAGAGATTTTAAACACGTATCTTAAATTGGCAATGAAGAATCATTTGCATATATATTTAGGAGTCCCTTAACACTGAGAATTTTTTAATTTTCATGTATTCATTTTGATGCTAAATAGATGGAAAATTTGTTTTGCTATTAAAAAGCCAAAAATTCTCTTTTGCAATAATACTTCCAATTGGAAGACATTTTCAGAGAATAATGTAACAGTTCCTCAGGTTAGTATTTGTCAAACAGAGGTATCTGGAAGCCTATTACGTCTGAAAGATTTTTCCCCTTGAGTATGGAGAGCTCAAGTCTGACTTGACAAAGACTAAATAGGGAGACCTACAAAGAACAACTGTTGATGCTGAAGGTGACCTTGCCATTTCTATTCAGTCTGAAATAGATTCAGGAAAAAAAAAAAAGAAAAACCCTCTGCAGGTAGACCTTCAAGAAATGCTCAGCATAAAATTGTGCAGAGAACATAGAAAGCCACTACAGTAATGGGATATCAGAGAGTTAAGCTAAGGGGAAAAGAGTTTTTGGAGACAATAATTAAACATCCTAAAACTTACTGGGATACATGCTTCAAGCCCTATGGCACTTACTCTCAGTGTTTTCCAGTATGTGGCTACTGCCATCAGAACCACTTGAGAAAACTTGATAAAAAAAAAAAAACCGATGCTTGGCCCAGTCCCAGACCTACTGAATCGCAATTTCTTGGGCAGGGGCCTGAAATCCTGATGTATATTAAGCTCCTCAGGTCATTCTGATGCACAAGGAGATTAAGAGCTACCACTCAGTTTTAAAAGGTACTTAGGAAATACCACCTACCCCTGCATAATCCCATTTCTTCCTCCCCACTATGGCTAAGACAGAATATATTGAAAATGGCAACAATGTCAGATACAACTCAGGACTATGTAATGATCCAGGGGCATCAGTGATGAGAGAAATGTCTCCGTAGCTTCTTCAGTAGTTTTCTCATTCTTGAAATTCTCAAAATGCTTTATTGTCAGAAGAAGTTTGGAAAAATGATGTTTAGAGAGCCTAATATTAGCTTGACAATGATAGCTGTAAATAAAGTTAATACACAGTCATACATTCTTGTATACAGCTAAGGCCTCTGTGGCCCAGTTCAATATATAACATCTCAAAACACTTAAGACAGCAGAAAATTGTTTAGCCAAAATATTTGAACCCGATACTTAAAGAACAGATGTTCATCTTTTAACTAGAATGAATTATGTAACATGTATTTCTGATTAAGTACATTCACTGGAGAAATTTGGAGAACACTGAAAAGCATAAAAGACAAATCAAAATACATTGAATATCAGCCTCAACTAGAATGTAAGTTCTATAAGCAGAAATTTTTGTTTCAGGCATTGCTGTATATACAGTACTTTGACTAGGTCCCGGCACTCAAGTTGACTATTCAGTATTTAAGATGGTTGAAAAGAAAATAACTATTGATATTTTGACAAATATCCATCCATGTCTCTTCTCTCATAAGCAAACATCCATCTATTTACGTATCCCTTAATGTTTCACTCCCTAGAACTTACTAGAATTTAAAGAACATGTCTATACATATATTTTTAAATTTACCATCTTCCCTCTGGAAATTTTTTATTAATTACACACAAAAAACTTTACCAGATTTCCTTTCTGTTTGTTTGCTTGCTTTTCCAAGTACTGTGGACAGTAATAATTTCCTATTTTCACTTACATTTTTGATGATAATTTTTCATGCTGTGGTCATCTGCATTCTTTTTTGGTAAACACCTGGCAATTTCCTATTTGCCCATATTTCTAATATAAAAAAAAGGGCTAAAAAAAAAAAAGAGCTGCCAGTTTAAAAAATTGCTAACAAGTCTTTTAGTTAAAAAGTCTAAGTTCTTTTTAATTATATGTTGCAGAATTTTCCAAAGTTGATGTTTGCTTTTTACTATTACAGAATTATAAGATTTTGCTTATTTTGTGGTTACATTTCTTAGTATTTTATTACTTTTTTCAATGCTGAGATAAGTTTAAAGTAATCAAATGTGCCTATCTGCTCATTATGTATGGGGGATCATTAGTTTAGAGTTCAATTTGGTGAAGCTCTCTTTATTTTGGGAAATGGGACATGACTGATGGTATCAAACTATGAATAAAAGTAAAGTATGCTGCAACTTCAAAATTATGAGAAATTTGTGAAGAGTTGGTCATGCAGTGAGTTAATAATTGATGAAAGAAATACAAGTTATAAGCATGCATATTTGGAATACTTTTTACAGTGTGGTACTTAAAGGAGCTTATTATCATTCTCTCTTCCTTAGATTGAATGAGGTAAGCTTAGAAAATGAGCATTGATCCTCTGGCCTTAGTGGGGCATCTTTTCGAATCTCCCTTGTTAATGGATATTCTCAGTCTCTGACTTCTGTCTTTCTGACATTATGTATGACCTTTCCATGTAAGCCCAGGCTACTCTGTCAATTAGCTTCTGAGTGTGCTTCCTTGAGAGAATACAAACAGTATATTTAGAGGCTATAGGTATAACCTTATATTTCCCTGAACTTACCAGCTTACCCTTGTCTGTCCTCATTTTAGGAACGACAGTAAAATTGGCTATGAGAATGCAAATGAATTTAGTTAAATTTTATTTTTAAAGTACAAAAAGAATTCTCTCTGTGTTGCTTTGAAAATGACCTAGAAAGTAGGTCCAACTCAGGATACTGAAAATTCACTTTGGTTTTAATACTTAGGCGAAATAATGCATAAAAACTAATGATTTGTTATAAAATTTAAATAAATCTCTCAATATTACTCCTAAATTTCATATAAAGTTTGTTTTTAATAATCTAAGATCACAGAAATCACTAGAAATCACTGGGAAAAAATGCATTGTTGTATTATGACTTTGCCAAAAGTCTTTATCTGATTAAATTTATTATGTTTCCTAGCATTCCCTAAACTGACACAGTGTCTAACTCAATTTTTTTTAAAAGTAACATTTCTGAACACCTAAACCTAAAAATTGATTACTAGCAGGAATCATGGGTAAGTCTCACTTTTGAATTCTTTGATGAATTAGAAATTCCCTCACGAGTAGATAAGTGCCTTAAGATGGGGCAGTTTCACATTATGTCTTTGTATCCTCAGAGTTCATCTGACATGTAGAACATACACACACATACAAATCGTTGAAAAATTAAATCTGCAGAGAGAAGCATGGCTGGAGACAGAACGCAACCAGGAGAAAGAAAAATTAGCTCTGCCAGCCCTGTTTTAGTCATATTTTTGACTATTTATAATAAAGGGAAATAAACAGATTGGAAAGCACCACCAAATACCAACAATTAGTTCTGCAAAACTCTCAGCAAAGCTGTGGCGTTTTACTCTAGTCACTCATGTCCTCTCCCCTGCACAACTGCCTTATTCAGGCCTCACTGCTTTCAAAGTGCAGAGGGAAGTACTAAATCCAAATATTCAAATGTATACATTTATACAGAACACAAATAAGTAGTTTAAAATCCTCAGGAATTTGTATCAGATACTGTATACTTCTTATAGCTAAAGACAGTAGGCACACCGATTAAAAAATGATTTTCTGATTTATAAATTTGTATTTTACTAAACAGTAAGTAGTGAGTCCTCATTTTTCATACCTTGGATCAGCTTTTCTTTATGTGAAGTCACCAAGTCTTTGAGCTTTGGTTAGCAAATAAACAATATCCCCTCAAAGCTCTGAGGAAATGTGAACAGCCTTGATGTGGCCTGGTTAGGAAGACATGAAAACCCACTGAACAAATCACGGGCGGAGGAGATGAGTCTGCATTTCAGTATCTCATCCGTAAAGGAAATTGGATCAGTTAATTTCTAAGGCTGCATTCACTAAAAATTCTTAAATTCTAATTAAGCATTCACTATTTCTCAGTGTATTTCACCATCTAGGTTTATAACAAATCCCATACAAGATACATGCCTTTCCACAAACAAGAAAAGAACAGAAAGCCAGGGGGGAAATATTTAGAAACTTGTTATCAAAACAGACTCCAAAGGAATGTTTGAAAATACTGGATCTCCTTTCACTGAGCTATTACCACTTTCTTCAAGTGATATCTAGATTACATGATCCATTTTTATAAAATGAAAGCCGAGATACCATCATAAGTTACATCCCACAAAGCCAGGGACTTCACTTTTCTGTAAATGAAGATTTATATGGAAGATAAATAATAAAACATGAGAGATGAGCTGCTCTGGATGAAGCAGTGTTGAGAGCCCTATTCCCATATCATGCCCCGAAGGGGCGCCATAGAGCTTCTAGTGCAGATGTTCCCAGACTAGGATCCAAGCGTGCTAGTACTGAGATATGGATGTTTCCAGCCCTCTGAGCAGCCAAAGCATTTCAGTATGTTGCCTCTCCTGATCAAGCTTTATCAGTTTACCCTAAAGTACTCTAGAAATGTTAGTTTTCTTTTTTACTTGCACTGTGATAGAAAGACTGAAAACCACTGTAGCACGACAGATAAATTAGCCGGTTAAACTTAACAGGTGTGACCTGTTGCCACTGACAGAAGAACCTTAGTATGGATCTTAAAGTACATGTGATAGGGACTGCAGGCCCACCCACCTGAATCTGCTTGCCAGCCTGCCCCACAAAGCTGAATAAACTGAATCGCTCAATTCAACTGCTTACTTGGGCTGGGGGCGGGGGCGGGCACTTAATTTTTCTCAGAAGATCATTTGCCTTATTGGGGTACCTCTAGCTCTTTATGATAAGCCATGCCATATGCATAAGAAAAGGTAGCTATTTTTCTATTTTGTGATTGGAAGGCATGCAATCTAGCTCATTAAGGGGGAAAAAATGCCTTAATTTGGGTAGAAGTTAAATTGGAGCCAAGGTCTTTGATATACACCACTTGCGGTGAATATCTTCCATCAGGAGACCTGCCCTGTCAGATTAGACTTTCAGAAGTATTCAGAGTTGAGACTGTGTTAAGTGCTTTATAAACATTATATGAAGTTCTCATAAGTAACAAGATCTTCTTTTTTAACAGTTGAAAAATCTGGAGTTCACAGGAGTGATAAGATTCGATTTATTCCAGGTGATCTCTAAGTCCTAACAGATAAGACAACCTGGTTGGTTGAGCCATTCCAGTAGCTTACTGTGGGCCTGTGTTTGGGTGACTAAAAGCACATGCCCTTCACCCCATCAGAATTCTGAGCTCTGTGAAAGTACATTAAATGTGGATGCAAGGTCCCCAGATGATTTTGCTGTATAGATAGACTGAAAACCAAAGTGAAGGGCTGCCTGTTTACCAATGAAGTCAGACTAATTCTTAAGTCCATCTTCAAGAGTGGCAGATGAAGAGTTACTTAATATCAATGATCAGAAAACATTCAGACCAAGTTCAACTAACAGCTAACATTCAGCTAACAGTTTTGGAAGCAGGCAAAATTCTCCCAGTGCCTTTTTCAATATGAAGTAATTATCAGATGACTCCATACAAGAAAGATGTATTGGGTGAAGACAGTTTCATAGAATTTCAAAGTGGAAAAAAAAAAAACTGAATTACAGGTGTTTTTTTTTCTAACCCTGGCATATTAGATTCACTTTGGGACAATTTTTTAAAATACTGATTCCAGGATTTTAACCAGAGATCAATTAAATCAGAATTTCCAATGACAGATGTGAATATTAGTACCTTTTTGAAACTCCCTGCTGATTTTAATGTGTAGCCGTGATTTAAGAACCACTGTTCTAAGGCTTTAGAGTGAGGTTCAACCTGTCACTTGATTATTAGGCCATGCTTCTCTAACTTTAGCCTGCATAGAATCACCTGGGAATTTTGGTAAACCACAGATTATGTCCTGGTAGTACTAGCACGGGGCTTGAGATTCTCTATTTCCCACAGGTATGATGGTGATGATTTGAGGGGCTCGTTGAGTAGCGAAGTCTCAGAGCACTGGTTCTCAAACTTGGCTGCACATGTATCAGGCCTACCTGTCCCATTTCATTTATTTGTATTGCTTGCCTCACCCCGTGGGCAATCAGGTTTGAGCGCTCTGGGTTACGCAATGCCTACTGCACATTAACCCCAGGTCACCCGGCACGACTAGCAACACCCCAGCAGAGCTGTCTTTAATCAATACATACCACGAATAATTGGCCTACTCAACAGAATTTTTTTAGACATTGCCTTGGTGTATGTATCGTGAGCTGTCCTTCCCCATAGCTGATATTTAGGAATATTCAAGGCTACAGTTAGTGGGAGAGCCCATAAAACAGGGTTCATTCATACCAACTTCTAGCTCCAGGTTCTTAACCTCTCCGTGTAAGGATAATAGAAACAACCTGACAAGGTTATGAGTATTAGGGAAGTCACAGCATCTAAGTACCTGGCTCATAGTAAGTGGTATCAAGCTCCTATTACTGCCCATTTTGTACGAAGCCCTTCACCTGTGTTGGGCATGGCCAGTGCAGGTTGTGCAGCTCTTTTTAGACAACTAGACTGTAAGCTCCTTCAGGAGTAAAATGTCCTAACCTGTTAAGGCAGGAAATGTTACAAATATTAAAACAAACCATAATATATATTATATATTACAATATAATTGTATCTATTAAACCAAACTAACCAGCCAAAAGCCAAAGAAACAAATCCTGCCAGAAAGAATTAAAATGAAAACGCTCCAGGCCCTGGATTTAAAAAGCCGTAACCCATCTGGGGAGAATTTGTTTTCCAGCATTCCCCAATTGTGTCCAGGACCTCATCTTTGTACTAACCACCCTGTGTGACCTGTTTTGTCTCTCACTAGACTGAACTTCAGAACAACAGCTCTCTCTTCTGGAGACATTCCCCGGCAGGGAGGCTTTCACTGGGTAGGTATTCAATAAAGCAGTACTGAAAGAACAGACAAACCCATATATACTCACTCCAGAAAACTCTTGGGAGCCAAGGTTTGCTTGCAGTCTATTTCTTATGTGTTAAAATACTTCAAAACCTGTGCTGCTGGTCTATCAGTGACAGAACCGTGTTTGCTGGATGATGTTAATATAAATAAACCCCATGCACCGGAACATCTTTCCACATTCTAAGTAGCCAAAACAGAGTTTTGTGTACAATCTAAATTTTAACAGTGATAGCATGATTGGCTTTCCAGAACAATTTTTTCTATTTTGCAAGTTAATGTGGACTCAAATCATTTAACATCTTCCCAAGTATCTTTCATTTATAAATTTAGTGGTTCTTTCAATTGAGCAGAATTTTTCAAGGGGTGAAAAGTAGATGCTTAGCCTATTTTTGAGAAGTTTTGACCAACAAAGCTGATCTTAATGTAGTACTCTTCAGCAAAATTTGTGAATTCACAGAATTTATTCCAAAATCTAAAATAAAAAAATCTATAAAATTTGTGTTTCACAAGATTAAGAAATGAGCTCTCATTCACTTGTTCTTGAAAAAAAAATCTCAAACAATGCATTCAATCTAAAATCTCTAAGCTGGTCCAGACATTCCATAAAGATGATAATTTTTTAAATGAATGCCCTTATGCCTTATATAATCATTGGATATTTTTATGTTTATCAAAGAAAAAGAAAATGAAGTAACATTTCTTGGTCACACCTTTATAATTGTGTTTGCATTAAGGTATGTCTCTTAAAATTATAAAGGGCAACCTTGTTTGAACCAATAAAATGATTCATCTTCTCTCCTAAGAATCCATTTAACACGAGGGGAATCAGCCATTCTGTGCTTGTGTTGCTTGATTTTGTAAAAATTCTGAGGCTCAATTTTTAGCCTTAGGCAACCTGTTCAGTCTTATTTTAAATGAAGGTTTTCAGAAAAGTATAACCCTAATATCTAGATGAAATAGTAGATATTTTGTCATCTCATCCAACTCCATTTCCTATACAAGAGAACCTAGAGATGTCTCAGAAAGGCTTGTTGAAGGCTGCTGCAGAGAGCTAGGACAAGAGCCAGAGCCCTGCCCCACTACCCTTTCCACTAAAGTTCACCACACCTGTCTGCTGGGAGATAAGTCCTCCTTAGAGCTCTTGTACTCCTCCAGGTCTTGCTGAGTGTGCCATGTCTTCAAGGCCCTGAACACTTCCACCCAGGCCACTTCTCAGTCTTGTTTATGCAGCCGGTAACCTTGAGTAATGAGGTAACAGCTTTTTATGGACAAAGAACAGGCTTGCTTACTGTTTGCTATAAAAGTTCAGTGTAAACCCACTGAGTGCATGGCATCCATCTGGCACATACTGCATTGCCCCTGTGGGACTTAGGTGTAAAGGGAACCAATGCACATATGCTACTGCTCACACTGCTTGCATAATTAAGTCCTTTGTCTCTGATCCAGGAATGTCATGTCTTCTGCTAGCATCCATGAAACAGTAGCATGGTCATTATCTTGAAAGAAGTGTACAATCAAATCCCAAGCCTGACAGTGATTTTAGCTTGAAAATTCATGTCTACAGGTTATTATAGCAAATGATTTAACTAGATTTATTCAGAACATATGAGATTGGTCAATATGGAAAGAAAACAAAGGCGACCATATAGGTTCCCATTCCTCTTAATTCTAAAAAGCTTTTATGTTAATTTTGGTTCTAATCATGTCACTGAAGACTTTTTACTCAAAGCTAACTAAAATATTCAGGTATTTAAAAGAGATGGATTTAGTTTTAGCTAAGTATAGTTATTTTGTAATTAAAATATGCAGAAAGTAATTTGTCAAAGTCAATATTCACCATAGACAAATTAAGCTTCTATTTATCTCTGGAAGATTTCAATACAGAGGTTGGGCGAGTTGACAAAATTTCTAATTACTTTTTTGCATGCATAGCTAAATCAATTTAGTTAATATTTAAAGGAAGACTAAAGACAGCGAGATGGTTGGCATATAATGGAACTCATCTTTCTCAATGAGCTCTCTAAAGAAATAAGTATTTCAAAATGTTTAGTCTTCAAAAAAAGCTATTTAGAGCAAACAGAGCATAGAGAAAGTTGTCTATATAGAAATTTTAAAAAAACTTGGAAATAAAGAATCCCCACTTGCCATCCATGTGTCACACATCATTACTTGCTCACAGAGGCTTCCCTCGCACAATGACTGGCTCTCGTAATGGAAAGAGGGCATAGAGCATAGTAGTTATGGCAGTTACAGCAGTTTCTAAATTCTAGGTTAAAATCTGCAGTTAAAATCTCAGCCTTCTCACTTCCAACCAGATGGATGACCTTGGGCAAGTTACTTATTCATTTAGTTCTTCAGTTACATTATATAGTTGTTATGAGGATTGAGTTACTTAATATGATAGACGCTCAAATGTTAAATTTGATTCACTTTAAAAATCTGAAGTATACAATTTAGAACTGCAATGAACCTTACACATGGTACAGTTCAGTCCAATCTCTTCACTGTACAAATAAAACATTTGCCCCCGGTGTTAAAGTTATTAAGAATGAAGCCGGGTCTACCATTTCAAAGCTTTCCATTACACAATGCATCACATAACCAGTGGCTCTGTCTCCAGTATTTAAAGGCAATCCCCCATTCCTCTCTTTCCTGCCAATTCCCTCCACCAACAACTCCAACCATTTTTTTTTAATACGAAAAGAAAGGTATGTGATGAACACACACAATGTTACATCTACACCATGCTGTCTACCTGCAGGAATGAATTGCTGAAATCCAAAATGGACATCATAGGACACAGTATTTAAGTTTTGCCAAATTCTCCAAAAGAAAAAAGCACTTACTTATTGGCATACAAACAATACAACCAAAAAGATGCTAACATTTGGGTAACGGCTAACAATTTACACCTGCCTTCTTTGTATGTTTCATGTATTATTTCTAGGGTCTTAATTTCTTGGAAAAATCCCCACATGTCCAACATTTACAAAGCATTCCACATTTTTAGTTGGGGCTGCCAAACAGGCTATTTTGTGAAAGCACAATGTGCATTTTCCAGAAATCCAATTCAAAGCTGCATGTATTCAAATTACGTTAACAGTGAGTATTTGTGTATTAACCATAGGTTCTGAGACACATCACCTTTCATTTCTTGCATTTACTGTCTCAAGTGGGAGGAACAATTCAGCAAGGAAACAGCTGTGAGAACAATGAACAAATCTGAAGCCAAGGGACTTTTACAGTTGAGTAGTGACACATACTGTGCAACTAACAATTATATCAAGAAATGAAGCCTCATCTATGACAGGTATGCTCTAAGTTGACTATTTTCTGCAATGAAAATGACAAAAAGCTAACCTTACAATGAAAAACGCTATATAATTAACACAACGGACATACACTTTCCCTCCCATCCCACTTTTCTGGAAACAAATTAATAGAAGCTACATTTATTGTCTTGATGGCATCCCATTTATTTCCTTCCTCTTTTTTTTCATATAAACATGATTGCAAATCAAAAAAACCACAACAAACAAAAAAAGCAAGTACATTAATTTTCTATTGCTGTGTAATGAATTATCACTAATTTAACAACTTAAGTTTACTACCTCATAGTTCTGCAGGTCAGAAGTCCCAGCACAGCATGGGGGCCATCTTGGCTCAGGGTCTCACAAGGCAGAAATCAAGGCATTGGGGGTCCCGTCCGCATTCTTACCTGGGGGCTCTGGGGGAAAACTTGCTTCCAAACTCACTGAGGTTCTTTGCTAAATTGAGTTCCTTGTACTTGTACAACTTAGGTGCCTGTTTCCTTGCTGGCCTCCCAAATCCTCAGCCTTGTAGTAAGCAACAGAGAATCTTCTAAGTCAGCGACAGGGAATCTCCCTCCCGTGGAATTCCCTCCCACAGACTGAATCTCTTTTGCCAGGACCAGCCCAGTCCCTTTTAAGAGCTCACCTGATTCAATCAAGAACACAAAGGCAGTCTCCCTATCTTAAGGTGAACCGATTTGAAGCCTTAATTACTTGAGCAAACCCTTTACAGCTGAACAGAGATTAGTATTTGCCTGTCAGGGGCAAAGTGTGTGTACACCAGAGTGGGAACCTTGGGGCCCAGTTCAAATTTCTGTTTCCTACAACAGGGAAATCAAGATTACAATCTCTTTAACCGGAATTAATACGTTATTTTACTTGACCACCATTGTGGACTTTAATCTCTTCTAAAAATAAATTTTCAGTAAGATATCTGCTATTCAGGCTTAAAAGATAAAGAAAAGCAACATGGTAGTAAGAATTCTAAAAGCCAATTGCAATTATTTCATAACCATATCAAAGTAATTGATGTATCTCATTATGGTAGCCTAGTGATTTTTAAATTTTTTAATCATGGGTTAAACGGTGACAATAATGCTCCATGGAGGATCAAGGATGATGTCAGAATATTGATTTGTAGTTATCTGAGGAAGAAAATAATGGTAATTTTCATATTATCAGCCATTCTCCCGAATTAGTTCAAAACCATCTGGAAAGAAGTAAGGCTAGACTGAAGATGGGGCACAGGGAAAGTTCTTGGCACTGGAAGCAGCCCTTTAGCTTTGTGAATGTAAACAGTGTGCTGTTTTATAGGTTCTAAAATGGATCCTTTTTACTGTTCTCCCCCCTTTCCTTCAGATAATCTCTAGCATTATCAACTAATGTAAGGAAGTCCAGGGCAATGTGTTAAGTAATGTGGCTGTCATCTTGCTGAGCCTTTCCTCACCTCTGCAACTAGAAACATCTATCTCTGGATCTCACTAGCCACACTTGTGAAATAAAACTGTTCTAGAATTTTACAGCTGAAATGGACCTCTGAGATCATGATCTTTTAAGTTCCACCCAGATCTAAAGTCGTATTTATCCAAATATCAACTTTTAAAAAGAGAAAATATTCTTCCTAATTAGAGAAATGTGGTAATTAAATGGATGTTATAGGGTATTTGGTTTCCTGGTTAGAATAAGTTATCACTTTTATTACTTTTAATTTTAGATAAAGTTTCTGCATATGTTTTAGCATTTCAATAAATGATGTGTCTTGATCCTGTTTCTAACCCCCTTGCAATTCAAGACACTGGACTATTCTTTTGCTTATGTTCTCAAGGTCTTTATTTGCATCAGTTAAAAGAATTTTGTTACCCTACAAAATTGCAGACACTTCCAATTTAAAGACTAATGTATTAAAATCAATTCAGGTTTCCTATAATAGGCCTTGTCACCTTGCTTGATCTGCAAAAAAGGAGAACGTAGAATTCACAAGTATATTACTCTAAACTTTGTTGTACTGACATTCCTGAACCTTTGACATAATTCAATTCACTTTTACTGAAAGGTTATGATATATCTGATTTTGTACCAGACCCTAAGCTTCCTTGGGGCATCTTTCTATCCTCAGCACACGTTTAGAACTTAGTGGCTTCTCAAAATGAGTTTCCAGAATGAGTATAGAATAAATGCAGAGGTCCTGCTTTCAAGAAGCTTAGAATCTAGTGGGAAAGACGGATTTTAGCCCAGCGAACCCCATTTCAGATTTCTAACCTACTGAACTGGAAGATAATAAATTTGCGTTGTTTTAAACCTCAAAGTTTGTAGTAATTTAATATGGTAGCCATAGGAAACTGACTCAAGTTCACAGAATTGTTTCAGCTGTAAAAAGGCTTCATTGGGGTGGTGTTTCATGAGAGGAAGGGCCAGGACTCAGTGGAGGAAAACAGGTGATGTTAGTTAAATCCTTGCTACTCATAAAGTATGGTTGGTCTCTTCTGAGCAGGGCTGGTAGAAACTGGCTTTTTTTTTTTTTTTTTTGGAAATGCAAAATGTCAGGCACAGAAGCCAGACCTATTGAACCAGAGTCCGCATCTTAACAAGATCCCCCAGCTGAGTTGTATTCATATTAAAGTTTGAGAAGCACAAGGTTAAATTTATTAAAAACTATTTTAAAATGTGTAGGAATCTTTGATTCTTCTTTTTTGACACACAAGTTTGCTGGAAAAAAGATTTAAACATAACCCTCAGAGGAATGCTACATTGCTGTTTGTTACACTGACCAGAAAAAAAAAAAAAATGTCTACTGCTCTTAAATAAGAAGGCCCTTCAATAAAATCCACTTACCCCCATGGACAAAACATTTTCCTTCTTCGAAAATTTCCAAGAGTTGAAAGATTACAAATGTCAAAAATTTTATACCTTTAAATAAATATTAGAATCCCTGGAAGAGTACTCAAAGAGCCATGCTGTGGCGGACAAAAGAACTTCATTCACATAATACGTTTTCTTTAATTACTTTAATATAAAAGACACCAATGTTTCATATTTCACATATTTTTTAAAAAGTTTTAAAACCCTATAGTAAGTATTTAATGAAAATAAATTTACTGAATGGTAGTAATGACTGCAAAAGTAATACTACCAAATCATTACTGAGGCCTTTTGCATTAACAGTAATTGGAAGGTAGGTGGAAAAAATTTCAAACAAGAATATGGATGTTTTAAAACTACATTTTATCCGGCCTTTATCTTTTTGCTAAATCTTGTGCATATTAGAAGATGTATTCAAGATGGTTATAAAGCTATTCAGCTAAAGTAATACTTAAAAGATCTTAAAACAGTCCTCCACTAATGATATGGTGTTGCAAATCCGCCCATCTGTTTACAAAATTAAAACAAGCAATGAGCGAATGAGTCTTTCTGGGTAAAAGATTCAGTTAAAAAGGAGAACATTAACAGAGAATTAGTGATGGTGAGCAGAATAAGAAAATTAGCATAATCAATTAGCATAATTATGTTAAAATTATTCAACATAACTTTGTCTGGTTAAACCAGTGCAGCATAATAAATAACCTGACTGAGTGAAAGGGGTAACATGATCCAGAGTCCTGTTTTTAAATTCTCGTTTAATAATCCTATTTCAGTCAACCTGCAAAGTAAAAGCACTGAATCCACATTAACATTATAACATACATCTTACAATAATACAAAAGTCAAACTATTACTGGTAGATCTTTGTCTTTAACTGTGCACAATTTAAGAAAATTTCACAAGAGTGTGCACTTTTGAAAGTATGATCAGTGTATATGGTATAGAGAAAACAGGCACCTCCATTATAATTTTTTTAATAAATAAAAGCACATTAACATAAAAAGAAGGTAAGCAGCACCTGAAGCCTTTGACATTTGTAACTAAATGCTGGTACCCAAACGGTCTAATTGGTTAAGTTTTACTAAGAGGCGCAAAAAAGGAGCCAATTTTTGACTTAACATTTTAATTCTACTAGAGACATGAGCTTGTCTGGGCTTACAGTCCTGTCACCTGATGGTGAGTAGCATACCAGTTCTTCACATGTCATACTTTGGAAAGCAGACCCGACTCTGGAGCACTCGCCTTAATTAGATTCTGAATTTCCTTGAATTTTGGATGGTCTTTATCAGCCACCAGCTGTAGCAGAACAGCTTCACTTGTAGTCACTATGATCCCAGTTCGAGCCAGACGCTTTTAAAAAAAAAAAAAGACAATTCAAGAAATTACGCATGAGAATGAACACTGTATTAAAACAGCAAAAAGCATGCCAGGACACAATGATTAGTGTCCTCTATCAAAACCACAGCCCTTAGCCATACCATCAAATTCAGAGATGAGGAGAGATTTCAAACTAGCCACACCACAAACCCTTTAGGATGGTTCTCAATATTAGTAATTATGACTAGAAACAAGTAAGAGAATAGGCAGCCAATATTCTCACTTGCCAATATTCTCACTTATATGCACCAGCGACAGAGGGAAATCAAGGCTAAGGGCTGTAAAACAATGATTCTTAATTCCTTTTTTTCCTCTCTCCAAATAGCTGACATTAAACTGCATGCCCTTCCCATAAGTAAGAAATGCTGGCGGTAGAGGAGCCTCATGTGAAGTTTAAGAATGTGCCCCTGGATGACAACAGAACCACTACCATTGCCACCATTGTAAGCTTTTTAGAATCATAAACAGGAGTATAAAATTTAAGGTTGTATAGAGTTTCACTGACAGGTGAAAGAACATCCTTGCCAAATTGTTTCAGTGGAATCATAATAAAGAGCTAAGGACAGAAATCTCAAGGAGGGGGAGGAGGGAAAGGGAAGGAGGAGGGCAAAGAAGAGAAAGTGGAGATAAGGGTGGGAGGAGAATTCTAGAACAGAGATCCATTTTCTGGATGTATTTATCAGAAACCTTAAGGAAAAAAACAGACCAACTGTTTGTTACCCCAAGTAACATCCACTGTAAGAGCCTTACAAGATGAGGTGGTTAGACACGATTCCTATGCAAGTTAGAGGAAAAGACGTGGATCAGTGTCTCGTCATAAAGGGAGTCACCTGAATAAACAGGACATCCCAATGGAGCCAAAGTAAACCCTTCAAATGGCTGCAGATCCAGAGACCCAGCCTTCCCACTGGCAGACTCTTCCTTTTTATCCCCAAGGATGCAGAAGGGAGTGTAAGCCATAGCCTACTTATCAGATAGCAAGCTTGGACCTCAAACACCAGCACAGGAGTGTGCAGAGCAGGGTGACCACAGCTCTGGAGAAATGAAAAAACAGCAGAGGGTTACATAGGAAAGAGGAAGAAATAAGTGAGCCTGCTAGTGTCCTTTACGTTGGGACAAATCCCAGAGGATGAGTCATCACTGAGTTCTTTAAAGACTTCTGGAGACTAATTTCCTCCTCCTTGCTTTTCAGTCAACTCCTGACTATCATATCAAACACTCAGAAATCTCAAAGGACTGTGTGCTTGCTTCAGACAGCAGGGTGGGGAATAAGACTAGCTGCAGCTCAGTGCCGTGAATGTTCAGCCATCCAAACGCAGCTCTCTCCCTGGCTGCCCTGCCTTCCTTACTGCTCCCTGTTGAATCAATGGACTTTCAATCAGTCAGTCTGAATCTGAATCATATTTTCAATGTCTGTGAAAGTGACTTCTATATTCCAAAGTGCAAACAAAGGTCAGTTCTCAGTAATCGTTCTAGTTCCTTCATGAGGCAGGAAGGACAGAAAAACTGTTTCCAGGTCTGAGGAAGAAACGTGATGACCCAGGAAGAAGGCAGCTTTTTTCCATAGTGCTCTCCTGACCAGACTAAAGCAGCACCGGATCCATCCTAAGCCAACAACCCTCAGGGACGCTATGAGTCCGTACACCGTGGCAGGGGCAAGCTGGGACACTAGAGGCACACACACAAAAAAACACTTTAGTAAACAGAAACTTACATAAAATTATTTAACTTCAAGACTGAGATATGCCCAATATTGATGGCATTTGAAAGTAATCAAGCCAAGAACCTGTGTTATGGGAAGGCGTGGCTCACGCCTTTGCTAAGAATGCAAAGTCTTTAGATCAGACTAACAGATCTTCCCACGGTGCCTTCCCAGCCCCAACCTAGAAGGGCACCTGAGCAGAAAGAGAATAGCAGCACTTTTTCCAGACACCGGCAGGTTCCTGCCCACCACCTTGAGCTCTGAGGACACCTACAATACTGGTCCCACACTCACTTTATCTCCTGGCTTTAGAAGGGGCAATTAAAACTCCAGCTGTTTAATGCAAATGGATACATGGCTTAACAGGCTTCCTGAGTTCTTCCCTTACACTTGCAAAACCAGTCCAACTAGGCCAAAGGAAAAGAAAGGTTACTCTGACCCACAAACCTAAAAATGCAAGAACACAAAGCCAAGACAGCCTCAGAGAGGGTGGGGAAAAAAAAAGACTAAACCCATTAAATTCCCAAGCAACACTAACAACTCCTCAGAAGTACAAGGACATCAAGTTCAAGAGATGGTTTTATTCTATTTTATCTCACATCTACTCTACAATTGTAAGTTGAAAGAAAAATGCCTGACAGATGATAGGTGCTCAAAAAATTCTGTGGAATAAAGCACACACCACAGATCCTGGCAGAGAAGTTTTAATAACGGTAACTATAAATCTTATTAGTACAATGGTCTTAACAGGCAATATGGGGAGTCTCAGGAATGATCTCATGACCTTAAGTAGTGTGTTCTCAAGGAAAAAAGAAGGGGAGAGGACCAGATCTCTATTTCACTTTCACAGTCACAGAAGAAAAAAGGAAACTTAACATTTCTCCCAAGGACTGAGGGACTAAAACACCTCCATAGCAAATTAAGACTAAGAGGAAAAATCTGAAATGTGGCACACATCTTTCCCCCATCACCACCTGACCTGCTTCTTCTCTCCCTCTCAACCTCAGCACTGTAAACCAAGGCAATTCTGGCTGCTCCAGTCTCTTCCAAATCCACCCCAGACCATATTCCTTCCTTCCCTCCTCAGAACTTCTCAGGACTAGTCCCTTCTGGGTCTTGGAAGCTGATATATGCTTATACATTTCTGATCAGATGAACCTCATGAAGACAACAAAAACAAATAATGGCTACAGTAAAAATAAAAGCAACAGCTAACATTTGAGTGTTTACACCATATCAGACACTGTACTAAGTGTTATCAATACATTATTTCATTTAATCTTCACAACAATCCTCCCACATAATGACTATTATTTCTATTTCACAGTCGACAAAAAGTTAATCCGTCAATCTAAGAAAGAAACAGATGAACCTATTTGCAAGGCAGGAATAGAGACACAGACTTAGAGAACGACATGTGGACACAGGGGGGGAAGGTGAGGGTGGGATGAATTGGGAGATTAGGATTGACATATATAAAGCACAGGAAGCTCAGCTCCGTGCTTTGTGATGACCTAGATGAGGGGGAGGGAGGTCCAAGAGGGAGGGGACATAGGTATACATATAGCTGACTCACTTCATTGTACAGGAGAAACTAATACAACATTGTAAAGCAATTATACTCCAATAAAAAAAAAAGGAAGAAATGGAAAATTTTATTCAAGCCAAAGTGAGGATTATAACCTGGGAACAGCCCCTCAGAAAGCTCTGAGAACTGGTCCACCCCTTAGAAGTCAAAGCACAGTTACATAAATTGAGACAGAGGGCTGTACATTAAATGACCTATTATTGACAGTTTACATAATCCAGATCTAAGTGCCATTGTGGTGGGTCATGTGACCCTTTAGAAGATCAAGAAGGAATGTTACCTTTTAAGGGGTTGTCTGCTCTTTATGGTTGAGCAGGTATTTCTGCTGATGGGAGGTTTGGTCGATGCATACTTTAGATACACAATGCACAGCAGGGAGGAGAGAGGAGGCCAAAGGGCAAACAAAATTTTTTCATGTTTAAATTTTTCTTGTCTTGCCATAAAAATATGAATTTTATTTCACATCACCAATGAGAAATCTGAGGCAAAGATATTAGTTAATTTGTCCAAGGACACAAATTTACAAAATGCCAGAACCTGAATTCAAACCCATATTATCCCTCCACTGTTTAGACTCCTCCTAATCAGTAAGATTACAGACTACTTCTAAAAGAATGAGGCTCAGATGGTAAATGGCTGTTTTCATTCTGAGTCTTGGTAGAACACAGAACTGCCAACAATCAAAATTTTCTGTAATAAATGGCATAATAAAGACGTCTAAAAAACTTGAATGTAGGACAAAAGTTCTTGAAATCTCTTTACAAGCAAGGAAAATTTTTGGTTTTGTATGTTCTTAGTTTTTTGCTTCCTTGGAAACACTTCAAGTTCTGGACCTCAGCATTACCATAAAGGTATTCAAAGAAGAAAAGAGGTGCCTGCCAAGGTAGTACGGATCTGACAGTGGAAGTGTTTAAACTCAGATTACTAAGGAAATTTGAAAAGTGGAAGCTAACTGTGACTGTAAGAACAGCTTAAAGATCTCTGCTGAGAGGGGAAGAAGAAACACTTAGTATATCTAACTAACCAGAGAACCCAGTAGTCCAAGTGGACTTGAAAATAGTTGAATAAAATAAATAAAACCATTTCCACCTATAATCGCAAAATAGGACTCACTGCTCAGGAATAAGAGAAGGGATGGCCAACCAGGGCCTTAAAACCACTGCTGCTGCCAGCTACCCGCCTGCTTCTGCAGCAGCCCTCCCCACTGACTTGAGTCTCCTTTCTTTCCTCTCTTTCTTATTTGCCCAACTCACCACCCTAGGGAACATTTTAGGCTAGAGAGATAGATGATTGAGCAATCCTACAGAGAAAGTGGCTCACAGGTCAGCTTATGCATGGAACACTGGAGGGTCTCAAAAAAAATCTACATTTCCCATTCTCAATAAAAATAATCAGTTAAAAACTCAGCAATTCAATCCAGATTGACATTACTTTAAAGCTATTATAGAATTAGAATTAAACATGAAAGAGAGAGAGAGGCACAATGCGGAGTGAAGCCTTCAAAGGATTAATTGTGGGAGTTTGTTTTTCAACAGTGTCAGAATAGGCAATGCTTACATAAGGCTACTGTTATGCAACACTGATGAAAGTCATCAACTCCCTGACTCTGAAGTACATCTTGACACTCCACGCAGAGAGCCATTAAACACTGTGTGTGAGTGGTGCCCACAGTCAGAGATACACCTCCTATTCCCAGAAATTGAAGTCTGAGGAAATCTAACACACGGCTGAACCAGGCTTCGGCCCACCATACCCTAGGTGTTGGCTAGACCCTGGCCGAGTTAAGCCTAGGTGAGCTGTTTTTAATCTGCAAATCTTTCGGTAGTTCAGAGTAAGCTTACTGGAATACCTCTTAGTTCATGTGTAAAACTAGCAAAGTTACGACAGAAGATGTAAAGGAGCGTTTGGCATCACTAGACCTCTAGAAATAAAGACAGAAGATGTAAAACAGGATATGATGGTAAGACCTCAGAGGTTTGTCGTGCATAGTAGAAACCCCGGAAATCAGTCTGATTGTTGTCAGACCAAGCTCAAATTTAAGAGGTAAATCTTTCACTGCTGTGACATATTTAATACTCTCGAAATTTACGTGGAATCCTTGGTTAATGATTTATTTTAAAGCAGGACAATTACCTCAAGAGCAAACATCCTGTCCATCATGCTTCTCGACGACGTGGCATCAGCGACAATATGAACCTTGATACCTCTGCCAACGAGCTCCAGAGCTGTCTGTTGGATGCACACATGCGTCTAGTAGGAAAGTAAAAACCGTATGTAATAACGTGGTAAACTACAAGTATTTTACAAATGTGCAGCAATATGGTAGAGCAGAAAGAGCACTACAGGTCTAATGTCCACATCTAGTTTTGCCTCCAACTCACTAGTGATTTTGAGCATAAACAGCATTTCTGGCTTTGGCTGCCTCTTTGTTAAGTCAGGGACTGCATTACATCAATGTTCTTTGTACTGGGAACCTTGAACATATTCTTAGAGCTCTGTGAGCACTTTTTTAAAAGATTTTCATCTATGTCATCTGAACGACCTTCACATGGCTGACTACTACCACTCAGTTTTGATGCCACTCACAGTTGGGTTTATTTCTGTATTCACACCAAGCGCCTAACACAAAGAACGCGTTTGCAGTACTGCCAATTGAGATAATGGGAAAACTGAGTTGCTATAAGGCACCCAGTAGTAAAGGTAGGCCAAGTTAAAAATAACTTGTAGCACAGGCAAAAAATACCCAGTATACATCACCAGAAAATGAATTATACAGATTCCATCTTTGTAAGTATGAACTTGTAACAATTCATCAGCAGAGAATAAAGAGTAAAAACATGCTCCAACAATAAGTGAATTATATAACCAATTAAAGCAGACTTTATTAATGCCAACCAACCTTATCTTCATATGACAAGAGGGCTATGGAGAATTATCAACTGACAACTCATTAAAATTAGCACTGGAGGACTGCTCAAAGATGATTTTGATTAGACATGAGGTCTAATGATGAACAAGCAAGAAAAGTGCAAAAGTCAGCATTTGGTGTGACATACTTATACAAAATAGGCTTCCTTTATTTTATCATTATTTAAGTCAAAATACAGAAATATTTAATATATTTCTAAACCTGAGGCTACATCTTCTACTATTAAAACCTACTACTCTGAAACCTACTATCAAAACATCATGGATGTCTTAAATTAATATTATCTGGATTTCACTGTTTTTATGGTTTTCATAATTTTAAAATTTTAGTTCAAGAGGTGTTTAAAAGCTATGAATAAATACTTATATTCTGTTTCTACATGTCAAAAAACCAAACCAAACAAAAAATCATTTTAATCAGCATTAGGAATCCATGAGTATTTTTTTTTCCTTTAAAAAAATAGGTACACATGATTCAAATGTGAAGGACAATGAACTACATGACTTCTAAGGTTTTTCTAGAACAAAAACATGACCAAGGTGAGCTCCTATAACACATAAATAAAAATACTGTCTTTGGTGAAAATGTGTTCCAAAAGTTGGGGTTCAAAGTAAAAGCCCGGGCTTCCCTGGTGGTGCAGTGGTTGAGAATCCGCCTGCCGATGCAGGGGACACGGGTTCGTGCCCCGGTCTGGGAAGATCCCACATGCCGCG
>NC_041221.1:125885403-125887214 GCF_002837175.3 Physeter macrocephalus | reverse complement strand
GCCCCGGTCTGGGAAGATCCCACATGCCGCGGAGCGGCTGGGCCTGTGAGCCATGGCTGCTGAGCCTGCGCGTCCGGAGCCTGTGCTCCGCGATGGGAGAGGCCACAACAGTGAGAGGCCCATGTAACACCAAAAAAAAAAAAAAAAAAAAAAAAGTAAAGGCCCAAGAATCAATCAACCTAGATTCAAATGCAGCTTCATCTAACTTTAACTAACTCTATGACCTTGGGCAAGACACATAGCACCTGTGTTGGAGTTTTCTCACCTACAATATGAGACCAAAAGTACTTAGAGGATTGCTGTAAGAGTTCAACAAATTAATATATATAAAGTGTTTAGATCAGTGCCATGCAAGTAGTCAACACTTAAAAAAACGGTAGCTATTTTCTATCAGTTACCTACATGATATTCTATATACAAAATTACATTCTGGAAATAACAAGTTTTCTACAAATGATATTGTGTCCAAAACAGAACAAGAGGTACTCACTTCTACTCCAAATAACACAACACTCCTGACTCCAGGAATCTCTGCTAATGCTGCTTCTACTTCTGGTAATACCATTGAAAACTTGGTCTTTGGAAGTACCAGTTTTACACCCGTTAAATCAATTTCTTGAACAGTGCTTCCAAGACCTTTAGGGTACTGTTCTGTTACAATAACTGGAATTCCTAAAATCCGGGCCCCTTGTAACTGGAGGAAAAAAAAAACACAAAGATAAGTAGCAATATACATATGTTTGTGTATGAATCATGCTTTAGCAAATTGGAAAAAATGAACAAGCAAGCATACCAATCTCTGTCCCACACTAATAATATCTCCAAAATACTTGATGGCTGGTCTGAACCTTTCCTGCATATCACAGCAGAAAAACACAGTGCTTGAAGGTGTAAGATTTCCCAGGGTAGTGAGCTGAGGAAAAAAGAAAAAAAGAATGATTTAGCATTTGTTATACAATGACATCTATTTTCAGCTGGAGGTCAGTAAAGAGAGAAAAACATTCCTACTGTTTGACCCATTAAATCCATTTCTACAACTATTGTCTAAGAGAAATGATATGAATAACAGGAAAAAAAAATTAACCCCAAAGATGTCCACTGAATTGCTTTTAATAGTGAAAATGAGAAATAAATCAAGAACCAACAATACAAAAATGATTTCACAAATTTTAACACATTCACATGACAAACATTTTTTAGCCTATTAAAATAACATATGTATAGGTTTTCAAAAAGTGTGCACCACCTAAGAAGAAATGCCATAATCTAATGTTAATTTTAAAAGCAGAGCACAGTTCAATAGTATTTCAATAATGTAAAAATATGAATAAAAAGTAGAAGCAAATATATGAAAATATGAACACGTGGTTATATATAGGGATGTTGATAACATTTTTTCTTAATACCTTTCTTTTATTTTTCAAATGCTATTTTAAAACATTTGCTAAATGTTATTTAAAAATATGTATTACTTTTATAATAAAAAAACAGTAAAACTTAAATCTGATGATGGCATTGCTTACAAGAACAAAGAATAAAATTTAAATAATCTGTAGCAAAGATTATGGAACAAAAAACTAAAAAAACAGAAACAAATCTAGATATATTGCTATCATCAACACAGAAATATTAAGTTGGTATTCTCAAGAATAACTTCTTAGGGCTTCCCTGGTGGCACAGTGGTTGAGAGTCCCCCTGCTGATGCAGGGGATACGAGTTCGTGCCCCGGTCCGGGAAGATCCCACATGCCATGGAGCGGCTGGGCCCGTGAGCCATGGCCGCTGAGCCTGCGCGTCCGGAGCCTGTGCTCC
>NC_041221.1:125863077-125885363 GCF_002837175.3 Physeter macrocephalus | reverse complement strand
CCCGCATACAGCAAAAAAAAAAAAAAAAAAAAAAAAAAAAAAAAAAAAAAAGAATAACTTCTTAGACTTAAAAAAAATGCAATGAAATGATGCTAAGCACATCACCACTGTCAAATGGAAAGACATAAATTTGACATCTGAATTCTTACACGTATTTATCACAATCAGGAAAATCAATGAATTAAGATGAAAACTGGGTATTAGATTACCATGCTTTACATTAATTGCTGTAGTTGGTCTCTTATAACAACTTGGGCCCAATATGGATCTACCAAAAAGTGAAAAATCACTGTTGAATACAAAAATTTAATTCTTAAAAGTCCATGGTAATTTTCTTTCTACCTTCTCAAATTAGAGAAAGCTCTGGAAAGGATGCAGTCTGATCATGAATGAACCCATGCCACTACTCTTACTAGGCACCCCGTAAGTCTCCCCTCTAATTAACCTAAACCACTCACAGACAATAATTACTCATAATTTTATAGAGGAACCTGAGTCCTGATTACATGGTGGTGGCTTCACCACCAGCCTGGCCCTAGACTCCGCCTTAGTATCTGTGCACATGGCATACTCCCAAGAAACAATTACTACAAGAATTAAATGAATCATCAAAAGGAATCTTTTATCCTTAACAGTATGACTGTTCTAGTCAGTTTGCACTTTTATTTATCTGTGTCCTGGTCTGAAGGACTCCGGCACCTTAATCTCCCTCTGGTATTAACCTATAGGTGTGCACTGATTAACCATGTGCAGTCCAACACCAAGTTCATGTCAGAATGCGAGTGTCATCTTTAATTCTAACACTATGTGGAGGGTTTTCCTACTCTGCCAATAAAGTATGTTTAAAATAAATATTCAAGCATCTTAAATTATATATGCCGTCTTTGGCTGCTTCCTTACTTAAATTTTTAATGCAAGTACCATGCTTCCATTTTGGTCATTATCAAAAGCAATGAGTCTGATGTATATGTAAGTACTTCGGGTACTTTGCTGAAAACCAGTCACTATGACCATGTATCTTAAATTCTCAGTAAACATTAAATCTTGGCTCAAAAGGCTTAAAATCCATATATATATATTCGTTTAGAAATTTGAACCAGGGGTCCCTAGTCATCCACAATGTGTTGAGGGGACACTATGAAAAGCAGTTTAGCTGTAACTGTCTTGTTTCAAGTAACTGTAATGCACCTTAGCAATCTTGCCATTCTACCACATGTGAATACCAGCAAGCAGGCAAAATAAAACTCCCAGGCAGTTGCCTAAGTATGCTGGATGGTCATGCACTGACACACAGCCTACACTTGCTTCTATCTCCAGCTTTCAGATCTTATCTCAGGCTGTATTGACTAACTGTATACATTCCTAACAAGTCTGGTTGTCTGGATTATAAATTAACACAGGATTGGAAACAGCAAATCTGAAAGGAAACTGCTGAAGATAGGCAAACTGATAGCAGCAAGAAATGACAGCTGAGGAAGTAAAGATTAAAAATACAATAAAAGCAGATAAAAACTCAACTAGTTCTCAGTCTAGACTCCAATGAAGGAGTAACAAGCTGTATGTAAGTTATAAATTGGGACAAAATCATTTTATCACACTCATTAAGAAAATAAGTACATAATATTTTAGGACTGCCATATAAAATGGTCAAAATATTGAAAATTGGGATATTTAAAGGAATAAAACCTTACCTACTCAGAAATCCTAGAATATTCAGACTTGTGGTCTCCTGGGGTTCCTGTTACCTGGTGCTTCCCTATACCTCATTTTAGCTGTGAGGTATCTGTTCTAGGCAGGGGACCACATCAGATGTATGTCATATTAGACACAGATTGAGGAGGTCAGAAAATGCAGCCCTGAAATCCTTAGCACCCTGCAAATCTTTTCTAGTAGGGGAATTCACCATCTATGAACCTTCAGTTAAAGAAAGAAACCATAGAGATAAGCAGGTGAGGCATATTTTTATGCAGAGAATACTGGTTATAATTTCATGAAACAAAAATGCCTTAGATATTCTCCTCTCCAGGAGTTGACATCCCCTTGAATATGACCTGCACTTAGTAATCTGCTTCTTCAGAGTATAGAGGGAGGGTAATGGTGAACACGGCCTCAGCCAGGTGATCAAGATTGAGGTAATCCATGGTGACAGTATTCAGCTTTGATATGTGATGAGAATGACCTTCATGATCTTCCTCTCAAAATCTCACAACCCTGGTTGAAGCATAAGGAAAATGAGGTCATTCTACAAAAATATCTAATCAGTACTCCTTAAAACTGTCAAGGTCATTAAAAACAATGAAACTCTGAGAAACTGCCATAACCCAGAGGAGTCCAAGGAGACATGACAACTAAACATAATCGGTATCCTGGATTGGATCCTGGGACAGAAAAAGGACATTAGGGAAAAGCTAGTGAAATCTGACTGAAGCGTGGCACTCAGCTTATAGTAATGTACCAATGTTGGTTCCTCAGCTGTGACAAATATGCCACAGTAATGTAAGATGTCAGCAAGAAGGGAAACTAGGTCAGGTATACAGGAGCTCTCTGTACTATCCTTTGCAACTTCGTTGTAAATCAACACTATTCTAAAATTAAAAGTTTATGAAAAAAAAAAGGTCTCCCTATGCCAGAGTAGCAGGGGGAAAAGATGCTACTTTATGAATAAACTCCATATCTTACAAGACAGAAAAAGGAGGATTTGAGGCTACCAAAACAAAAAACAAACAACGAAAAAACTACTGAAAAATTCTAACCAAACCCCCCATCCACCCCAAACCCATATGAATTTCAGTAATTGTTGTTAAATTACACACTGACTCTATAATTCAGGGACTTCATAACTTGACTCAGAAATTCCTCTTAAACCAAAACCTTGTACATAACTAAAAGTGCTGCTCATTGTCAAACATGTTGCAACTGCAAGATAGCAAATTAAAAGTGACCTTGACCAAGTGCCATCACGAGTAAAAGCAAAGCAATTACAGATCAACACATATTCAAGAAGTATGAAGAAATCACATATAAAAATAAATGTGTATATACACACACCTTCATATATTTATATACATAAATCCCTACACATACACATATACATAACAAATATGTATTTCAATATACATATTTCAATACAAAAAGTTGATCACAACCAATGGCTTCCTCAAGCAACAGTTTAAGAGATAAATTTCAAGTATAAATTTTTTGTCCACTTTCTTAAGAACTGTCTTAGCTGGCATTCAACCTTAGATTTCATATTCAAAAGACTCTTCATCCCCAAGTCGCATTATTACCACGATCATAACAGTATTTACCCTCCTTCACTTCCACATGTGCTCTGACCATTTTCTAACAACGGCTGCTACATCTGCAAGGAATCTGCTCCTCCCTTGCTCAGTTATTCAGGACAGGCACATACACAGTGGCTGGCCTTGCTTAGTGATACATGGTGCCTCACTTCTGTTCTCTCCATAAACGTAATGCATGGTGAGTGTTGTATGCTGAATCGTGTGCTCTAAAATTCATATGTTGAATTCCTAACCACCAGTACTGTACCTCAGAAAGTGGCCTTATTTGGAAATAGTCACTGAAAACATAAGTAGATAAGATGAGGTCATACTGGAGTAGAGTGGGTGCCTAATCCAACATGAGTGGCATCCTTATTAAAAGGGGAAATCTGGGCACAGAGAAGGCCATGTGAAGAGGAAGGGAGAGATCAAGGTGACATGTCTACAAGCCACGCAATGCCAAAGACTCCCAACAAACCACCAAAAGCCAGGAGGGAGGCATGGAACGGCTTCTTCTTCACAGCCCTCAGAAGGAACCAAACCTGACCTAAATCCTTTGGAATTATGAGAAAATAAATTTCTGTTGTATAAGCCACTCAGTCTGTAGTATTATACTTTGTTACAGCAGCAACCTAGCGAACAACTACAGTGAGTAAACTATATCTTTAGGAATGATTAAAGTTTGGAATTGTAAATGTGATGTTTTCAAAATTTTAGTAGTCTATTATAGTCACAATATAGGCATGATGTGCTTGGGAGAGGGGTCTAGGAGGGGATATGAGGTATCATTATTTCACTGAGAACCTGATTACCACAGGTATAGTAAGGCTTTGTTCCAATACTGACTCAAACCCAAGGTCTGTGACATGACTCTCCCAGGTTACAAGAGGTCTACACAGGACAGCCCAGGGGCATTAGAATCTGAGTCCAAGTGTCAATTTCACTAATTTCAATTACATGAAATACAGCAAATCATTAACATCTCCCAACAGCTGCTTCTTAATCTGTAACAAAGTAATAAAAATAGTATCTACCTCATAGGGCTATTTCAAGGATTAAATCAGCTTCATGTAAATCAATCAATAAATGTATTAGGTTACTGTGTATCCCTCCTATAGGAAACATACGCTCTGAAGGTCAGCACATGTTAAAAATAGTTCTTCTGTAATGAGGTTAAAATATCACTTACTACTAAAATCCCTTATGAAAACAATAAATATATAGAAAGAAATACTGATATTGCCTAACTTATGTTAACATAGTCTACAG
Source organism: Physeter macrocephalus (assembly GCF_002837175.3). NCBI lineage: Eukaryota > Metazoa > Chordata > Mammalia > Artiodactyla > Physeteridae > Physeter > Physeter macrocephalus. The sequence goes on along the minus strand of NC_041221.1, from coordinate 125,880,813 downwards.
AATTAAGAAATGATTCATAAAGTGGATTTCTAAATGTCACCGAAAGACTGACAATTACATGATCTGCTCCTGGCATAACGGTTTGGGGCTTTTAAATTTAGACTGCAAAATAATATTTATTTCACTCTTATTTTACAACCTACTCACCTGCTGTAACCACTAATGTCACTTGCATTGAGGTTACAATTCCAGCCAGCTTTCTAACTGCCTAAGGGAAGCCAGCCAACTCCATCAATTTCAGTGTTAAGGACGATGGATTTCTTTAGATTGTACCTGAGGTTAGAGTGAAGGTGAAGTTGGCCAGATCCCAGGAACACAGTGATATCTGAATCTACTTTGGATTCTCCTTGGCAAACTAAATGAAAGAAAAAATTTCCAAACACAGTTTGGAAATTGTGTTTAGCTCCCACTCAAACACAGTTTATTTATAGGTAGCCTCTAATGTATCCACAAGAGGCAAAATGTGTACAATGCTTTGGGCAGTAATCTGCAATGTTAAATTTTTTAAAAAGTGGGCGGGCAGACAATATCATACCCTCAGGATCCAGCTGTTTTCTCCAGTGCCCCTGACACTGTGTGCCCCCCAAGATAGTTCCTGCCTGCTTCTCTAACTCAAGAGTTCTGAGCATTAGCTTATCTACCTGCTCCTCCTGCATGCTCCATAGTAAAGGTTCTGAAATCAAAAATCACCACCTTCCAACTAGCAAGCCCAAGGGAGACCCAAGTCCTTTCCCCTTTCTTTCCAAACCCTGCCTTCTCTCCCTTCCCACCATGTACTCTGGGGTCTCTTCTAGCTATAAAATGTCTACACCTCTGTTTAAAATAATCATAGTACTAATAAACTTCCAAGAAGTAAAACCTGGAGCAGAATCCCTTCCCAATTAACTACCTCAGGAAAAAGTCGAAATAACCTTCCCAGGGAAGCCCTTATCTTCTGCCCACACAAAGCTGCCAGAGCCTTCCCTCCTACATACCGAAGTAAAATCCTCTCGCTGGTGTCATTCTTACTATGTCCTTTTCTTCCTCTCTTCTACTTGGGCTCTGCCCTCCCTGGTGACAAGCTGGAAAAATACACTGGTAGTGGTATGATATCAAATTTACATGAGTTTCCAGGGTTGAATTCTCCATTAGTTAAAACTTGGGAAATACCTTGCGAAAAATGAACACTTATAAGTCATAAAAATGACCTAAATTCCCACTGTATAATCCTCTCATTTACATTTCTTCCCCTGCGTCTCAAAATTCCTTAGACTTCAAGCATTTTGACAAGGCTGAAGACACATAAACCGTGCTTGAAACGTGAGCTGTCTTCAGACACTCGATCACCTGGACAGAATATTTCAGAAAAGAAGACACTAAAAAGTTACCACAGCCTAATACTGGCAATGGGGGTCTTAAAGATCAATCCCCACAGAACCACTAACCAACCACCAGTGCAGACAGTGTGGCACAAGCAACCACTGTGTTTTACAAGGTCACTAGCAATGTCAGTCAGACAGGCGTGAAAGCAAACTTGGACCCCTGTGTAAATTAAGAATACATTCTAGAATATATTGTATGTTAGCCAGGGCCACAGAGGCTATAAGGCCTATTCTTGGAGAAATAATAAATGGCATTATTTAAGCTGTGGATTACATGTGGCCAAACATGCTCTTCATCCCTGCCTCTGGGAGAAGGGGCTTATCATACCCAGAGCATGGCCTCACTGACAGGCCACCTTGAGTCTTGCTGAGTGACAGGCATCTGTTCCACAGAAACAATGAATAGCATCAAAACAAATGATGTTACAAGCTCAAGTTTGCGGCTTGTTTTCCATTCTGCTTGATATTTTCATTAAGCATGAAAAGAGAACATAAATGCTATGGCCAGCTGTAGGACCTTCACACGCTTTGCCATGGAACCTCAGGCAATTTCCTACATGTTCTGCTCTTTGGTAAAATGAAGGAGTTAGATTACTAGGTACGGAACAAGAATTGGGTCTTACCCATGTTTACATTCACTGGGCCAGGCACTTACAGCTGCCACTCAAATGTGGAGTGAACTCTAAGTTCTCGTTCAGCCATAAAATGTCCACATCTCTAGGATTACACAGCCAGGTTCCAAAAAAATACAGTAAAACGGTCATGAAAAGAAGTATCTTCCCTTTTGCTTCTGAGAATATCCATACACATATACACACACACATATATATCTCTCTTCATATAAATAGGTATCAGAATAAGTATATGGATATATATGGTATGTGTGTATATCCCTCCACATTATCTATTTTTAAGCTGGGGGAGGCACCTGGCTGAAGAAGTCAAGCTATTGTGATTACTAAAATGAAAGAATATAAAAATATTTTTAAATACTTTAAAATATATAAAGTATCCTATAACAGATGCTTAAGAATTATTGGACTATTTAGTGGGAAAAAAATAACATTTTTACAAGAATGGGACAGAGTAGTGATATTATAATTATTATTTTAAACATCACCACAAAACTATATTTTATCTCCAATACCAAGCAAAAGACTTCAAAAGCCACATGTGACCTGAATTATACAATGCCTTTTGAGAACGTACAAGACATTTCAGGTATATACATATATTTTATTAACTTCTAAACTGGTAAGTTAAAACGAGTTCTCAGATCCAGGCTTTAAATTTTTCAAAATAAGAAATCCCATTGTTGGGGGAGGGGAAAGTCTTAAAGACTTGGGGAGGGTGCTAGTTTGGCATAACATCTTATTAGGTAACAATCCACTCTCCCTCCCAACCACTACAGGAAATGCATCACAAAGAAGTCTGCATCTTCAGTAAAGCTCCAGATCTCTTCAGCTAGTATTTGGATTCTCCCCTTTATTAATGGATTTGTCAAAGGTGCATCCAGCTTCTTCCATATTTTGGCAGCAATAATCTAAACAGACTGACAAGGAAAGCTGCAGAGAGGTGTCAGCCATGAAAACTCTTGAAGGCATAAAAATGGGTGGTAGTAAACACCTACCAACCACAACTCTCCCAAGAAAAGGGCAAATTCTAGGGTATCAGACACCAACTGCCTCCCTTTTGGCTCTCCAAAGGTTGACCACAGAATCTCATAGCCTTTGCCTTCTGGTTAAAGTATCTGCTTTGGAAGCTTCTGGTCTTCCTTTGCTATCACTTGCTGGAGTAATAGCAAACAAGACCAATTCCACAGACAACTACAAGTGAAAAACAAACAAACAAAACACCAAAAACTACAGAATAGTCCTCAGAAAATGACACTTAAATATTAAAATGCCTTCTAATCCTGAATCCCACATTTCAGTTTGGTCTTCTAAAGAAATGGCTTACCGGTTTCTCAACCAAAAAAAATGGTGGTGGTGTAGTACCTAAAATACACCTTTTGTTCTTGCTTTTCAACAGGATAAATCTTCCGGTGAATCCTCTGAGCTGAGCATAAAAAGAACACAGGAGGTAGATCTGCGCAGTATTAGAGCACGGCTTTTTAAAAATATTAAAAAGGCATAAAATAATCCTCAGGTATGACAACTTTTTCAGCCAGCATGAATGGTCTAGATAAAGTTGGGTATTTAAGAAGGTGCTGCAATGCTGAGTCAAACGACTTTTTCAAGGTAGGCAACGTATATATGTAATCAACAGATTCAGTTGACAGTTATTAGGAAGAGGCTAAACAAGGTTATTTCACTTAAGGTTAGGAAAGACTTAAGATCAAAGGAGCTGAAAACTGGGGAAGAGGATGGGTGAAAGAATGAGACTCCTGAAGTTTGTGTTTCCCAAGTGGTAAACACAACTCCGGGAACAAACCCTAAGGCCGATACTCCCCACAATCTCTTTTCCCCGGTTCTGCATCACCCCAAATAAAAACACAGCTACTCTGCACAGCCCTTCGGTTACGCAGGAGGCTGGGACTGGCTCCCGACACACAAAGCAGATGCGGGCGGCTGAGGACCACACACGTGGGGGCGTTCGCGCGCGCCGCCAATAGCCGGGAGGCCCACGCCCCGTCCTCGGCCGAGGACAGCCGGTGACCGTCACTTTCGGACAGGCTCCTTCGCTGGGCCATCCCGGAGGCTTGCGACAGCGGCACGGCCCTCCCCAGCGGGCGAGGCGCGCGGGGCCCGCCACCGCGGGGCACCTGAGGAGCGCCGCGGGGACGGGGACGCACGGGGACCGGGAGCTGCGGCTCGGCGCGCGGCCCTCCCGCGGGACCCACCTGGATCTGCAGCGGCACGAGGCGCACCTTGCAGCGCTCGCTCACCGCGAAGCCCTTGGGCAGGTCCACGTACTGGCCCCACTCCTCCGCGAAGAGCTGCACCACGAATTTGCGGTGCATGTCGATCTGGTCGCCGTACAGACTGAGGAACTTCTGGATGAGCAGCTCGTAGCCCGCGCCGTGCGGCACGACTGAGGGCCGCGCGAAGACCGAGAAGCAGAAGAGCACGGGGACCGTGCCCGACGGCGCCCCCGCGCCACCGCCGCTGGGGAGCGCCGGGACCGCAGGCTCCGCCGCCGCCATGTTCCCCGAGCGTCTGCTAGCTCCGAAACCGCGAGGCGCAGACACCGCCGGCAGCCGCGGCCCCGCCTCCCCGCGCCGCCTGTCGCCTGCTCTGGAAGGCGAGGGGGCGGGTCCTGGCGGCCGTGGCTCCCTGCCCGGCGGAGGGCGGACCCTGTGGAGGGCCAGGCTTTGGGGCCGGCGCTCGGGAGAGCGCCCCCTCCAACTTCCGGCGGCGCGCGGCCCCTCCGGCGGGCCGCGAGGGGCCCGGTCGCCTCGCAGACCCTCGACCTGCCTGGGCTGCCCGGTGCTCTAGTCCTCAGAGGAGATCGGTGGCCCGCCTTCCACCCCGCTCCGCCCACTGTCGAGCGGTGTGCTCCGGAAGTTTGGGCCTGTGCTTCGGGACACGGGGCTGCCCGGCTAAAACTGCTGGGACGCGTTACCTGTCGGTCTTGTCCAGAGGCAGGCAGTCCTTGAGGACAGCGGCAGTAATCTTAAAACCAATCGGGCAGACTGATCGATGCCCTAAGAAGAGCGGTGGGAGTTGATGCTTCCTTAGGAGGGCCATCCGAGACTCAGAATTTCATGTTTTTCCACCCCATGAAACACAGTTATCTCTCTAGTCGTGGATTTGAGGTCTTGCCCTCCCTTTATCTCAACCCAATTTCCAGGAGAACTTGGATGGGTTATTGCAAAAAATATAAAGGGGTTTAAGAGTAAAAATTAGGACTTTATATTCAAACTGAGGATTCTGTTTTTGAGCGAGTAAAAGCAATCACCCTTAAATAACTTTTGACGTATGAACACTGTAAGGCACTATAATTAGCTGGAATTAGAAAAGTATACATTATGAACAAAGTTTCCTTAAACAGAAGGTCCTGGGAAGATAGGCTTATGACTCTAAACATACAATTAGATTTTAGATATTAGGGGTTTCTTCTTTTAGAAAGAAAGAAATGTCAGGGTTTCTCAATTGGCATTGCTGACATTTAGAGTGGATACTATTTCATTCTAAATGAGGGGGGTGGCTATCTTGTGTATTTGTAGGATGTTTAGCAGCATCCCTGGCCTCTACCCACTAGATGCCAGTATCACCATGCACCTCCCTAATTTTGACAATCAAAAATGTTTCCAGACATTGCCAAATATCCCCCAGGGGGCAAATTTGCCCCCAGTTGAGAATCACTGCTTTAAAATAATGCCAATACCATCCTTTGGCCTTTACTGCTCACTTGTACCCAACCTACTGAAAATAGTCTGTTTTCTGTCTTCTCATCAGACTTTGAGATTCCATTTAAAACTGTTGTCTGAACCCATCAAACCAAAATGATATTTTTGCAGATACCATTCCACTGAAAGTCTTCTGTAGGCAGATGTGCAAATCTGTGCTAAAAGAAAGGTACTTCCTCTAGACTAACTAATTACAAAAAGGTACCTATTCTAGGGGGACTAATTATAAAAGTGTTCCTTCTACTCACTAATGCCTTCTGGGACAGAGCGGATTGGAGATTGGAAATTGGTCTGGACCTCAGTCCCCCTCAACAAGCACCTCCGCATCTGCGTGGTCTCTTCTGATAGCCCCGAGTCAACATACTTATTCCACTCTCAGATTTCGTAAAAGGTTTCTTTACTGAAAGTGAGAAACCTAATTTCCATATCCATTGTACTACCTGAGATTGGCCTTTGGCCATTTAATAGTGCAGTCTCTGTGGTAATAACACATCAAATAACATTAATAAAACAGGTATTTGATGGACATGTTCACATTTATTGAGTACCAACTGTGTCAAGTAGTGCATTACTATACTAGAAAAGCGCCATGAGTGCACTTTTCACTGATAATTTACTATTCTCAGGAATCTAATTATTAGAGTATTAAGTCTTATAAATGTTGTTGGAAAGAGTCAATGAATAAGAATCCATAAGCAGATATTCTAATGAGAAGAAGAAAATAACTATCCTAATTGACAAATCATTACAGGTAAAATGCCCAAAATGATCTCATATAGGACTCTAAGGACATTTATTAGGTGAATTTAAACACTTACTTTCAGAATTTAAATTCAAAGCAATTCAAGAAGTTAGTTTATACAGTATTGATTAATATGCTAATGCACTGCAGAAACAAACTTCAAAATCTCAGTGGTTTAATACAACAAAGCCTTTTTTTTTTTTTTAATTTATTTATTTATTTTCGGCTGTGTTGGGTCTTTGTTTCTGTGCGAGGGCCTTCTCCAGTTGCGGAGGGTGGGGGCCACTCGTCATCGCGGTGTGCGGGCCTCTCACTGTCACGGCCTCTCCCGTTGCGGAGCACAGGCTCCAGACGCGCAGGCTCAGTAGTTGTGGCTCACAGGCTTAGTTGCTCCGCGGCACGTGGGATCTTCCAAGACCAGGGCTCGAACCCGTGTCCCCTGCATTGGCAGGCAGATTCTTAACGACTGTGCCACCAGAGAAGCCCCAAAGGCTTATTTCTTACACCCCCTAATTAGCAGTAACATTTGACAAGCTGATTATTACTTCCATTTTGAATCATATTCTTTACTTCATCTCCTGGATACCATTCTCTTTTATTTCTCCTTCTACTTCATTTTTAAGTTCTTTTCCCACGTTCTCCTCATTTCTCAGACCTCTAAACATTTGAGTACACCAGGGCTTAGTCCTCATACCCCTTCTTTAAGACCCATGGCTTTAAATACCACCCACAGACTTTTGACTGCCAAATATATGTCATGCAAGACCTGAATGCCAGACTCATATACAAGTGCCTATTCGATATCCCCACTTGGATCTCTAACAGATTTCTCACATTTAATTTGGTTTTGCACCCTCTCCAAACATTCTCCTGCCTGTGTTAGCATGTAAGCAAATGTCAACCTCATTTTAGTCACTAAGTACAATAACCATGAGCTTATTCTTTATTCCTTTCTCTCTCCCTCCAATCTATCAACAAGACCTGATCATCAAAATCCAAAACTTCTCATCCATACCAGTGCTACCACCCAAGGCCAAACCACCATCATCCCTCATCTGACTAAAACACTATCCTCTTGAACTGTGCCTATTTGTTGATTTTTGTACCCCAAAAGGCCACTTACCACATGGCAATCAGAGTAGTACTTTAAAATCGTGATTTCACAGTACATCACTCCTCTGTTCAAAATTCTCCAGTACATAGAAACAGACCTCAAGAAAATCCAGATGTTGGGAATTAAGAGAAAAGAGCTTTAAGGTAGCTATTATATAACTATATTTAAGAATGTAAAGGATGTTTATAAGGATGAACAGAGAATATCAGCAGATATTGCTGCATATCAGCAGAGAAATGAAAATGACAAAAAATAAACAAATGTATGTTTTAACACTAAAAAGTACAATATTTGGGAAAAAATTCACTGGATAGTCTAAACATCAGATTATAAGTTACAGAAGAAATGATTACTGAAATTGCAAAAAAGATTTATAGAGTTTATCCAAGGTGAAGAACACAACGAGATTTTAAAAATATGAAGGGCTTCCCTGGTGGCGCAGTGGTTGCGCGTCCGCCTGCCGATGCAGGGGAACCGGGTTCGCGTCCCGGTCTGGGAGGATCCCACATGCCGCGGAGCGGCTGGGGCCGTGAGCCATGGCCGCTGGGCCTGTGCGTCCGGAGCCTGTGCTCTGCAATGGAAGAGGCCGCAGCAGAGGGAGGCCCGCATACCACAAAAAAAAAAATAAAATAAAATAAAAAATAAAAATATGAAGATAGCCTTAGAGATCTGTAGGACACCATCAAGTGGTCTAATGTATGTGTAATTGGAGTCCAAGAAGGGGAATCAAGACATAGTGGGACAGAAAGAATATCTGATGAAATACTGGCCCAAAATAGCACTTCTTATTAAGTCCTCAGCATGCTAAAATTTATCTCAGAGTTTGGTATAAAGGAAACCCACATGTGACATTTGGTGTGAGGAATGATCCAAGAAAGTCACTGTGAATGGGATTTGAAAGCTGTCAAGCTAGTAATGAATACCTTACCATTTCCAGAGAGTGGAACACAGATAGTTCCTGGCAACTGTTAAAACTTTACCAAGAGTGAACTTGGATCATATTCCAGTGGAAAGAAATGCCTTAGCTTTATCAACCATTTGAAAAATATGGGGGAAATAATAATTATAGAGATAAAGAAAACTTGTGACAATTACAAGTCTTTATTGATGCTCTAGAAAAAGATGATAGAAAGATAATTGCCAATTAAAAGATAAGTGTGAAATCCAGAATGCCTTTTTTGGTAGCATTGAAAGAGGCTCTCGGTTCCTACAGTGAGAAGATAGAGAACGCTGAGGACAAGGACTAGGACTTAATATCAAGAGTAGCAGAGCTGGGCTTCCCTGGTGGCGCAGTGGTCGAGAGTCCGCCTGCCGATGCAGGGGACACGGGTCCGTGTCCCGGACTAGGAAGCTCCCACATGCCACGGAGCGGCTGGGCCCGTGAGCCATGGCCGCTGAGCCTGCGCGTCCGGAGGTGAAAAGGAGTAGCAGAGGTCCAAAGAACATTAAACTCTTAAACAATACATATTTTCTATGCCAAGGTCAGGGCCCTGGTTTGGGAAATGGAACCATGACACACGGGATGGGATTGATAACACCAAAAATCATGAGTCCTCAGATTCCTTAATGACTAGCACTCCCCAATATTTTGAAGACAGTGCAGAGGCTTTTCCTCAGCAAGACATGAACTCTCCCAGGATTTTCCCTCCACCTTCCTTCCTGGTACCTAGGCCCATACATAGGCTTAAGCAACAGCAAAACCAGGCCATATATGTACTGGGCCTGATAAGGAAGGAAAGTAATGGTATCTCAAAGGAATTGCAGAATCTAACAAGCAGGAGCTGAGACCATGCATGGCACTGGAGTATGAGGGTGCATGATCAAGGAGGTGGAGCATAAGTTTATCAATCAAGAAACTTCCAGCATACAGAACTTAACACCCTCGTAAAGCTTTGGGGAGATAGACCAGACACAGTGCTTCTAGGGCAGCTCCTACGTGGACCACACATTTACATTTCTCAGTCCAAAACTATGGTAGCTGTCTTTCCCTCTGAAGAGATATAAAGTGGCTGGACATCCTGCAGAACATCACACTCATCCACTATATTGATAACATCACACTAATTGAAGAAGATAAGGAAAAAGTAATTATTCGTGGAAGGGTTTGGTAAGACCAAAGAGCTCCAGAGGGGAGAGAGAAAGTCTCAGAAGTTTCAAGGACCGATCACATTCATAAAATTTTAGGGTCCAGTATCTAGGGCATTCTAAGACACCCCCGTTAAAGTACAGGACAAATTACTGCTTCTTGCACTTGCTATTCCCACCGTGAAGAAGGAAGCACACAGCCTAGGAGACCTCTTTAGTATATCATAGAGACAGCATATTCCACAACTGAGCATAAGCCAAGACTCATGCTGCACAACATGAAATGCTGCCAGCTTTGAGTGGGGCCGAGAGTAGTAGAAATGGCTTTGCAGTAGGTCCCAGCAGTGGTGCAAGCAACCGTGCCTCTCAGACCATACAACCTGACAAATCCTATGTTACTGGACATACTAATGGTACAAAAGAATGCTGTTAGATTTATGGTAAACCCCAGTGCAAGAATCACAATGCAGACACCATAAGTTTTGGAACAAAACCATGCCACCTGAAGCAGAAATTTATATTCTGATAGGACATAAGGTAACCATGCAGATGGAACCGCCCATCCTGAGCTGATTTCTGTCAGATCCACCAAAACCTAAGGTTAAGAAAGCCAAGAGGAAACCCATAGAAAGCTGGAAGTGATTTTTATGGGATCAAAAATAACAATGGACAGAACAACTGAACTACATGAGCAGCTAGTCTAGACACCCACGTCATCCTCCACTGTTTCACCAGTGCCTGTCCCTCAGGTCAGATAGGGAATTCATTATCACTAGCTGATGGGGTATAAAAAGTTTGAGCTTGGTTCACAAATGGATTGGCTTAGTTTGTTAGTATAAGCCTTGGAAGTCAGGAATGAGGGGAAATCCTCCCAGTGGGCAAAACTTTGAGCAGCAAGCTGGTCATCTACTTTGCATGGAAAGAGAAGTTGCCTGAGCTGAGCTTAGAAAAAACAGAGAATCATGGGCAGTGCAAATGGCTTGGCAAGCTAGTCAGGAACCTGGAAGATGAAAGATTGGAAAATCAGGAACAAAGAGATCTGGGAGAGACACATGAATGTGTTCATATGGGAATAAGCACCAAGCGTGACAATTTTCATGTTGTATGGTAATGCTCACTAAGAGGAGCCTCTAGAAGAGATATACTATCCCACCAGGTAGACAACCAGAATATATAAAGGATTCCTATTAATCAATGATAAAAAGACAGCCCAATTAAAATGGGAGAAAAAGACTGGAACAGAGGCTTCATAAAAAAAAGTAAATGTCCAAAAAGTACATGAAAAAGTGCTTAATGTCACAAGTTGTAAGGCAAGTAAACATTAAATCAACAACAATAAAAAATACTACTTCACCCCACTAAAATAGCTAAAATTAAAAAGACAATGACAGCAATATAGAGCTAAAATTTTTATACACTGTAGTGGGTATGTAAATGGCACAGCGATTTTGGAAAAATTGATAAGGAATCGTTTTTTTTTGTTGTTGTTTTTGGTTTTTTTTTGCGCTACGCGGGCCTCTCACTGTTGTGGCCTCTCCCGTTGCGGAGCACAGGCTCCGGACGTGCAGGCTCAGCGGCCATGGCTCACGGGCCCAACCGCTCCGTGACATGTGGGATCTTCCCGGACCAGGGCACGAGCCCGTGTCCCCTGCATCGGCAGGCGGGCTCTCAACCACTGCGCCACCAGGGAAGCCCGATAAGGAATCTTTTTGCACAGGTAAATATGTACCTGGCCTTTAACCACTTTAACCACTAAATCTCAATCCTCACTATTTATGCAAGAGACATGACAACATATATCCACAAAAGGGCTTATACATCAACATTCATGAAAGCTCCCTTCACAATTTCCCCAAACTGGAAATAACCCAGATATCAAAGAGATCTGAGAAAGAGATGGTGATATATTTATACAATGGAATACTACACAGAAATAAAAAAGAATGAATATCTGATACCCTAAGAAGGTGGTTGAATCTAAAAACAAAAACAAAAAACAAAACCAGGAAGCCAGACACCAAAAAGTGTGTATTGTGTGATTCCATTCAAATGAAGTTCAAGAAGAGATAAAATTAATCTCTGGTGATAGAAGTCAGAACAACGATTCCCTGTGGGAAGAAGTGGAATGATTGGAAGGGTGACAGTATTTTCTGGGATAATGGAAATATTCTGTATTTTATCTGTGTACTTAAGATCTGTGCATTTTACTGTATAGGAATTTTTATCTTAAAATAATTAAAAATAAAAAGTACAGTTCAATGTCTTATTTCTGTGATCCTAATTTCTGTCACTCACCCTCTTCTCCAGCCCCATTGACCCCCTGTCGGTCTCAATCTTTGTACTTGCTGCTCTTTCTGCCTGAAAACTATTCTCCCAGACAGCCACACTCGCTGAGCTTTATATGAGTCTATATGAGTTTTTGCTCCCTCATTTAATTTAGATCTGTGTTCAAATAAGGACCTCAAATCAAAGTCATCTACCCTTGCTGTCTTATATAAAATAGATCACTTACTGTGATCACAATCTATACCCATTTCCTACTTCATTTTTTTCTTCTCTTTCTTAACACTTATCACCATTTGCATAGATTGTGAGAGCAGAGACTTGCTTGTGTTGTTCCATGTTGTATCACAACCCAGCACACAGTAGGCTCTCTACAAATATTTGGTGAAGGGTTGTTACACTGAATATGTCTTCAAGCTTACCACACTTCAAATCCAAGGTATATTTAGTCAAAGGGGATTTGTTTATAGGTGACTGCTCTGTCTGCATTGTAAATGAATCCTGAGATAACTATTATTGGATTACTGGATTTCTCAGCAGGCTCCAGACAAGATTATCTGACTCCATTTGTGTTTTCTGGAAAGTTTGTGGTGAGGAAAGCAAAGAAAGTCAAATATCAAAACAGCTTTCATACTCTCCTCTCTGGAGAATTCTGACAATTTTCTGCAAAGGAATGGGAAGCATGTCAAGATGTCATTTTATACATAGACAGATTATGGTACAGTCAAATGATTTGAAGAGCTACCGGATAAATTTTAGGACCAGAGGAGACCTTAGAGATCACTTAGTAGAGACATCTAGCAGAACCTTATTGCTAGGATTTATTATTATTATTTGATTACAACATCACCAAAGATCTTACAGTTAATTGCTGGTGCAACCAGCTGTGAGTGTCACTCATAATCTTATTCAAACTCACATTAATATAAAATTGAATTGTTTGAATTTTTCATCAATTCATCAATTTATTCAGTCAGTGAATAAGACTGAAGGGAGTTCGGGCTTCTTGTAGGATCAGAGACAGTTCTACTGAGAATGAAATTTGGTTAAACATACAGGCAGGTTAATAAGTTTGGAATAAGAAAATGAGGGAGTTGCCTAATTATATTTTCTTTTTATTATTTACAACAAGGTCTTAAATGTCTATTATCCTTATTTCTTGGTATAATTGAGATATATATTACTATATTAAAGGCAGTCATAATTTCGGCCTGGTCAGGTATTCCTAACTCTGTCTTTCCTTACTTTTTTTTCAAAGAACACACTTTCAGAGTCACATTTCTATTTTAAAACATTTACCTTACCACGATCATATTTTGAAGACAGAAAGGTGTTTATAATTTATTCTGTTTTGTATTTTAGAATGTCCACGTATCTTATCAGGAAGTTTCGGTGCATTGCTGAGTCTGGATCATTTTTCAATAAGGGGTTCCTAGAGTAGAAAGGAAAAAGCAGAATTATAAACTCTTTCCTAAATTCAGAACTCCTATTGCGTCCAAAATTTATCTTAAGATCTTGAAATCATCAACCTAAGACAGTTTAGCAACATCTCACTAATCCCAATTAATTTTAATCACAATTTGCATGGCTTTAATTTCCTCAAGTTCAGTTATGGCTGGTTTGGAATCCTTAATCACATTGTTGCTTGTCTTCACTGCGCTGCTACAGATGGCTGTGTCATGCTTGGCAAATGCAATTTTGTGATTTGCCATTCTTTGACAAAAGTTAGTACAGTTGTCCCTTGGTATCCATGGGGGAATAGTTCCAAGACACCCCCCACCTCAGATACCAAAATCTGTGGATGATGAAGTCCCTTATGTAAGACAGCATAGTACGCAGAGCTTTTCAGGTCAGCACAGCGTTTACCATCCACATCTTCCCTCCTCACAAGCTGAAGGAAGAACCCTTGCTCCTACCAAGTGCTCCACTTGGGCTCTGGATCTTCCATCTCTCAGAGACTTCTGTTCTGCAATTATCCCCACTGCTGTTCTACATGAAAAATTTCTCCCTCTCTACTGATCTCTCTCATTAGACATGAAGTGAGGTGATAACGAATTAACTCTTTTCCTCTTCTCCTATAAATATGAACCCATTTCTCTGTTCTCCATAGAAAAACTTCTTGGAAGAGGTAATTCCGATTCTCTTTCCATTGACTCCTTAACTCACCCCGCTGTGGCTTCTGCCTTCCTCAGTCCACTGCTCTTGTCAAGGTCACCAGTGATCTTTTTGCCAAATCCTGTGAACATGCCTATGGCTAAGGACCGTATCTGTGCCCTGAACTTACCAGACTTTTCAAATATATTCAGCACATCTCTGATCACTCTCTGCTTTTTGAAACCTTTTTAGGTTGTAGCTGCCATTACTTTATATTCCCCTAATTTTCCTTCTTGTTGACTGCTTTCACCAGTCTTTTTTTTTTTTTTAATGTTGTTCTTTCATTATCTGACTTTTAAATGACAGCACACAGCAGGCCTCAGTCCTGGATCCTCTTTCCTTCTCTGCACACTTTCCTCAAATGATTATGATCTATTCCCATCATTTTCATGCCATCCAGATGTTACAAAAACCAAATTTATTGCTCCAGTGCCGACTCCTCCTTGACCTTCAGACTCATGTGTCAAACTGCCAGCTTGACCTCTCCACTCATGTCTCCAGGACTTCTCAAACATACCATGGTCAAAGCAGAACTTTTAATTTTTATTCTGTAAACAGTTTTTTTCAAAGTCTTCCCCATCTTAGAAAGTGGCACTATCTCAGAAGGTGAGACTACCTCACAGTGATCAAGCTAGAAACATGTGAGTCCTTCTTGACTTATCCCCCTCCAGCACAACAACATTCATTTCATGAGCAAAGTCCATTGCTTCTACCAACTATTGACTCTCAGGTTGCAACACTCCTAGTTGCAGCACATCAGCTCTTATTGGATTACTGCCAAGTGGTTTGCCTGATTCGACTCTTGCCCCCTAGCCCATGCTCCAGACAAAATGAACTGTTGAAAACATGAATGAGAACATCCTACTTCTCTCCTTAAAAACCCTCATTAGCTTCCAATTTAAACTGAGATGAAATCCACTTCCTCACCTTGCTCTGCTAGGGCTCACAAAGTCTGACTTAGGCGCTGCCTCTCTGTGCTCACCTCATGTCTGTGCTTATATCACACTGCCCCAACCACATTGAATTCTCTAGGAATTTTCGTGCTTCAAAGCTTTGCACTTACTCTGCTTGCAAGGTTGCTTCCCAAGATTTTACCATGCTGGGCTCCTTCTCATCCTTCAATTCTATCTAGAGGAGATTCCGGCAGTGGAACCCCCTCACTCATCATATTATTATCTTTGTTTTTCTTTTAGGCAATTGCAGTATTCATCTTTTCTATAAGTCTATTTATGAAGTGTACATACTACACAAAGGCAGATACTTTGTTCACCTCTTTCATCAAATTATTCTCAGTAGCACAGTACCAGTCAAATACAACTCAATAAATACTCGAACAAACCAATTAATAACTAAATTTAATTGATTAGTCTTTCTCCTTAACACTCTTTTCTATTCTCCTTAACATTCTTTTCTATTCTCTGGTTGAGTAATTCAAAGTCATTTCCCATTCTCTCCCCAAAGATGTTGTAATATAGTTACATCATAGTGTGCTCCAAGGTCTCTGAACCTAAATTATTGACAATCTGAATTTATTTATATGTATTGTATCCATTAGAAATACTTTTACTTGCAAGAAATAGGATTCCTGGCAAAGAGTTTACATTTTGCATGTAACTAGAAGTCCAGAGGAGGCTTGTGGCTGCAGTGATGCCTAGTTTAAGGTTGGCATCTAATTCTCTCACCTTTCCTCTCCTGGTCCCATGGTAGGCGCTGCAGTTCCAAGCATCACACAATTATATTCAGTGCCTGGAAGCAAGCGCAACTCAAGGGAGAGACAGTTTTCTGTCACTCTCTTGCCACTACTGAAGGAAAAAATCTTTTCCAGAAACCCCTGAGCAAACTTCTGCTGGCATGCCATTGGCCAGAAGTGGGGCACATACCCACCTGTAGAAATAAAAGTAGGTATTTTGGTACTAAGGAGGAAGGAGGGAATGGATTCTGGCGGACAATAAAGAATAAGGGCTATAAACTATCACAACTTTAGCCAAATTTCAGCCTTCCCTTTTTGGCTTTGCTTAGCAAAGGCGGCAGATGGCAACTGCCCCAGATTCCACTCCATTACTCTACTTGCAAACCTGCAATGTTTTCAACACATGAGCACTGTGATTGAAGCAGACAGGGAGGCCTTGTGCTTTCTCCACTGTGGTAATACATGTGGGCTCTGTGGCCACTTTAAATGGTTGACTCTGTCATCTCCTTAAATTTTAAAATCAAGCTATGAAGAGTTAAAGTGATTTCTCATAACTTCCTTTCTGGAGCTAAAACTTGGCAAAAATAGAATTTCTATAATTAATATTGCTTTGAAGCCAGCATCTACTTTCATAGGCAGGATTTTTCCCTCAATTTTAAATTTTTTATTTATTTATTTATTTATTTATTAGCTGCATTGGGTCTTCATTGCTGTGCGTGGGTTTTCTCTAGTTGCTGCAAGCAGGCGCTACTCCTCGTTGTGGTGCGCGAGCTTCTCATTGCGGTGCCTACTCTTGTTGCAGAGCACGGGCTCTAGGCACACCAGCTCAGTAGCTGTAGTGCACGGGCTTAGTTGCTCGGTGCCACGTGGGCTCTTCTTCCCGGACCACGGCTCCAACCTGTGTCCCCTACATTGGCAGGTGGATTCTTAACCACTGCGCCACCAGGGAAGTCCATTTCCCCCAATTTAAGCTTACTAAAACATTGGACTATCTCCTATTACTTTCCTTTTCAGGAACAACCTCTCCAATCATATTCTGATACCACCAGATATTGTGCTACTGGATTTGTACGCTTTAGGAGTAGAGAAAACAATATATGAGACTAGTGTGGAGAACAGGCTCTTGGTGCTCCAGCCAGGCATCATGGCTGTGCCACTGAGGTGGGAGAGCCAAGTTCAGGACACTGGTCCACAAGAGACATCCCAGCTCCACATAATATCAAATGGCAAAAATCTCCCAGAGATCTCCATCTCAATGCCAAGACCCAGCTCCACTAAACGACCAGCAAGCTACAGTGCAGGACACCCTACGTCAAACAACTAGCAAGACAGGAACACAACCCCATACATTAGCACAGAGGCTGCCTAAAATCATAATAAGGCCACAGATACCCCAAAACACACCACCATATGTGGACCTGCCCACAAGAAAGACAAGATCCAGCCTCATCCACCAGAACATAGGCACTAGTCCCCTCCACCAGGAAGCCTGCACAACCCACTGAACCAACCTTAGTCACTGGGGACAGACACCAAAAACAACGGGAACTACGAACCTACAGCCTGCAAAAAGGAAACCCCAAACACAGTAAGTTAAGCAAAATGAGAAGACAGAGAAACACATAGCAGATGAAGGAGCAAGGTAAAAACTCACCAGATGAAGGAGCAAGGCGAAAACCCACCAGACCTAACAAATGAAGAGGAAATAGGCAGTCTACCTGAAAAAGAATTCAGAATAATGAGAGTAAAGATGATCCAAAATCTTGGAAATAGAATGGAGAAAATAAAAGAAACATTTAACAAGGACCTAGAAGAACTACAGAACAAACAAACAGAGATGAACAACACAATAAATGAAATTAAAAATTCTCTAGATGGGATCAATAGCAAAATAACTCAGGCAGAGGAACGGATAAGTGACCTGGAAGATAAAACAGTGGAAATAACTACTGAAGA
>NC_041221.1:125862741-125862986 GCF_002837175.3 Physeter macrocephalus | reverse complement strand
AAATATTAAAAGCAGCAAGGGAAAAACAACAAGTAACACATAAGGGAATCCCCATAAGGTTAACAGCGGATCTTTCAGCAGAAACCCTACAAACCAGAAGGGAGTGGCAGGACATATTTAAAGTGATGAAAGAGAAAAACCTACAACCAAGATTACACTACCCAGCAAAGATCTCATTCAGATTTGATGGAGAAATTAAAAGCTTTACAGGCAAGCAAAAGCTAAGAGAATTCAGCACCACCAAA
>NC_041221.1:125861592-125862155 GCF_002837175.3 Physeter macrocephalus | reverse complement strand
TTATAGGACATTCCATCCAAAAACAACAAAATACACATTCTTCTCAAGTGCTCATGGAACATTCTCCAGGATAGATCATATGTTGGGTCACAATCAAGCTTTGGTAAATTTAAGAAAATTGAAATCATATCAAGTATCTTTTCCAACCACAATGCTATAAGACTAGATATCAATTACAGGAAAAAATCTGTAAGAAATACAAACATGTGGAGGCTAAACAACACACTACTTAATAACCAAGAGATCACTGAAGAAATCAAAGAGGAAATCAAAAATAGCTAGAAACAAATGACAACGAAAACACGACCCAAAACCTATGGGATTTAGCAAAAGCAGTTCTAAGAGGGAAGTTTATAGCTATACAAGCCTACCTTCAGAAACAAGAAACATCTCAAATAAACAACCTAACCTTACACCTAAAGCAATTAGAGAAAGAAGAACAAGAAAACCCCAAAGTTAGCAGAAGGAAAGAAATCATAAAGATCAGATCAGAAATAAATGAAAAAGAAATGAAGGAAATGATAGCAAAGATCAAAAAAACTAAAAGCTGGTTCTTTGAGAAG
>NC_041221.1:125860453-125861370 GCF_002837175.3 Physeter macrocephalus | reverse complement strand
CCAACAAACAAAAGCCCAGGACCAGATGGCTTCACAGGTGAATTCTATCAAACATTTAGAGAAGAGCTAACACCTATGCTTCTCAAACTCTTCTAAAATATAGCAGAGGGAGGAACATACCCAAACTCATTCTATAAGGCCACCATCACTCTGATACCAAAACCAGAGAAAGAAAACTACAGGCTAATATCACTGATGAATATAGATGCAAAAATCCTCAACAAAATAATAGCAAACAGAATCCAACAGCACATTAAAAGGATCATACAGTATGATCAAGTGGGGTTTATTGCAGGGAGGCAAGGATTCTTCAATATATGCAAATCAATCAACGTGACACACCATATTAACAAACTGACGGAGAAAAACCATATGATCCTCTCAATAGATGCAGAGAAAGCTTTTGACAAAATTCAGCACCCATTTATGATAAAAACCCTCCAGAAAGTAGGCATAGAGGGAACTTTCCTCAACATAATAAAGGCCATGTATGACAAACCTACAGCCAACATCGTCTTCAATGGTGAAAAACTGAAACCAGTTCCATTAAGATCAGGAACAAGACAAGGATGTCCACTCTTGCCACTATTATTCAACACAGTTTTGGAAGTCCTAGCCCCAGCAATCAGAGAAGAACAAGAAATAAAAGGAATCCAAATTGGAAAAGAAGTAAAGCTGTCACTATACATAGAGAATCCTAAAGATGCTACCAGAAAACTACTGGAGTTAATCAATGAATTTGGTAAAGTAGCAGGATACAAAATTAATGCACAGAAATCTCTGGCATTCTTATACACTAATGATGAAAAATCTGAAAGTGAAATTAAGAAAAAACTCCCATTTACCACTGCAATAAAAAGAATAAAATATCTAGGAATAAACCTACCTAAGGAGACAAAAGACTTGTATGCAGAAAA
>NC_041221.1:125851764-125859361 GCF_002837175.3 Physeter macrocephalus | reverse complement strand
ATGAATGGATAAAGAAGATGTGGCACATATATACAATGGAATACTACTCAGCCATAAAAAGGAATGAAACTGAGTTATTTGTAGTGAGGTGGTTGGACCTAGAGTCTGTCATACAGAGTGAAGTAAGTCAGAAAGAGAAAAACAAATACCGTACGCTAATACATATATATGGAATCAAAAAAAAAAAAACAAGAAAAGAAAATGGTCAGAAGAACCTAGGGGAAAGACAGGAATAAAGATGCAGACCCACTAGAGAATGGACTTGAGGATATGGGGAGGGGGAAGGGTATGCTGGGACAAAATGAGAGAGTGGCATGGGCATATATACACTACCAAACATAAAATAGATAGCTAGTGGGAAGCAGCCATATAGCACAGGGAGATCAGCTCGGTGCTTTGTGACCACCTAGAGGGGTGGGATAGGGAGGGTGGGAGGGAGGAATATGCAAGAGGGAAGACATATGGGGACATATGCATATGTATAACTGATTCACTTTGTTATAAAGCAGAAACTGACACACCATTGTAAAGCAATTATACTCTGATAAACATGTTAAAAAATATATATATATGGGGCTAAAAAAAATAAAGAAAAAACCTATTGGGACTTTTTCTGCACAGATTTTTTTACTATCCCTTAGCCTTATTGAGCTTAGTTGTCTACTTAATCCTCCATGTTTCTGAATGAATTACTGCTTTGGCCTCACCTTTTCTGGAGACTATTTATTGAATATTTACTGCTTACCAGTCCAAGACTAAGCACTTTGCATGCATTATTTAATTTGATTCCTATAATAATCCAATGAGGCAATGTTGTCTTCCTCCCCCTTAGTTCCCCACCCCAACCCCAAGTTTACAGAGAAAATGGAGGTCCAGAGAGGAGAGACAGCTGTATGGGGTCATGTAATTTCTAAGTACAGGTTAGGGGTTCAGTAAGAGGTCAGTTTCACTCTAAAGGCCCTTAATCACTGCAGTAGACCACCTTCTCTAGAATGGGTTTCTCATTGTTATTTGGGAAGCAAATTTTAGCTCAAGATACTATTCAGGGCCACTGTTTTCAAGGCTTTGAAAAATACTTCACATACCTCCCAGGTGATTTTGCTGCCTGGAATACAAATGGGATATCTTCTTAGTTGAGCAGAAGGAGAGGGCATTGCAGTATGGCCACTGTCTCCCTCTAAGGCTCCACAGGTCCCTCTTCCTTGCTGCACCGGATTGAAAGGTCTTCTGGTGGAAGGACCCACATGGAAGGTTCTATTCACCTCCCACATCAGAATTCGCTTCTTTCTTGAATTCACTTCTGTACTCAAACAGACACAAATAAGTTCCTTGAAAATACACAGTTAATGGTCTTTGAGCTGTCCAGTTCTGTACTTCAGAGTGTGACCTTATGGCCATTTTCTTAGAATACTAATAGCATATACTTTTATAATGCTTAGTATGTTACCAGCATGGGTCTAAGCATTCATATTAGTTTCCTGTGGCCTTTATCAAATTACCATAAACTAGGTGACTTAAAACAACAGAAATATATTGTGTCACAGTCCTAGAGGCCAGATGTCCAAACTCAGTATCGTTGGGCTGAAATTAAAATGTCACCAAGGCCATGCTCTCTCTGGAGACTCTGGAGGAGGATCTACTTCTTTCCTCTTCCAGATTCTTGTGGATACTGGCAACCCTTGGCTTGTGGTCACATCATTCCAATCTCCACCTCCATCTTCACATCACCTTCTTCTATGTCTGTCTGTGGTCAAATCTTCCTCCCTCTTACATATACCTGTGATACATTTATATACATGTGATCACTTCTAGTGTCCACCTGGATAATCTCGGCATCTCAAGATCCTTTACTTAATCACATCTACAAAGTCACTTTTTACCATATAAAGAGACATTTACAGGTTCCAGGGATTAGGACCAGATATCTTTGGGAGCCATGATTCAGACCGCTACAGCACATTACACATATAATTCATTTAATCACACAGTCATTGAGAGAAATATAGTTATTATCTCCATTTACTGGTGAGGAAATTGAGACAGAGAGAGATTATACAACTCATCCAAGATCAAACAGTCATTAAATGGCAGTATCTGGATTTGAACCCAGGGTCCATCATTTCTATAGAAGAATTCTCCAGACTGATGTGCCAAGATAGAAATCAAATGAAAAGAAGTTTCTCCTTTAAAGGCAGGTTATGGAATTTCCCCACTTTCTCATCTTTGGCAGGACTCTTTGTTCTATTGTGTACTTTATCATCTTATATACACAAAATCACTTTAAGTGCAGGGTTTTTAGAATAATGTGAGAAAAGTATGGTATATAAACTGTATTCAGTTGAAGTATTTGCTGAACGAATGGACTTTCAACCAATCCATCAAAGGAACACCATTGTTGGCAATAAGCAGTAAATAAGCTAGATACTCCTTATCATTTTTAATTTTTAAGACAGACCCTTCTGGAAAAGCTTTCTAGAGCCCCTGTACTCCCAATATTTCAGCCCTAAATCTTCTTCGGTAACCCATAGATCCCATGAAAGGGTTTTCTAAATGAAACATCCCATGGCATCAAATCTGTCACACTTCTAGTAGACAATCCTGTAAACTTTGGGCTATGGAGACCTAAAACCTTTGCCCTTTGAAGTCTTTGACCCACCAATCTCTGCTTTTCTTGCTTAGGTGAGGCTATTTTAACCAATCAGCTTTTCTCTTCCAGGAAGCTCTGTATTTATATCCTTTCCCACGTCTACATTCTTCATAGCACCATTCAAACCAAATCATGTTCTATTTCTCTCCCCCATACACCCGGTTTCACCAAAGCAAATTTCATAGTTCTTCACATCACCATGCTCTTAGGGTCAGGTCACTTGGCCCAAAGGCCACATCTTCCTTCCACAGGATCTCATTCTCCTTTGACCAAACTAGCACAAGAGCTCACATGCACTTCAGTGTATAGCCTTAAGCTGTCCCACCAGTTCTGAGACACCACAGGTATTGCTATTCTACAAAATACTGGAAAGATGTATTCAAAGGATAATACCATATCATATAAAAATATTTTTTAAAAATATTATATGTTGGTAGGTGGAATAAGACAATCCTTCATATATTTCCGGTCAGCATGTAAATTAATATAATCGTTTTAAAAAACAACTTGACATCATGTATCAAAAACCTTGAACATATTAATGATCTTTGATCTAAGAATTCTATTGTGTAAATTGCTGTAGGTAAAGGTGCTGTAACTGCTTCCAAACATGTAAACTGGTTTAAACACAAAAGAGGTTTATTTCTCACTCATGTGACAGCCCTGGTAGGGTGACTTTCCTAGACATCCTGATTTAAAGATGAGGAGGCTTCTTTCTAAAGCATTGCCATCCCCTATGTCATCATCTGCACCTGGAAAACAGAAGAGACAAGAGAGCACAGGGAAGCTATATTCACTTAAAGCCTTAATCCAGAAGCGACAGACATCACTTTCCCCCACCTTCCACTGGTAAAAGTGATGCAAAGTCTATACAATACAATATGAAAACATATTTAAAATATAAAAATTTAAAAGCAAGAGACATTTGTAAAGAGTATAAATTTAATTAGGTTAAAATACTCATCTATAGAAAAATTTTTAATGCAACAAAATTTTAACTGATATTATCTATGATTTTTCACTTTGTTTTGACTTTTTATATTTTAAAGTTTTAGTGATTATTTTACTTCTTTTCCCTTGGTTTTTTTGTCTGCTTATCATTAAAGTTCCTTTAAGTAATAAAATATGACAGATGTAGTTGAAATCCCTTTACAATGTCTCCTAAGAACCCTCTCCTCACCCCAGAGAAAACCTTTTCTGGAGTTGGTGCATATTCTTCCTGATCAAGTATTTTGCTCTGGGTATGCAAATATGTTTGAATAAAAATCTATGATTACTGGAATTTTTAAAATTTCTTGAATGGTATCCATTTTTTATTTATTTTCCATGTAACATTATCTATTCAATATATATCGACATTAATTCTACAGCTCTAGTTCATTTATTGCAACACTTCCATAGTGTTTCATTGAATGAATATAATACAATCCCTTCATTCATTCACTATATATGGATATTTAGGGGTCTTCAATTTTTTGCTATTCCAAAGAAATATTGCAGTGAACATTCTTTTATATGCTCCTTGTGAACTCGTGATAGATTCCCTAGAATATATTATCAGAAATGAAATTTGTCGGTCACAGGTTAGGATCATACGGAGGTTTATTAAATATGGCCAAATTGGTTTCTTATTGAGTTCATATTCTACTAGGAAAATATGAGGTTCAATTTTCCATACCTTTTGGCCAATTCTTTCACTCTTTTTCTATTTTTGCCAGTCTCACAGCATTTAATGATATTTCTGTGGTTTTAATTTTCCTTTCATTGATTAATTATAAGGTTAAACATTCTTATATTTTTGTTAGACATTTAGATTTCATCTAATAACTGTCTATTTTAATTCTTTGCCATTTGTGTTTATTTTTTACTAATTGATTTCCAGCATTCTATATGTATATATATATATATATATTTTTTTTTCTCAAAACTCAACTCATTTTAAAATATAAGCATCCCAAATGTCATTGCTGATTTTGTGGTCTGATATATTGGTTGACAAATTAACCTAAAAGTCAAACTGATATTTGCTAACTCTAGTGGGAAATTATAATTATTTTCAAGTTGTTTTTATTGTCATTAATACATGTAGTTCACTAAAGGGGTTTTTGGGGACAAACATAGATTCCACACAGATCAAAGAAAGACAAGCACTGAACTTCTTATAGTTCACCTTCCCTGTAGCTAAACACAACAGAATCTAAACATGCTGCCAACTGTCGAGGATTTTCGTACTGCTCATCCAGGCTTAAATATCTGTTAATTGAGATAATGGCTGCAGTCCATCAGTTAAGAGTATTTACAACAAAAACATATGGCCAGTACTTGGAAGGCCAGACATTAGCTAATGTGAGTCATTTCCAGATGATAAAGAGATCATTTATATTGTCCCTATGAATTCCGCTTGAGTACTGTGGCATCTCCCAGGCTTGACCTTAAAAGTAGATATTGGTGGCTCCTTATGTGTTGACTATTGGGAGACTCTGAAAAAGCCTGCTCGTTCATCACAGATTATGAGGTACAGACTGAAAGAAACTCTAGAGTTTGAGAGAGGTAGGGGAGAGTCAGAAAAGATTAGAACAGAGATTGAGCAAATTGAAGTCTACTTTAGTCAGAATAGGTGGTAGTTTATGCTACAGTAACAGACAAACCCTAATATAATGACTTAACCCAATAAATAATTTTCCTTAAGTACATTACATATTCAGCATGGGTTAGAGAAGGCTCTGACCAATGTAATTATCTGGGAGGTAAAAGCTTCTGTGATCATCAGAGCTTTCTCTCCAAATTGATATATATCCTTTCTCACCACACTTGGTTGTCCCTAGCAAATCTCATGGCCACCTATAACTTCAACGGGAACTGACAGACATTCATGCCTGGAAAGAAATTGGAAATATTTGATAAACAGCATAGTGACTATATAAAACCATCATTCTTTTTATCAAATGTGGTTCAACTGGTTCACTCTCTGTCCCACAAAGAAAATATATCTACCCCTACTCCAAGAAAGACAGTCCAAAAATCCCACTTATGGGACTTCCCTGGCAGTCCAGTGGTTAAGACTGTGTGAGCTTTCACTGCAGGGGGCATGGGTTTGATCCCTGGTCAGGTTCTAAAGATTCCCCATGCCACATGGCACAGCCAAAAAAAAAAAAATCCCACTCTGTCATGGCATTAAGCTCAATAACTTGGCTCTCTGCATTACATTAATCAGTCTCTACCTCAAATTTGGATGTGGCTACTCTAGAAATGGAGACCTGCCAACTAAAACAACAAATTAAATTCCAACACACACACACACACACACACACCCATACATTAGGGTATACATAGGCTAATGCTGGAAGCAATAGGAGGCCAGCTAGTTCAGGAAGTTAAGAACTGCTGAAAAATACTAGTTTAGTGATTTTTCTGTGACTTTTATCAATGAGCAGGATCAGGAAGCAGTCTGGCATTTTATTCATGCTAAATTAGGCCTAGGGTGATACCTGGAAAAGATAGACACAAGGAGCTTCCAATGCTTTGCCAAATTAATATGATGAAGTTAAAACCCTATGTAGCCTGTATAAAGATAGACAGGCAGCAGGATATGACACAATTTACTTTTATCCCAGGCATGTCTGTCAGTTTCTAGGTCTGCAAAATTAAGTTCCCTTGTGGGCTAACTAAATTTAAACTCCAGGACTCCTTTAGCAAATGCATTTCTCATCTATTTCCACCTCATTTTCTTCCCGTCTGTCCTGCCTGTGCCGTCTACAGCCCCTGAGCTCATTTTGACTGAAGTCTTGTATCTGTGCTTCTGGCATCTAGTTTGTTTGGTCCCAACTGAGTTGTCCCCTACAGAAGATAGATCTATAAAAGGAAAGGGAATATTTTTCACAAGGATGGGGAACTTTCACAGAGCAACTGTTTTCATTAACTGATGGCACAGTTGGCTGAAAAATAAATGATAAATGAGAAAGTATGGGGTATCTTTTAATATGTAGATTATACTTCCAGAGGAGTAACTCCAGGAAGTAAGGAAATAACCTTGTAACAAGTACAGAATGCCAAACACCAAGGGGAATAAACAATTGAAAAGAAAGAAACCTGGGGAGCTTTTAAACAGAAGTCAGTGAAGGAGGCTTGCCCTTGCTGTCAAAGCATGACCTTTGCATTAGCAACATGGGGATCATCTGGGAATTTGTTAGAAATGCAGAATCTTGGGTCCTGAACCTTACAGAATCAGAATCTGCATTTTAACCTCATCATCTGGTGATTCATGTGTGTGTCAATGTTGGCACTCATCTAGATTATAATTATTAAAAGTTATTAAAGTGAAAAAATATAATTGTTCATACGTTCTTGCCTTCACAAAGCAGCATCGAATACAATGCCTGACAACTAGTTGATTATCAGTGACTATTTATTATAAAGATCAAACTATCCCTTTTGGACTAGAAGTATTTCTTTTCCTGTGTAGAATATAATTGCTGAGATAAAGTATATGTGGATGGCTAAGCAATAACATAAAATCTGAAAAACAATTTTAAGTAGAGGAATTTCTTACCATTTGTATATTTACATATTCCTGTACATGTACACATACATAAATCATGTATACAAATATGTAAAATTGTTATATAAATTTAAAAGTATATCCGGGGTGGTGGTGTGATGAATCGGGCTATTGGGATTGACGTGTATACACTGATGTGTATAAAATGGGTGACTAATAAGAACCTGCTGTATAAAAAAATAAAATAAAATTCAAAAATTAAAAAAAAAAATAATAATAAAATAAAAGTATAACCTTTGTCACTAAGTATTTTTATATAATAAAGGATATTTGGGACGTCCCTGGTGGCACAGCAATTAAGAATCCACCTGCCAGGCTTCCCTGGTGGCGCAGTGGTTGAGAGTCCGCCTGCCGATGCAGGGGACACGGGTTCGTGCCCTGGTCCGCGAAGT
>NC_041221.1:125782848-125851711 GCF_002837175.3 Physeter macrocephalus | reverse complement strand
AAAAAAAAGAATCCACCTGCCAATGCAGGGGACACAGGTTCGAGCCCTGGTCCGGGAAGATCTCACATGCTGCGGAGCAACTAAGCCCGTGCACCACAACTACTGAGCCTGTGCTCTAGAGCCCGCGATCCACAACTACCGAAGCCTGCGTGCCTAGAGCCCGCACTCCACAACAAGAGAAGCCACCGCGATGAGAAGCCCACACACCGCAATGAAGAGTAGCCCCAGCTCACCGCAACTAGAGAAAACCCGTGTGCAGCAACGAAGACCCAACACGGCCAAATAAATAAATAAATATTAAAAAACAATAAAGGATACTTGGACACAGAGATGGATAAGTGTATACATCACATAGTGGCAGAATATGGAATAGGATCTAGTTCCCCTGATCATAATCTTACATTATATCTAATAATTTTGAGGCTTAAATATTTTAATTAAGGTTAATTACAGTAGTATTCCAC
The DNA here is from genome assembly GCF_002837175.3 of Physeter macrocephalus. Classification (NCBI taxonomy): domain Eukaryota; kingdom Metazoa; phylum Chordata; class Mammalia; order Artiodactyla; family Physeteridae; genus Physeter; species Physeter macrocephalus. The sequence goes on along the minus strand of NC_041221.1, from coordinate 125,851,247 downwards.
GATGAATTTCAAACAAGAATCAAGTTACAGCTTGAATGGTTTGGTTTTATGGTCATGTTCTTCTGGAATTTTAAACTAATAAATAAAAATTTCATCTTCAGTTTAAAAATATTTGTCATTATTTATAACCATATATTTTTAATATTTGTTATTTTATGACTATGGGCTACTCTTCTGCTTTCTAAATAAGATGGGTTACATTTAATTTGAATGTTAAGGCTTTATCTCAGAGAAATTTTAATTTTACTAAATGTTATCACAAAGTTTTAAATCTGAAAACTTTCTTATACTTGATTTATTTTAATCTATTTAATTTTTATAACAAAACCATAAAACATAAAGTGATAAAACTAACTTATTTATTATTTTCCATGTGTTATCCACTTATGCCATACTGTTTTTCATGAGTAAAATTCCTTTGCTTTAAAATGTAAATATACATTAGCACCAGCTTTTATTATGCATAATACCGTATTATTTACATCTATGAAGGCTTTAAAAATAGGGAATATAGAAAATTAAAACATATTTATTCTAAAGTAATCCAAAATTTTATGTATTCCATGATTACAATATAAGAATATTTGTGCACATAGAGGGTAAAATGCAAAATGCAAAAATAAGTTTATTTTAATATAGGATTATAGATTTTTGCTATTCTAGACATTTACCTAATGTTATATATTCTTTTCAATAAAAAGTGAGTTTTCTCTGTGTGTGTACATGTTCTCTCATAATCTGTGGCTGGAATTTTCATCTTCTTAATGATAGATTGAGAAAAACATAAAGTCTTAATTTGAATTGAATTAGAGATATTAGCATTCTTCATAGCTACTGTTTTGGTTCTGTTTAAAATTTTTCACCTCCCGAGTTCATATTCTGTCATCATCTAAAAACTTTATTGTTTTTGCTTTCACATTGAGATGTGCAATCAATTTGTATTGATTTTTGCTTGTGGCATGATGCTGAAACAGGCTTCATTATTTTCCCACATGGATATCCAATTTCCACAGCGTAATATTTTGAAATCAATGTATTCTTCCCACCACTATCTAGTGCTACTTTTTTCATAAGTCAAATGTCTATATGTACACAGGTATGTTAATGGTTTCTGTATTTTCTTTTTATTTTTCTGTTTGTGATGTTATGAAAATATAGTAAGTATCTTAACTATATGATAGATCTTTAATTAAAGATTGAATTTACTTAATAGAATATTCAGATTTACTATCTTCTTTTGTATCAGTTTAAGTAAGTTGTATTTTTCTGAATGTCTAACATACATTTAGCTAAAGTTCCAGAAAGAAAAAAGAGAGAAAGAAAGAATGGGACAGAAGGAATATTTGAAGAGATAACAACTAAGAATTTCCTAAAACTAATGGAAGACTTCAATCGTTAGATTCAAGAAACTCAAATTATAATCAAGATAAAATTTAAGTTAGTGACAGATAAGTAGGAAGATGGTTAAAGAAGTCACAAAAGTAGAGAAAGGAAAAGCAAAGAGATAGACTATGTAGAAAGCAAGTAGCATTGTAAATTTTAACTCAAATACTATTGATACTGGTTATAATTTCAAGCACTAGTTACGTTAAATGTAAATTACTAAATCCTAGGACTGGGATTTTTCAGAACGTCTCAGATGGCTTAAAGCTGTTCTATGGTCTCTGCAAGAGCTGATTCATTCCCAGTTTACGCTAACTCCTAGAATGCAATTTTTTGAGCCTTAATCTATGGCATTGGGCGTTTATAAGGGTCCCCACAATTGGTGGGCTCCGGAGGATAACTTTTGTTCCCATATCCCCTAATTTCTTCAATAGTGTTGCTCAGCTTCTCTACCACCACTTCAGGGTTGACCAAAGACCTCTGGGCCAAAGCAGCCCCAAAGGGATGCTGCATTTCTCTGCATTTGTGTCAAGATTTAATTCTCTGCATTTCTGTCTTCTCATCCACTAAGTTTTTACTGTCTTGTTAGGATAGTGATCACTTCAAGTAAATGTTTTACAACAAATTTTATACAAGTTTTCTAGTTGTTCTCAGTGAGAAGAGTGGTTTTAACTACCTAGTTTGCTACTATCAGTAAAGATAATTCCCCTTTTGTTTTTTTACATGTCACTTCATCTCTTTCTAATCTAGTTAAAATGGTTTCTTCATTTCTTAAACTTATTAAAAATAAGGGTTTTAATAGAATAGCATAAGATCCATTGAAAGTCAGAATCTCAGAATTCAATCATCAATATTATATTTAATATTTAGAAGCCAAGGGTTTAACAGATTCATGGTATGCAATGCCCCATACCCAATTCTATCAATACTATAATGGGCATAAGTTTCATGCAAGCACATTTAACATCAATTTCCTTTACCTTAGCTAACTCTAAGGAAAAACATAGTGAACATAGACATAATATTAGGGATATGGGGAAAGTAGACTCCAAATATTTATAGCTTAGAAGACACACGAGAGATAGAAATACCATGAAGCTGAAAGAAAGGATAGAAATAAAGGTAGATATGTGCAGAAGACGGATTCCACTTTGTCTCAGTTTTCCTAGGATCTACTATGGCTCTTTGAAGCTGTTCTAGAATAGCTGGCAGTTCTCCTAGCATGCAAATAATGTTGAACTGGGGGCTCATATGAATCCTTCTCCCATCTCAGTTTCACAGCTTTATGCTTGGTTATTCTTGATAATGAAAACAAGGCCAGATTGTATGGCCAGTTAACAGGCTGGATGAGACAGCTACCAGAACTTAAATAAATAGAAGTTAGTCTTAAATAACTCAAAGTCTTTCAGTTGCTTTTCTTAGTGTGAATGAGCAATGTGCAGTCAGTTGGCAAGAGACGGACTCAGTTACTTTAATACTTCAAGTTTTGCTTAATGCAGATTTGTTCAGAAACTGCTTATGGAGTAGGGAAGATTTCCTGGTTAAGACAAAGTCTCTGATGACTGTTGAATAATGAGTATGAATTAGAAAGGTTGAAAAGGGCATGGGGGAAGGGCAATCGATGCGGGGAGACATTTAAGAGATATATTTTAAGACCTCATTATGTGAGAACCAAAGGAGCAATTTCTGACTCTAAAAAGACAAAAGTTTCCGACTTGAGTAATTGGGTGGGTGGATAATGGTGCCGTTTACTGTTATCAGAAATGCAGTAGGTTGAAATCCTGAGATGCATCCATATTTAAGTACTGAGTTGAGAAAGAGGAGCAAAGCGCTTTGAGATAACATAGAAAACCCAGAGAAAGTAGTGTATTAGAAGTCAAGAGATTTGAGAGTTTCAAGAAGAAATAAGCACTCAAAGATGTCAAATAAACCCTATATATCTAAAGAAAAAAATTTAACATAAATTTTGTTTACTGTTATCCAATAAATAATAAATAAATACTGGATTTAACAATAAGTTGATGATTAAGTACTTTTATAGAGCAATTTTGGCATCAAAAATAAGATATCACTGAGTGAAGATGCAAAGGAAGTAAGTAACTAGAAATAACAAGGTCAGAGTAGACTTTCAAGACTTTATCTTAGTTATAGTGAGATGGGATGGTAGCTGAAAAGAGGTGCAAGATTGACGGAGGGTTTGTTTGTTTGTTTTCCTCCAGAAGGAATAAACTTAGAGACTGAGAAAGACCCAAGGGAGTGATAGGATAAATATAAGAGAAAAAGTTCATAACTGATGGAGAAAATACCAAGAGAGAAAGAGGAGTCTTGATGGGAAGTAATAGAAAGTGGTTGGCCATAAAAAGGAGAGGACATTTTTAACAACTGAGGATAGGTGAAACTGCTTAATGAAGATGAAGATGTGAACATGTTTGTAGAAGATTAGTTGTGTAGATGATGCATGATCAGATGCTAAACCAAGCAAGATATATTGATTAAGCTGCACTCTGAAAACTCAGTTGAAGTTGATTTTAATATAAATGTTATAATTATGAGGAATGACAATTTGTAATAGTCATCCACATAATGAAGTCTCTAAATAAGATAAATTATATGGCGAACAAATCCAATAATAGATTTGCATAAAAATCTTGCATGCAATGCTGAAGTTGAACGACCATTATGGGATATAAGGGAGTTGCTAATGTTCCACAAAGGTTATATTCTCATCAGTTAGGCTACCCTGAGACTTCAAGGACATCCAGTCTGTCAACTAAAGAAAATGCCAGTTGTCAGGATACAGCGAATATATGAGACGGCAGAAATCAAAGAAGAGGACATGCCTAAAGATATGATACAACGTAAGAGCTCAGAAAAGGGGTTTTGAAGATTTCACTACAACTCACTGTACCTAGTACTCTTTTATTTATATTAGCCTTTGCTATTTAGATAGAGATCACACATCCTTGTTTGCCTGGTCTACAAGTGTTGTCCCAGCCTCCTTTTCTATTCAGCATTTGTCATATGGAGAGCCTAGACTTAGGCACACCTAGTTGAATGTTAAAACTAAGAAAGGTCACGCTGGAGTTGAGTGAATATGCCAGGTTAGGAGAGCCAAGAAATTTAAATAAGATGGCCATGCCTGTTGGAGTTTGTCCTAAGCCACTCCTAGCCAATGCAGTTTCTTTAATCTAATTTGACCTTGTTATGCTTGGTATTATAAGTTTAGCTGCTCAGACTATAGGAAATTAGTTAAAGCTGAACTATTGACCTGATGATAAAAATCTAATCTCAGGAAAAATGCCTAAGAGGCTCATAATCCCCTGGAAGCTTTCTCAGGGTCTCCTAGGTTAAGAGCCAGAGCCCTAGAAAGAACTAATTATTTGCCACCACAAGTGATCAGGAAAGGATTGTATTAACATTTTTTATTTTTAAGGAGAGAAAAAGGGGGAAAAAAGAAAAGAAAGGTCAAATTAACTTCTCCTCTTCTCCTGTTACCTGGCATTGCCTTCCTTCTTTTCCTTCCCCATCTCCCTCCCCATCCTGGAAAACTAACTTATAATTTGAATAATGTTTCTTGAATACAAAAATCAATGCAAAATATTCAATAAGCAAGTAAGGGATTTTATGCTTTAGCTCAATGATTTGCCAACTTTCACACTGTAAACACCTGGAGGGTTGTTAAAACACATTGCTGGGCCTGCCTTCAGAGTTTGATTCAATAGGTTTGGAGAAGAGCCAGATAATTGCATTTCTAAAGTTCCCAGGTGCTGCTGCTGCTGCCCCAGAACCACACCTGAGAACCACTGCCTAGTTCTAGGTAGCTGCACAAAATACCCTCTTCCTTGTGTGGTACTTGAGAAATCCCCATTCATTTTCCCCCCACCACATGGCTTCTTAGAGTCAATGAAAATTCAGGCGTGCATTGAAATCCCAGATCACTCCCAATTAGCCATGTTCTTCAGGAGACTCTTTGTGACCCTCAGGATGCTCTTGTAAGAATTAAATTAGAACATGTTAAGTTAAATGGCTACCAAGCTGCCTGATCACAAATCCAAGTCCATTGTTACCAACACAATGCCTGTAGGAGACAAATAGCGTAAATGAGAGCATCCTGTGTTAAGCGTACACAGTTTCGACATCTCAGCAGGCCAGAAAGAACTCGTGGGCAGTCACTGAAGCGACAGTTATTTCACATCCTCGTACGGCTGCAATTTTAATGATAATTGGCGATTTTAAAGACTACTTAGGGGCTTCCCTGGTGGCGCAGTGGTTGCGCGTCCGCCTGCCAATGCAGGGGAACCGGGTTCGCGACCCGCTCTGGGAGGATCCCACATGCCGCGGAGCGGCTGGGCCCGTGAGCCATGGCCGCTGAGCCTGCGCGTCCGGAGCCTGTGCTCCGCAACGGGAGAGGCCACAACAGAGGGAGCCCCGTATACCACAAAAAAAAAAAAATAATAATAATAATAATAATAAAGACTACTTAATAAAATTAAACAGTAAACCACCGTTCTAATTTAGTGCTTCTTAAATTTGGGGGGGTTCTAGACTTACTTTGAGAAACTGAGGAAAGCTGTGGCCCCTTTTCCCAGGTCGGTGCATCCAATTCGTTGGGGAAACACTTAGAGATCTCCTGCGGGATCTATGTTTTCCAAATTCAGAACCTCTGGCTCTCAGTGCTTCAGGTTGATCCCTTCCTGATGAACGAGCAGTCTCGCAATCCTATGGGCTACATCTGAGAAGATTTCAAAATCAGAAGGCAGGCGCCTAGTGTCCAGACAGTCTCTGTTTTTAACTCAATCCTCTTTTGTCCTAGAACTCAGCATCTATATTAGTTTCAGCTGTTGGGACAAAATACCATGAACTTTGTGGCCTAAAACAACACAGATTTATCTTATACCTCTGGAAGTCCAAAGTCCTAAAATCAGAATGTTGGCAGGGCTTCCTTCCTTCTGGAGGTTCTCAGAGAACCTTTTTTCTTGACTTTTCCAGATTCTTGCTAGAGACCACTAGCATTCTTTGGTCTATGGCATGGGCCTCCATCCTCAAAGACAACAGTTTAGTATCTTCAAATCTCTTTGCTTTCATCTTCCTGCCTCTGGCTTTGATTCTGATTCCTCTGCTTTCCTCTTTTCCTTTATAAGCCTCCTGTGATTACACTGGGCCCACCTGGATAAGCTAGGCTACACTTCCCATCTCAATATCTTTAACTCAATTGTATCTGTAAAGTCCCTTTTGTATTTAAGGTAGCATATTCACAGGTTTTGGAAATTAGGACATAGAAATCTTAGGGTGTATGTGGGGGAGACATTATTCTCTCCGCCACAGCATTCATTTCATTTACATCTTTCTAACATGCACTAGCTCTTGTTTGATTACCTTTACTCTCAAGACCAGTCAAATAAAATGAATAACAATTGTGGATTTCAGTTAATATCTTAAACTTACTTCTAACATTTGGTAGAAGTTAGAAGTTCTAACAGTACTTAGTAGAAGTTATTACTTCTAACAACAGCCTCTCCAATGAATTGTGAAAAACTTCTAAAATTAGATGCTGGTAGCCACAAGTTAATAATTTTGCTTCCAATTCTCTAATGTAAAACCTGTACACTATGGAAACATGGTCTAATGATCCTATATTTTGAGATCAATTGAGAAAATATAGAAAAAGAACAAAGTAGGGGCTTCCCTGGTGGCACAGTGGTTAAGAATCTGCCTGCCAATGAAGGAGACATGGGTTCAATCCCTGGCCTGGGAAGATACCACATGCCGCAGAGCAACTAACTCTGTGCGCCACAACTACTGAGCCTGTGCTCTAGAGCCCATGAGCCACAACTACTGAGCCCATGTGCCATAATTACTGAAGCCCACACACCTAGAGCCCGTGCTCCCAACGAGAAGCCACCACAATGAGAAGCCTGCACACCACAACGAAGAGTAGCCCCCGCTCACCGCAACCAGAGAAAAGCCTGTGTGCAGCAACAAAGACCCAATGCAGCCAAAAATAAAATAAAATAAAAAAAAAATTTATTTTAATAAATTTATTAAAAAAAAGAAAAAGAACAAAGTAGTGGGCAGCTTATCTTAAAAGTACAATGTAATCAATCAAAGCTCTTGCACTTAAAGTGTAAAAAACACCATGAACATGCAATGAGAAAGACATGACTTCACAGAAATATTGTCAAAAATAAACTGTTATAGTTTTTTAGGCTGACTCCATGATCAATATGAGTTTTTTAAGATAATGGAATTTTAAGCTGCATTAATAGTACTATATTTAGAAAAGGGGATAACATTCATTCATTCATAAAAGATCGTTTTGAAAGCATCTATGTGCCAAGTACTATGCTAGACAATGGAGATACTCTCCACTTTGTACTACTACTCTGTCCTCATTAAAAAAAAGAAAAAGATTCATATAACCTGGATAAAAAAATGACATTACCGTTATAGGAAAATGCTTAAACTTTAAACTCAATAAAATCTTTGTGCAATTTTTTTCTGAATTATTACATCTGATCATGCAGATTTATTAGCAAAAATGCACTTTAAAATGTTTATTATCATCTACATAATGCAATATTATGATTTTAAACCATCTGTTTTTCAAAATGTTCAAACATCATCAACAGTTTGAAAATTGTTTCTTTTTTGTTTTAATTTTGCTTATATTCCTCCTAAATATCTCTCACCATGAACTGTAATCATTTATAGAATTTTAATTTTATTATTTTTAACTAAACTTTTAATATATTGCAATTTTATGTTGCAATAAGAGTAGTCAAGTAGATATTGTAAAATAAAAGATAATTTTTAAGCAAATGATTATGTAGGTGACACTCTAAATTGTCTCAACCTTTTCCACAGACTCAAATCTCTGTTTTATTATTATAGTTCAGATATACACATATTCTTAAAATTCCAAATTGATACGTAAGTGAGCAGATGCTATTTGTGTTAAAAGTTTTATGACAAAGAAGTAATTAATTCCTCTCCTTCAGTAAAGTAAACACATAAGAAGATGGGAAAACATGAGCAGTGACTGGTGAATGTATCAGGTCACAAACTCAGGTGCACAGGAAGTGAAACTAGTTCTGGTTAACTTTTGATCACTTCACTTCACCTGCTGAGTTGTCCATCATTCCATTAGCCCATCTGGTCTGCAGATCAGACCAGTGGCACATCAGTGGCAGCTGAGTCGTCCTTCTCCCCAACTTCATAGCTTTTTATTCCAATTCTTTCATTACTATCATGCCCCTCTTAAAAGCTTGGGAAAATACTTTGCTGTGCTCCCAAGCCATGCTGGCACAAGAAGAAGTTCTCCCATGCTATCTCAGACCATTTTTGCCTAAATGTGCAACAGGTAATTCCTACCCACACCACACCAGGTTGGATAAAGGGGCTCTTGATGTCTTGCTGCCTCCCGGGGCTTTACTTGAACTGGGGTTCAAATCCCCCACTGTTCTAACTAGGGTTTCTATTGTTCTTCACTTCCCTGGTACTTGGCCTCAGATTTCAGCCAAGGCACAGAGCCCACTCTCTGGGAATCACACCAATATCCAACCCTTTTGTATATTTTTGTATTGTTACTAAAGTAATACTTGTGTTCTTTCTGGACGATTGTATTTTTCAAATGACAATGTAAATTTTATTTTACACAGTAACAGGAAAAGAATTCAGACACCAGTCCATAAAAGCATTATAGTCTCCTGGTATAAGTACACAATCTGCTTAGCTCTATGGAGAATGTAAAGCTACAATTCCACAAAGGGAACAGTCTGAAACTGGCAACCTAGGCATGCTTGCCTGGGCCACACAGGCCAACCCCAGCCGTTACTGGGCACTCAGGAACTCGGCTGCCAGCTACTGATACCAGGGAGCAGCAAAGCAGTATACCGATATCTTTACTCAGGTAATCTATTTTGGCATTTGAAAGTTTATTTAATCCATCTTTGAAAGTACCATTTATGCAAGGTAATATGTGGCAAAATATGTTCTTATAAGTGATTTTTGCACAATAATGGCCACTTCTAATTTCATTCTCCTTTTTTCCTTCTGGATATGGTTTATTACTGCTGCTAATACTGTCAGACTTTGTGCTTGACTTACATGTGAACCTGACTTAGCTGCTCTCCTGAAAGTCCCTGATGTGTTTCCTAGTATTGATAGATAGTGAGCACCTCAGGATACTTTCTTTTTTTAACTTTTTATTTTATATTGGAGTATAGTTGATTAATAATGTGGTGTTAGTTTCAGGTGTACCACAAAGTGATTCAGTTATACATATACATGTATCTATTCTTTTTCAAATTCTTTTCCCCATTAGGTTGTTATAGAATATTGAGCGGAGTTCCCTGTGCTATACAGTAGGTTCTTGTTGGTCATCCATTTAAAACATAGCAGTGTGAACAAGTCAATCCCAAACTCCCTAACTATCCCTCCCCGCACCCCTCCCACCCTGGTAATCATAAGTTTGTTCTCTAAGTCTGTGAGTCTGTTTCTGTTTTGTAAATAAGTTTATATGTATCATGTTTTTAGATTCTGCATACAAGCGATATCATACAATATTTCTGTTTCTCTGTCTGACTTACTTCACTCAATATGACAATCTCTAGGTCCATCCATGTTGCTGCAAATGGCATTATTTCATTCTTTTTAATGGCTGAGGAATAGTCCATTGTATATCTTCTTTATCATACCACATCTTCTTTATCCATTCTTCTGTTGATGGACATTTAGGTTGCTTCCATGTCTTAGCTATTGTAAACAGCCCTGCAATGAACATTGGGGTGCATGTATCCTTTCGGACCATGTTTTTCTCCAGGTACATGCCCAGGAGTGGGATTGCAGGATCATATGGTAGCTCTATTTTTAGTTTCTTAAGGAACCTCCATACTGTTCTCCATAGTGGCTACACCAATTTACATTCCCACCAACAGTGTAGAAGGGTTCTCAGGATGCTTTTTTTAAAAAATAAATTTATTTTATTTATTTATTTTTGGTTGCATTGGGTCTTCATTGCTGTGTGCGGGCTTTCTCATTGTGGTGGCTTCTCTTGCCGTGGAGCACGGGCTCTAGGCACATGGGCTCAGTAGTTGTGACACGTAGGCTCTAGAGCACAGGCTCAGTAGCTGTGGTGCACGGGCTTAGTTGCTCCTTATATGTATCATGTTTTTAGATTCTGCATACAAGCGATATCATACAATATTTCTGTTTCTCTGTCTGACTTACTTCACTCAATATGACAATCTCTAGGTCCATCCATGTTGCTGCAAATGGCATTATTTCATTCTTTTTAATGGCTGAGGAATAGTCCATTGTATATCTTCTTTATCATACCACATCTTCTTTATCCATTCTTCTGTTGATGGACATTTAGGTTGCTTCCATGTCTTAGCTATTGTAAACAGCCCTGCAATGAACATTGGGGTGCATGTATCCTTTCGGACCATGTTTTTCTCCAGGTACATGCCCAGGAGTGGGATTGCAGGATCATATGGTAGCTCTATTTTTAGTTTCTTAAGGAACCTCCATACTGTTCTCCATAGTGGCTACACCAATTTACATTCCCACCAACAGTGTAGAAGGGTTCTCAGGATGCTTTTTTTAAAAAATAAATTTATTTTATTTATTTATTTTTGGTTGCATTGGGTCTTCATTGCTGTGTGCGGGCTTTCTCATTGTGGTGGCTTCTCTTGCCGTGGAGCACGGGCTCTAGGCACATGGGCTCAGTAGTTGTGACACGTAGGCTCTAGAGCACAGGCTCAGTAGCTGTGGTGCACGGGCTTAGTTGCTCCGCAGCATGCGGGATCTTCCCAGACCAGGGCTCGAACCCGTGTCCCCTGCATTAGCAGGCGGATTTTTAACTACTGCACCACCAGGGAAGCCCCTCTCAGGATATTTTCAATGACATCTAACTAAAGGGACTTTATTGCCTCCCATAAATAAAAGTCCAGATGAAGAACAAATTGTAGAGTGGTCCAAGTAGGGCCTTTGCTCCATTTCTCTGCAGTTGTCAACTCTGCGCTTCCGTATGTATGTGTCAGGCTTTTTGTTGTTGTTTTTTCTGTTTTTTTTTTTAGCTCGATTCCCCTTATCATTGTAACAGAACTGTCATCCACAATTATGGCAACCTGCGTCCTCATTCACATCTGGCTGGAAAGTCTGGCTTTCCATTGCTGTTCATTAAAAGTAAGGAAGGACTTTCTCAGAAAACCTGCCCTGGTGACTCATTAATTAGAATATGAGGCTCATTTCTATTCTTAACAAGTCACTGGTAAAGGCAATAGCAAGACCAACCACTTCTAGCCCATGAAATCATTACACAAATCTTATAAATGGAAGGAGAAAATCATCATCATCATTATCATCACCATCACTATAATCAGCATTTCAGATAGGTTTAGGAAATTAAACATATTGGTCACTTATGGACTTATTTTTTCTACTAGAGACCTCCACTCCTGCATCTTGACAGTTACACTCCAGGGACCTATTCCCTAAGCATGGAGCTTCAAGCAGGCTTTTTCTAAATTTCTTATATCCAACTCTTTCCTTCTCATGCCCCTCCTGCAAGCCTTCCCCATCAAGCACATTCTCTCTCCTTGGGGGTCTGTTAAATAAAATTAAATAAATATACTATATACTATTCATTCATTTAATTGTTATTTAATTAAACTCCTTGTTTTTACTGACCTTGATAGTTTTAAAGAATACAAGACAGGTATTTTGTAGAATGTTCTTAACTGGGATTTGTCTGATTTCTTTTTCATGATAAGACTGGGGTTGTCTATAGGTTATTGCCTACATATTGTTTTTTTTCAGTCCAGTGTCAATAACTAACATCTAAGGAAAGCATATGAGAAATCCGTATTATTGCTTTGCTCTTCTCATATATAGAACTTTCCCACATGTCCTGTAAAAAATTGATTCATTTTACTACAAAACTCCATTTGATCTAAACGTCTTTCATGTTTTCATGCAGCACAAAATTAGATCATGATAGCTTCAAATAACGTCCTCTTTTTGGATTTAAATAGTTTATGAAGGTAATTAAATAGTTAAATCAGGTATTTTGATGCAGATCAAAGACAATTGACCATTCACAGACTTCCTCTTTAAGCTTAATAGTTTGGCTTGCTTACCAATCACCAAAATATCTGACTGACACAGGATTTACAGGCATAGGTTTGATCATTAGATTTGATATAAACCAATTAGTTCATATTTCTCCCTTACTGGTTTTCTTGGCAACATCAAAAAAGAATTGCCTTTTTGTTTACTTACCTCAGTCTGACAGAAATTTGTTCATTATGTTATTGCCTTTTTGGCATAAGCTTTCATGTATCACCTTCAATATTTTTAGCTTGTCTTCATGAGAATATAATATCTGGTCTCAATGCTGCAGCTCTTAATATATGGAGAATTGCTTTAATTTTCCATTAAGTTATTGACAATTTATAAAACATATATCTATAGAAAATGGTATTTTTTTGTCTCAGATGTCCAGTTAGAGATAATAGTACTTTCAAGAAATAGCACAAAGAGCCACAATAAAAAAAGAGCAAATGTGTTACCTATTTCCATTCCCACATCTGGCAGCTCAGGGTCAGCACAAGTTTATCTTTGACCCACACATTACTGATAATGCATTCCTTGCTCTCATTCATCGTGCACAATGAAGCCATAGTAATTGCTTGGCTGCTCTTCCTATTCCAGATGTAATTCACAAACAACTAGAAAGAAGTAAAATAGTTTTCAATTGTGAATCATCCTAGAAGACTCCAAGAAGCACAGTCAATGAACAGTCCTCTGAGTATCTATCAGTAGAGAGGCTTCTTTGTAATTCTATGTCAAGAATTAAAAGTTAGGGAATTTAAATTCAAGCCAGAATTAATCTAATTTCCATTTGAAAAGGCAAGATTGCAGCACTTAATTTCAGGCAATTTTGGCTTCTCTTCCATCTATCATTTCTCTTGACATTGGGTCTTAAGTTTTTGAGAGTGTGCTAAGGATACTTGGGGAGGAGGGGGGCATTGGGGCTGCTTAAATAAAATATGATATAGGCATCAAAAACTACGATAAAAATTGAGAAATCTCTTTGTATACTAATTTGGAAAGATCTCCCATATACATTATTAAATGGAAAACTTGAGGTACAGAATAGTATTTTATATGCTTGAAATGGGCACAGAAATAAGAATATGTATTTATACTTATTATATTTTCATAAAGACACACTGAAAGTTTTCACAAGAAATGAATAAAAATGGTTCTCTACTAAGGGCAAGAGACAAGTCAGGATGAAACCAAGACTTATCAATGTATCTTTTCATCTTGCTTTATGTATTGTTTTATTTAAAACCAGATGGTCTATTTAAAAGAAAATACAAATAAAATATTTAAATTCTCTCTTGACTCCACATACCCTTCAAGCTCTTTATTTCTGTCCCCATTTAATGCAAAATTTCATAAAATTATCTCCACTTTCTCACCTACCATTCACTCTTCAACCTATGTGAACCTGTCTTATAGCCTCCCCACCAGTACTCTTGCTGAAGTCATTAATGATACCTATTTTGCCAAACCCATGTAACAGTTTTCTTTCTAGCCCTGTCTTTCTAGATCAATCTGTATCATTCTACACTATTGACTATTACCTTGTTAGGTCTGTGACACTAGCACTCACTTACCTCTTACTTCTCTGATCACTCAGGTGTTTCTACTTCCACCTGAGCTCTGTTGGTTCTCCTTATACGTTGGTCCTAGGCTCTCTGGGCTTGGTCTTGGGTCATCTTCCATTCTGCTACTAGAAGGTGTCCTTGAGCTCCTTAACATTTACATTTATGTGGCAATTCCAAAATTTTATCTGTAACTCAGACCACCCACTGAGCTCTAGACTGGTGGGGACATGCACTCTTGGATTGTTCCCAGTACCTTGTTACTACAGACAATGACCAAATCAATGACCTTGTAAATATTTCTTTCTGCATACAGCCAGGTGCATCTGTTTGAATAAATTCCCAGAAATGAGATCACCAGACCAAAGATACATGTTTTAAAATGTTAAAAGATATTGCTAAACTGATTGCTATGGGTTGTATAATTTTACACTTGCATTAGCAATATATGAGGGCCTGTTTCCTTATTCCCTTGCCAACTGTTGTGAAACTTTTGAATTTTGCCAATGTGATAAGTGAAAAATAGAAGCACAGTGTATTTACAGTACATGTTTCCCTTATTATGAATAAGGTTGGACATTTTTTACACACTTAATTATTTTCTCTGAACTGCTTATGTTCATAACCTTTGTTTTTTGTTGTTGTTGTTTTTTACTGTGTTACTTATCTTTTCTAAGAGATCTTTATTTAAGAGATTATCTCTTATCTGTGATACAAGTTGCAGATATTCCCCCAGTTTTTCATTTGTCATTTGATTTTGTGCTGTTTTTTTCCCAAGCAGAAATTTCTCTTTTCTTTTCTTTTTTTTCTTTCTCCTCCTCCTCTTTCTCCTCCTTCTCTTCTTCTCTCTTTCATGTTTCCTCCCCACTCTCTCCCACCCCTTTCAGTCTCCTCTCTTTCCTGTCCTTCCTTTTATATAGTCAAATATCTTTATCTTTCCATTTTGATTTGCAAATTATGAGTTATAGTTGGAAAGGCCTTTGCCTCTCCAGTGTTATAAAGGAATTGGTCCATATTTTCTTTCAGTGTTTCACATTTAAATATTTCAAGTGCTTAGCGGTTATCCTCATATACAGTGTGTGGTACGAATTTATCTTTTCCAGATGGCAATGTTGTTGTTTCAAGAAGATTTATTTAAAATTTTATCTTTGTCCTATTGCTGTCATACTGTGTACTAAATTCTTGTCTTTGTTTCAAACTTTTGATCACTTTCCATTAGCCTACCTGTCTATTCATGAACCAGGGACACACTGCTTTAATTGCTGAGAGTTTATAATATGTTTTATTTATTTATTTTTAAAATTAATTAATTAATTTTTGGCTGCATTGGGTCTTTGTTGCTCCATGTGGGCTTCTCATTGTGGTGGCTTCTCTCGTTGTGGAGCACGGGCTCTAGATGCATGGGCTTCAGTAGTTGTGGCTCCTCGCTGGCTTCAGTAGTTGTGGCTCACGGGCTCTAGAGCACAGGCTCAGTAATTGTGGCACATGGGCTTAGTTGCTCTACGGCATGTGGGATCTTCCTGGACAAGGGATTGAACCCCTGTCCCCTGCATTGGTAGGCGGATTCTTAACCACTGCACCACGAGGGAAGCCCTTATAATATGTTTTAATATGAGATATGACTCATTAGCCCTCATGGCTCTTCTTTTTTCAAAATTATCTTAGATATTTTTCCACACATATTTTAAAATCACCTTGTCTAGTTCTAGAAAAGGGAAGTCTTTTTAAATATGGTAAATAACAGAACATACTTATATACTGAGGAAAATAATCAAATAGAGAGGAGAGGTTAAATTCAGAGGAGAAAGGGAGATAATCAGGAAGAATTCTTAAGTGGGGCAGAGAAGATGAGTTCCAGAACATATATAATAAGAATGGCTTTTGATAGTAAAAGGAACATTCATTTCATGAAAAGAAAAATGAAAGTAATTGGCCTATAGACTTACATTTTTTGAATGCTATGAAAATGATGGTGTTCCCATATGGTGACTTATATATTCTCAATTAAGTGTGAGGGGAGCTATCAGCTGAATGGAGTGGGGTGGATGAGGAATGGAAGATTAGGAAAGCATAAGGAAGTATTATATAGTGAAGAAAACATGAGAAACCAATTGGTTTAATGAAGATTGGGATTGACTGATGACATGAATTAGAGAGAGAAGAAGGCTGTGAGCCCTTTGATGAAGTTTTCAGAGGATAAGGTGGCAGTACCAAGACATGAGGATGTTATAGCAAGATTGCAGGGTCCTCACAGGACCAGGAATCATAATAGTCCAGAAAGGACCATGAGGTACAAAGAGCATAACCTCTGGACCACAATATTTGGGGCATATGAGTATTTACAACCTCCACTTTAGTGGACCAAAGGGAAAATGGTACCCTCCAGGGAGAGCCACATTTCCAATAAGGCAAATAGTTGGAATGATGGGTTTGATAAGATATTGAGGGTTTATAGGGGATTTGGTATGCACAGATCTGGGTTCCAAGAGGGCCTAGAGGAAACTCTGGGCAGCAGGGAGAGTTAGAGAATGAGAATAAAGAAATGGGACACAATACATAGCCAGAGCTCAGAATCTTAGGGGAGTTGTTAAAATGCAAGTTCCCAGGACCTATATCCAACAGAGTTTCTGATTCAGTAGAGTTTGGTAGCACCTGAGAATCTGAATATTAAAAGATGCAAAAATGATTGTTACTCACTCTGGCCTTGAGAACCATGTCTCTTGTTGGAGGCTGGGGACTGGCAATAAGGGCTTCCAGCAGTAGTTTGATGAAGAGGAGGAAGCATAACTCTTCACAAGGTCAGGTTGTGTTGACTGAGAAACACAATCATACTTTCACTCACTTACCTCACTGTTGAAATGTGACAGAGTACACAGCTGTATGGTAATCATACAGCTATGCCCCTGTCTCCAGAAGGATGTGAGTCAAATAGTTTACATAGACTAAATGTCAGATTAAATCAAGAGACCAAAATTCTGACTAAGGAAAAGACAATGAAAGCACTGCAAGAGGTTAGTAAACTCCATAGACATTTTTAGTACTGCATTTTAACTTTGACTTTTAATTTGGTGAAGACATTGCCCAGAGCTTTCTGGTCTGAAAACCACAGTCTCAATAATAAATCCTTTCACTAGTAAAAAAGAATATGTAACAAACAATGAAAGATCATCAAGAATGTGGTTCAAACTTGATTTTTGTTACACATTTTAAAATTTACTTACAAATTTACTGATATGTAGGCAGAATTAACAGCCAGACTGTTCTTCCTCAAGAAGATAACACTCATGTATGAAGTTTATAAAAAATATCACATGCTTTTTCCTCTTCTCTTGAACTGTCTTAATTCATCTTAAATATGCCAAGAAGTGGTAGAATCTACAGGGAAGTGAATTTTATTGAGAGAAAATGACAACCTAAAAATTATTTCTACTGAGAAAGGTTGAGTATCTTAAAGTCCCCCCGTAATAACACTTAATTCAATTCTCTGCTATCTGTCTTATGCTTTCCTTAAAGATGCCAAGATACTTAACTTTAAAATTGTCTTAAAAGCATACATAAGCAGTGTATGGCAGTTTTTCAATTCAAATGACACAGAGGGTAAAGAGTAAAAAGTAAAAACCCACCCATTCCCCATCCAATTCTATACTGAACTAATTAGACTATCTGAAACTGTCCTTGTAAATATTTATACTTCTCAATGTATTTTTAACGAATGATAAATACCCTTTGTAATCTCCATTCTTACTGATATAACATGGAAATTATTCCATGTCAGCACGTGCTGACTTTTCAGTCTCTCTTTGTAATCATTGCAGAGCAACACAAAATATGGATTCTACCAATATTTATTTTATTTTTCTATATTTTAGGTTGTCTTCAATTCTTCAATTAATAATGTTGCCCTGAACTGAATATAATCTGACATAAATACTGACTCACTATCAATAACTTTTTATTCCTAGAAGTAGAATTGTTGGGTCAAAGTTACATGCATTTTATATTCTGATAGGTACTATCCTCCAGAAAGTTGCACCCATTTATAGGCCCACTAACAATGCCTATAAGAGTTCTATCTTTAGTATGTTGCCAGCTCTAGACAGATCCAATCTTTTTAATTGTTCATATCTCATTGGTAAAAAGTATCTCATTCTTATTTTAAGTTACAGTTTCCTAATTTGTAATGAATCTTAAGATTTCTTTCCCCAGTGCTTCATATACACCTATAATTTTTCCAATGAATTTCACATTCTCTATGCTATAATTATTATTTGCATTACATCTATATAGAGTATAAGCCCCCAAAACAGTATTACAAATTATGCTTTAAACAAAGAAATAATATTTTTTAAACAAAGAAATAACATAATCTTTTATATTTACCCACATATTAACCATTTTCAATATTCTTCATTCCTTCCTGAAGATAGGAGTTTCTACTTGCTCTTATTTTCCCTTGGTCTATAGAAGCTACCGTAGTATTTCTTCTAATACAAGATTCTTGGCTATAAATTTTTTTATCTGAAACTTCTTTTATTTCATTTTCATCCTTAAAGATTATATTTCCAGCATATAGAATTCTGGCTTCAGTTATTTATCATTTTAAATATATTATTCCATTTTCTTCTGTCTTTCATAGTTTCAATGAGAAGTCAGCCATAATTCAAACTGGTGGTTTATTCTATTATTATTATTTTTTTTTAATTTTTATTTCTTTATTTTTGGCTGTGTTGAGTCTTCGCTGTTGCACACGGGCGTTCTCTAGTTGCAGAGAGCAGGGGCTACTCTCCGTTGTCATGCACGAGCTTCTCATTCTGGTGACTGCTCATTGCGGTAGCTTCTCTTGTTGTGGAGCATGGGCTCTAGGTGCATGGGCTTCAGTAGTTGTGGCACGTGGGCTCAGTAGTTGTGGCTCGCAGGCTCTAGAGTGCAGGCTCAGTAGCTGTGGTACACGGGTTTCATTGCTCCATGGCATGTGGGATCTTCCCAGACCAGGGATCAAACCCATGTCCCCCTGCATTGGCAAGAGAATTCTTAACCACTGTGTCATCAGGGAAGTCCTTTATTATTATTTTTAATGTAACATGCTGTTTTATTCTCTAACTGCTGTCAAGAATTTCTCTTTCTCTGTAGTTTCCAGCAGTGTGATCATAATGTGCCTAGGTATGGTTTTCTTTGTATTTTTCCAGTTTGATGTTTGCTGAGCTTCTGGTATACTGAAAAAATTTTATGTCTATTGCCAAGATTGCTTTCAAAAATAACCCTTGGGGCTTCCCTGGTGGCGCAGTGTTTGAGAATCTGCCTGCTAATGCAGGGGACATGGGTTCGAGCCCTGGTCTGGGAGGATGCCACATGCCACGGAGCAACTAGGCCCGTGAGCCACAACTACTGAGCCTGCACGTCTGGAGCCTGTGCTCCGCAACAAGAGAGGCCACTACAGTGAGAGGCCCATGCACCGCGATGAAGAGTGGCCCCCGCTTGCCACAACTAGAGAAAGCCCTTGCACAGAAACGAAGATCCAACACAGCAAAAATAAATAAATTAATTAATAAACTCCTACGCCCAACATCTTCCTAAAAAAAAAACAAAAACAAAAAGACCCCCTCAAACCCTCAAACCTGTGCTGTACAGTGGGTCCCTGTTGGTTATCTATTTTAAACATAGCAGTGTGTACATGTCAACCCCAAACGTCCAATCTCCCTTCCCATAACCATAAATTTGTTGTCTAAATTTGTGAGTCTGTTTCTCTTTTGTAAATAAGTTCAATTTGTATCTTTTTTTTTAGATTCTGCATATAAATGATATCATATGATATTTGTCTTTCTCTGCCTGATATACTTAACTTAGTATGATAATCTCCAGGTTCATCCATGTTGCTGCAAATGGCACTATTTCATTCTTCTTAATGGCTAATATTCCGTTGTATATAAGTACTGCATCTTCTTTATTGATGCATCTGTTGATAGACATTCAGGTTGCTTCCATGTCTTGGCTATTGTAAACAAGGCTGCAATGAACATTGGGGTGCGTGTATACTTTTGAACAATGGTTTTCTCTGGATATATGCCCAGTAGTGGGATTGCTGGATCCCACTAGCAAAAGTAATTATCGATATGTATGTTCTTATTGCCATTTTGTTAATTGCTTTGGCTGTGTTTTTGTAGGTTTTTTTTCTTCCCTTCCTCTTTTGTTCTCTTCTCTTGTGATTTGATGACTAACTTTAGTTTTGTGTTTGGATTCCCTTTTATTTTTTGTGTGTGCATCTATTATAGATTTTCGGTTTGCAGTTACCATGAGGTTTTGATGTGGCCGTCTATATATAAACAAGATTGTTTTCACTTGCTGGTCTTTTAATTTCAAATGCATTTCCAATATCTTGCGTTGTGCTTTCCTCGTCTCACAATTGCTTGTTTTGATATCATATTTGTGTGTGAATGATTTCCTACCTTAATTGTATGGTTGGCTTTACCAGTGAGCTTTTCCATTCATAATTTTCTTGTTTCTAGTTTTGGCCTTTTCTTTTTCACCTAGAGAACTTCCTTTAGTATTTGTTGCAAAACTGGTCTGGTGGTGTTGAATTCTGTTAGCTTTTGCTTGTCTGTAAAGCTTTTGATTTCTCCGTCAAATCTGAATGAGAGCCTTGCTGGGTAGAGTATTCTTGGTTGTAGACTCTACCCTTTCATCACTTTATATTGTGCTGTTCCCTTCTGGCCTGCAGAGTTTCTGCTGAGAAATTAGCCAATAACCTTATGGGAGTTCCCTTGTATGTTATTTTTGCTTTTCCCTTGTTGCTTTTAATACTTTTTCTTTGTCTTTATTTTTTGTCAGTTCGATTACTATGTGTCTCAGTGTGTTCCTCCTTGGGTTTATCCTGCCTGAGACTCTCTCTGGACTTGGGTGACTGTTTCCTTTCCCATGTTAGGGAAGTTTTCAGCTATTATCTCTTCAAATATTTTCTCAGGTCCTTTCTCCCACTCTTCTCCTTCTGGGACCCCTATCATGCAATTGTTGGTGTGTTTAATTTTGTCCTAGATATCTCTTAGACTGTCACCATTTCTTTTCATTCTTTTTGCTTTATTCTGTTCCGTGGCAGTGAATTCCACCATTCTGTCTTCAAGCTCACTTATCCGTTCTTCTGCCTCAGTTACTCTGCTTTTGATTCCTTCTAGTGCATTTTTCATTTTGGTTATTGTATTGTTCGTTTGTTTGTTTGTTCTTTAGTTGTTTTAGGTCTTTGTTAAACATTTCTTGTATTTTCTCTATCTGTGCCTCTATCTTTTTCTGAGATCTTGGATCATCTTCAGTATCATTACTTTGTATTCTTTTCCAGTAGATTGCCTATCTCCACTTCACTTAGTTGTTCTTCTGGAGTTTTATTTTGTTCCTTCATCTGGGATATATTACTCTGCTGTCTCATTTTGTCTGGCTTTCTGTGGTTGTGGTTTCCGTTCTGCATGCTGCAAGGTTGTAGTTTGTCTTACTTCTGCTGTCTGCCCCTGGTGGATGGGGCTGTCTAAGAGGCTTGTGCAGGCTTCCATTTGGGAGGGACTGGTTCCTGCCCACTGGTAGGTGGAGTTGGGTCTTATCCCTCTGGTGGGCAGGGCCGAGTCATGGAGTGCATTTATCAGGCAGCTGTGTGCTCAGGAACACTTTAAGCAGCCTGTCTGCTGATAGGTGGGGCTGTGTTCCTGCCCTGTTGGTTGTTTGGCCTGAGGTGTCCCAACACTGGAGCCTACAGGCTATTGTGTGGGGCTAGGTCTTGTTGAGAAAATGGTGGCCTCCAAGAGGGCTCACCCCAATGAGTATTCCCCAGAATTACCACTGCCAGTGTCCTTGTCCCTGCAGCTAACCACAGCCACCCCCCCACCTCCACAGGAGACCCTCCAGTACTACCAGGTAGGTCTGGCCCTGTCTCTTATAAGTTCACTGTTTTTTTCCCTGGGTTTTGGTGCATATGAGACCCTGTGTGGCCCCTCCAAGAGTGGAGTTTCTGTTTCTCCCAGTCCTGTGGAATTCCTGCGATCTAACCCTGCTGGACTTCAAAGCCAGATTCTCTGGGGGCTCCTCCTCCAATTGCCTGACCCCCAGGCTGGGGAGCCTGACATGTGGCTCAGAAGTTTTACTCCTGTGGGAGAACTTCTGTGGTATAATTATTTTCCAGTTTGTGGGTAATCCACCTGGCATGTATGGAATTTTATTTTATCGTGATTGCACCCCTCTTACAGTCTCATTGTGGCTTCTTCTTTGTCTTTGGATGTCGGGTATCTTTTTTTGGTAGGTTCCAGTGTTCTTCGTTGATGGTTTTCAGCAGTTAATTGTGATTTTGGTGTTTCTGCAAGAAGAGGTGAGCTCATGTCCTTCTACTCCACAATCTTGTCTCCCAATCTAGTCTCCAAAGATTTTAAAGAGCTATGAATTAGTAAAAAAAGTTCATTCAGATTTATAGCATTTTAATCTAAATTAAAAATATAAAGGCAAAACAGTTTTTTAATGGGAAAGGTAAAGAACAGCCAGACCATCAATATAAAAGTTAAATGCCAATATCTTCATTTACTTAATATTTTTAAAATAAAGACAATTAATCCATTCTCATTTATATAGTGGGAACATGGATATCCTTAGATTTATTTAACTTCTTCTATTTCTATTCATTTAAAAAATTTCTTTCTCTTAAAATTACAGATTTTTGCAAAACTGATATTATTTTCTCTTTAATTTTTTTTTATTTGAAAGTGTGACCTTTTATTTCTATGCTACTTATGGTTAACCTTTACATTTAAAAAATGTTATAACTTTATAACACATGTTTTCCTAACAATGACAAAAAGGAACTATCTGCAACCTCTCTTCCCACCAAAATAAACTTTTTAGCATGTGGAGGCAACATGAGGCAAAGTCAACTTTCCTTCTGGCTGTACAGAGAATTAGGTTTATGGGAAAAGGAGTTTGCTGCTGGGTCCTACTCTACTTCTTCCTCTTTTTTTTTTTTTCATATTAACAACTTATTTTTTATTTTTGAATATCACAAACTTCAATCAGAATACTTTAAAAAATATTATTCTGCATGCGCTTAACAAATTTGACAAAGGGCAAGGATCCAGTTGACTTGTATTATGCTATGAAGTTTGAACTGAACAGCCAATTCACATATATTTAAAATTGTTAAGTACAGGTAATCATGAACACTTCACTGCATTAATCTGATGGCATTCTACCTCTATGCACATGTTCATGTAACACTACTAGTAATTACCCTGGAGCAGAGGCAAAATGGAGATGGAGGAATTGCCCTACAAACCAAGTTTAAGGGATTAAACAGCGTCGTCATCATCATCATCACTACTGAGGACAAAGCTGCTGCCTGTGGACAGGGGCCCTTCCTCCTTAACATTTCCTAAACCACCTGCAGTCCCTCTCTCATCAGAATCTTCAAACAACTTGTCACTGGAATTGTCATCAAACAACTTCTCATTGGAATCGTCATCTTTGAGCATCTTTTCATCTATGTCTTCATCTTCCTTTACATCTACATCTTCCTCATCTTCTTTTCCGTCTGAATCTTCAAACACCTTTTCATCTGCATCGTCTTCTTCATCCTTTTCATGTGCATCTCCCAGCCCCTTTTCTTCTGCATCTTCTTCGTCCTCTTTTTCATCCGACTCATCGAAAAATACTTTTTCATGTGTTTCTTCCTTCTCATCAGACTGTCAAATTCCTTCTCAGAGACTTCTTCATCAAACACTTTCCTGGAGCTGTCATCTTTGAATTCTGATTTTTCAGAGTCATTTTCTTCTAACTCTTCTTCAGAAACGTCTTCATTAAATTCCTTTTCAGAGCCCTCTTCCTCAAAACCTTTCTCAAGGCCGTTTTCTTTTAACTCTTTTTTCAGAGTCATCTTCAAACTGCTTTTCCGAGCACTCTTCAGACCCTCGTTCCAAGCTGCTGTCTTCAGCTGCCTTTTGGGGGCTGGCCTCCTCCTCAGACTCCTGCTCAAGGCCATTCTCATCAGGATCCGTTCTGGGTCTCTTCTTTTTGGACTCTCATTCAGGGCCATTCTCTTTTGACTCTTTTTTAGGACTACCCTCTTCATGCTACGTCTTGGGGCTGCCTTCTCTGGACTCTCGGCCAGAGAAATCTTCTTCATGCTCTCTTTTGGGACAGCCTTCCTCAAACTCTTTCGAGGCAGCTCTCTTCAGATTCTTTTTGGGGACAGGCTTCTTCAGCCTTTTTTTCAGGGCCACTTCCTTTAGCATCTTTTTCAGAAGGAGCTTCTTCATCTTCTCCCCTATCTTCTGTTTTTTCAAACTTCTTTTCATCTATAAGTTCTTCAAATGCCATTTCAGTTGCGGCTTCTTGAACATTCGTTTGAGATGTGCCAGGGTGCTCTGAAAAATGCCTAACTCTAGAAAGCCCCACCCTTCTGGAGCACAGATGGAATTTGAAAGCTGAAGGCCTCTGTTGGCCTCAGGAGTGTTGAGGAAAGCCTCCCTTCCTCTCAGCCTTTCCTCCCTTTCTCTCGTGGTCTCCTCCACCTGATAATCTGTAGTCCCATCCCACACTTGGGCAGTGATTTGATGGCCACCAAACCACATTCCACTGAGGGTTTGAATACAATAACCAGCTTCCTCCAGACCCCTAAAGGACACAGAAGCCACATAATGAGGGTGCCTATTAAAGAGAAGGAGCTTCCTAATTTGTCCAAACTTTGAACACTCTACTTGAAGGTCTTCTCTGATCTCGTTTGGCACCAGTGGATCATCCTCAAAATCCATACGATGAAACATATTTTTAATGATGACAACTTGCTCGTGGTGTATTCAGGATGGGCCAGCTCTTCTCTCAGGTCTCCAATCCAACTGCTTTTGTTGCATAGACAACTTTTTCTTGTAGTCTTTGCACTTCTTCTTCTTCTTTGAGGTGTCATATTCCCCTTTCAGTTGAAACTTTGCCACCTCCATATGTAATTTGTAGTCTCTAATTTCATCTTCATCCAAAAGTTTTAATGCGAGATCCACAGATTCTCTCTTCGAATAACAGCAAAGTCCATCTCCTTTAAGATTTCCTTGATTATCTTTGTAAAGCTTGACCTTAAATTCTTCTGTTTGAAGACCTCTCATAATAATGCAAAACTCGGACATAAGCTGTATAAATTCATCCACTGTAATGTCTGGAGGCAAATCAGACATATACATTTGTATTTCTGTCTTCTTCAACATGAAACCATCCTGATTCAGCCTTTCTCTTTTCTCCCCTCTTTTTGGGATAACTGGGTTCAGGAGTTTTTCTTTGTGGAGGTTCTTCTGTAGTCCTAGCACTGACATCTTGGACACTCGCAGTAGAACTAGATGCACCATCATTAGAAAAGCCATAATTGGCCTGATATGTAGCAATAAAATCTTCAGTGATCTTGGGGAACCAAGCCTTCTTGTCCAGGTCCCATTCATATGGGGTGTCAGTCGGCTGCTGCCCCCCAAAATTGGTTTCTCCACTGGAATCTTTCTGGGTGTTACAGTCCTTGGTGTCTCCGTACAATTCTTGCATTTGCAACTGCTCATCAAACTCGTCATTCGCATCCAAGTTGTTGCTGCTCATGCTGCTGACTTAGCCCAGGGGCAGGGTCCAGGTGAGCGAAGAGGCCAAGCTGACGCTGGTTCACCCTGCCAGGTCTTGCTGCCGCTGCTCGATCCAGAACACAGCAGGAGCGCACACGAGCTGCCGCCACCAATCGGGTCTGAGACGACTGTGGCTCCTGCGGCAACGTCCAGAAACCACTTGAAAATGGAGGCCCACTTAGGCTGACACAGTCGCTATTGTCCCCTACTCTGCTTCTTAGTCCAGCTCCACCACCCCCTCCGATGGAAGTTAGCTCACTTTGGTAAGAGAGTCTCTTATATGTTTTTGGCTTGAGGCAAACACTACAGCCTGGTGCTTCCACATGGAGATAAGTACCATTGTGCTTATTACACTATCCTTATGATACTTTTCCCAGTTAACTACTCAAAAACCTGTTCACACTCAAAGTCTTTATGCCTCTGATCTTAGTGTTAACACAAGGGTCCTAGTCTAGTCTATTCTTTCCCTGTATTATTAGTGGTTCCTACAGCTCTGTTGGATTTTAGCATCAATTTGATCCCATTTATATATCTTCCCAAAATTCCTAAATGCTTTGGGCTTACCAGTTTTCGTGCTTTGTTGTTTCATATTTTTACATTTCTTCTAGCAACTTAATGTGAGTTTAGGATAAAGGAGACAGGAGCGCATACATTTAGTTAGTTGCCTTCCTTTGAATGAATATTTACAATTAAAAACATCAAAACAAAACTTCAAAACTCATATTAATAAAGATGGTTTTATTGAGTTATAGGACAGGGCACATAAAAATCAAATATTTGATTAAAATTTAACCCTTTACTCAAAACTAGAAATTTTAAATATTAATAAGTAAATTTTTAGCAGATGTCTAAATTGTTAACCACTTATTATTTAAAAACTTTAAGGCAGATATTTACTTATGCACTGAATCCCAAATAGGTAAAAAGAATAATCATCCAAAGTTTGTTATCAATTAAAACAAATTAAAGTTAGTACTTAATTAAAGAAAAATTGTTGCATGTTAAGGAAATATAGCACATGCTTAATATCAGTTCCCTCTCCCCATTTCATATTAAAGAAACAAAAACTCTTCTTTCACTTCTCCTAAGCAGCATAGGAAAATCCCATATATAAAAAAAGCTTAAAGTTTAATCTTCCCTAATATTATCTGATCATAAATTTCTTTGGTCAATGGAATGTATGATTTTTTCAACTTATCCATGAAGTAAAGTGGATCAGAAATTTTCAATGGACTAAATCCTTCTTCCACCAACCGAAACTTCTGTAGTTTGAATGTTCCTGTTGTTTCCATCTTTTCCTATAAAACAGTGACCAGGATTAGTGGAGTCAGTCAATATTATGTATAATATACAAATAAAATATTCAACAATATAGACTGTAATATTTAATTATAACATTTTTATATCCAGTGACCATCTCTATTTTCACTACTACTAATTTAACATTAGAAATTTTAAAATGCTCCTTGGAATACTTAAATCTTTACCTTGATTTTCCTGTGAGCTTCAAACAACATATAAGTTGATTGAACTTAAGAGCTTAAGTTGAACTTAAGAACTTAAGTTGAACTATATTCTTAAGTTGAACTTAAGAATATAGTTAATAACTGATTACAAATATGTCTAAAACATATAGGTTTATCTCTTCAATCCAATGTCAAGGCAATATTATGTACAAAGAATGCTACTAGACGGCAAGAAGATAAAAGCTATAAAAGACAGCAATCTAGTCCATAAGGCAGAATACTGCAAGAACCAGAGGGGGTAAGGAATGATCTAAAACTTGGGTTCCCAAACTATGCACTGAGGTGCCTCATAGTACCTCAGTGAATTGCCAGAGTCCCCATAGGATATTTAAAAATTTCAAGGTAAACCCAGTGACATCTGCTGTCACACTACCAGCTACTTGGTCAAGGTAGTTCAGTTTCAATATTAGTTTATGATACATTCTTTTCAATGATGTCATATCTTTGAGAAACAGGGTTTTTGGTGGTTGCTATGATAAAAAGCAAGTATAAACAAAAATCAAGGTGGAATATGGAATTAGTCTGGCCCTGTTCAGCACAATCTAATTCCAACATTTGAGGAGCTGTGCAATGCCCAACTTACAACTCCTTAATACATGTGGTTATTTAAATATGAAATAAAAGCATTTTTCTTTCCATTTATATGCATTATTTATTCAAACAGCAACTAATTTATTAGACCTAAATAGTTATTTTGCTTTGCCCTAAGTACTGAATAAATGAACGTTTACGTATTTGTTTTGGCCCAAAAGTGCCATGAAATAATTACTAAGACACTAAAGATGTTATGAATCTAGAAAGTTTAAGAATCTTTGCTTTAAGGAATTTAAAGGAGACAAGGATATTATCTCTGTGGTAGTTTCAGGCATAGGGAAGCAAACTTGTTTTAAGTCAGATGACATGTAGGGTCCATACAAGGTTCTATGAGTAGTTTGGCCATTTTTATGCATCCTTCTGAACGAATGCAACTAAGTCAACTTTTCTTTGAAATTTCTTCCCTGATCTCATCCTCTACCCAACACTGTCATCATAGAATGTGATGTAACTGTGTAAAAACACATATTCTTTTCTCTTTTTAAAAAAATTAGTTCACATTATACAATTTGACAGTCTGCCTTCTTTTAAAAAAAAAATTATTTCTGGTATTTTTCTCCAGGTTAGGTAATTTTCATCAAAATGGCACTTTTTAATGGTTTCATAAGATCTCACCTAATTATGTTAATTAACCTTACTCTTATTCTTGAACTTATATAGAGAATATTAAAAAATTTTACTACATAAATAATAACATTTTATATATAATATTTGTGCATCTTTAATTATGTCCTAAGGGTAAATTTCTGGAAATGAAACTACTAAATCAAAATATATGAAAATTCTAAGAGTGTGATCACATATTTACCAAATTTTTTTTCGAGAGAAGTGATAACAATTTGTGTTCCCACAGCAGAATAAAAGGACCAGTTTAATTTCATCTCAGCCATACTGAGTAATATCACATTTAAACATTTTTTATAAATTTATTGCCAAAAAGAATCCTTTTTAAATTTGTGCTAAACAGATTTTTAATTAGATAGTTGTCTTATTCATTTTGTCAGAAGTAACTTATATGTTTGCATTGCTTATATCAGATCATTTATTATAATTTATTTATTAAATAATTTTAGTGCCAACTAAGTGTCATTCATTGTGCTAACTACAGCAAATTCTGTAATAAATGTAACACTCATGGGCCAAGTTCTTTTAGGTGTTTAATGATCCTAAAATATTTTCTAAATTTGTACAAGACTGATTTAATCTTACAGAGGAGTCCTATGACAAAATATTTCTTCTGCTTAATGACAGTGAATTTTAAGTTGCCCTTGGAGGAAAATGTTTAAAATATTATTTGATCCATCAACTTTCTACTCTACTAAGAATTAAAATCCATTCTTTCTGGGATGAGATGGGAGGGGCAGGAGGGAGCTGGGTGTGGTTATAAAAGGGTAACATGAGGGAGCCTTGTGGTGGTGGAATTGTCCATATCTTGACTATGGTCATTGATACATGAAGCTACACAGGTAATAAAAATGTATAGAGCTTAATACACACATACACACAAATGAGTACAAGTAAAACACAGGAAATTTTAATAAGATGAGTGGATTGTATCAATGTCAATAGCCTGGTTGTAATCATTTACACAGGATCTCTCTGTGTTGTTTCTTACAAATGCATGTGAATCTACAATTATTTCAAAAATTTCAATTAAAACTGTTACTTCTTTTTCATATTTACCTACCTTTATTATTTCAGAGGACTGCTATGAAAATAATCTGAGACAATATATGTAAAAGCTCTTAAAATATTATGTAAATGGAATATGTATTTATGACAGTTTAGATGATGTGTCTCATTGGCCAAGCAGTGTCTTGGCCACAAAGATTACCCAGCAAATGCTTTAAAAAAGAATATTAAGTCAGATATTGCTCTATCAGGGATGTAACAATTATATGACAAACATATCCAGAAAAGTTCTATGTGATTGGATGTTAAGAGATGATGAGGACTAGCTTTGGGAAATTATATTTGAGGCACAATATTAAATGAATAAATGGCTGGATAAATGAGCAGGCAAAGTTACTCAGGAGCTGAGAAAATTCATTTTCTTTTTATTGGACTTTACTCCAGCAGCCTAACAAGAGAAAGCCCACCTCTCAAAATCAATGAGTTCAGAATTTCCCCAAAATATAAGGTCCCCAAAGGAGACTGGACAGAATGAAGATAAAAAATTAAACGCAAAATTGCTTAAAGCCAATTGCCTTGAGAGTCTACACACATCCTGCAGACACTTTGATGTCAGCTTAGTGGAACCTAATTTTAGGTACACAGCACCAAATGTCTTCACAAAGCATGAAGGCATGTGTAAGATTTGGGTTTGGCTTGCCACCATCACTGGGACCCTCATTTATCTGATTGAAGAGGAGGAGAGCAACAAATAGGACAACGACAAAGACTTCCTAGCATTTTATTGTCCTCCCTTCTATAATTAGGCTTCAAATATGGCATAAATTAGCATTCCAATGCTTTTCATTGTTTTTGAAATTTTCTAATAAAAATAAAATGCACCTATTATCTAAGCGGTAAATATTATTTTATAACTAAACCATCTCCAGATTCCTGATATTAAATTTTATGGGTAGGTAAAATTACCTGAATTCTTAAAAATTGTGGGCAGGCATAAGCCGGTAAAAATGTTACAACTTGTTCATAAACTTTTTCCAAGTCTAAAGACGTATTTGGTTTTAAAGTTATAGAAGCCATTCCTGCTTTTCCTTCATAATCTGAAAAAAAAAAGTTTGTAATAGCATCAGTTTTACAAGTGGTAGGTGAACTTTTTAAAAAATCCAGTTAATTACATACTAATTGTTACAAATATAGACATTACATCTGTTGCAGCAATAACAATTCAACAGTAGCATAAATGAGTGGGTCTTTCCCTGAGCATATGATTTACTCCCTAGAAATGATTTAGGAGAAAGGAAGTGCAGAGTCTATGTTTAATTGTTTACACTAGAAAAATGAAATAGATGAATAGAAAATACCATAAGTGACCCATAATATGCATCCTGCCACTATTATTATAAATATTAAGAGGAAACTTTTTTTTTTTTGCAGTATGCGGGCCTCTCACTGCTGTGGCCTCTCCCGTTGCAGAGCACAGGCCCCAGACGCGCAGGCTCAGTGGCCATGGCTCACGTGCCCAGCCGCTCCGCGGTATGTGGGATCCTCCCAGACCGGGGCACGAACCCGTGTCCCCTGCATCGGCAGGCGGACTCCCAACCACTGCGCCACCAGGGGAGCCCAAGAGGAAACATTTTTTAAAGGCAAATATATTTTAGAGAAATGTCCATGTTAAGCATCACTGCAAAAAATAAAGGGTATTATTCAATATCTTCAAGTTAAGAAACTAGAGGCAGGTATTTCCACAACTAATTCCACAGATCGCTTACTGCTTATCATGCCACCTTTTTCCAGGGCTTTGGAATATCTTGTAGCATTTTCCCAGCACCCAGTGCCTGTCTATTAGAGTTAACATCCTCTTTCTTTGCCCCCCATCCAAACATTCCCACACTCAGTGTCCCCTGCACCTACAAACATTAATTGGAAAATACTGTCATTTGTTTAAAAAAAAAAAAAAAGGCAGTAAGGGGAATAACTGTCCTGTGATTTCAAGTTGGTCACTTTTCTTTGCCATTTTCACCAACGTGAGACAATCCTCATAGGCATATTTATAACGATAAATGAGGCCAACCAGATTTTAAAATAATTTCTGAAAAAGATTCAACTTAACTACAAGTCAGTGTTATTAAACATTTAAATTAGAACATGTTCCTACTTAGTGGTATGTATAAACTCTAGTCATCAAGAGAAAAATAATAGACCATTGAAAAGCTGTAAATATTCTAGCAGTAAGTCACTGATCAGAGTTTTCAAGATCTGCTTAGAAATACACACATACATTAAAATGCAGTTGGTACCTTTCTCCTGTGTGACCATGAAGTTTGTTAGCTTGGTCTAGGGCATTACTTGCCAAGCCAAAACTAAGATATTTATTTTAATATGCGAAAAATGAAATGCTGAATTAATAAAATTGTTGCAAAGTGAAAGGAAAGTGGCACATTCTGAGAAACATTCCCAAACCTGAAACATATTCATACCTGGTACAGCCACACCATAGACATTTGTGTCCTGTATGAAATCCAACATTCCAATAATATCAGCAACCTCTGTGGTTGCAATATTTTCCCCTTTCCATCTAAACAAAAAACAAGTTCCAGTTAGTTACCTATACTTGAAGAATGAGGTGCCCAGCTTTAAGTTTTAGTGCCTTGCATTTGGCTCTGTGCAAGCACCTAATAATAAAAAATAATGGCAGTTTTCAAAATGAAGAACATTTCTAAGGAAGAACTTTTTTGAGAAGTCAACAAACTTAGTATCTATTTTTTATTTAAAATTACATCAGTATCTGTTTTTTATTTAAAATTACATTATCTGTGTCTCATTGGTATCAACTGCTACTGTAAAAGGGTTTTTTTAATGTCATAAAAAATAAAATAACAACAAATCCCTCTTTGTTTTGTAATATAATGACAGTGAAGTACAAAGCATTCTCTATCTCTCATGATAGAAAAAACGGAAAGGAAAGCTATAGTTGTCTTTTGGTGTACTGATCCCCTTTAATTTCTAGGAATTAACCCCTTTGGCTCTTTTAATGCATATGAATGTTTTCATTAAAATGATTTTACATAAGGTGACCTCCTAACATGACACAAAGAAGGTGAGGAAATAGGAGGTATAATTCATTTATTCATTCAAACGTTTTTGGACTGTCTACTGTCTGTCCTCTATAGTCATTGATTAGTAAAGTAAAATAAATTCATAAGCCTAAAATAACCCTAAGGAATTAAAAAAGCAAATATAAGAAAGGGAAATTTTGCTGTTTCACTATTTTTGCCATTAGGTCAAGAATTAGACCATATTTGACTAAATTGGTTTTCTGTTTTAACCCTACCATTTAGACTTCACACCAGCCTGCCTGTATCATATGCTAAAAAAAAGAAGCTCACTGATTTGGACCCAAATGATTCATTAAGATAATTACAAAAATGACATCAAAATGTAACTTATGTTTCATCTAGAAACAGATGGGCAGTGAATTTTTAAACTAGGAGACATTATTGAGATAAAAGCTCTCTGTTCCCTGAAGGTAGACAGCAGGTGGTGTATAATGTTTCCACAGAGCCTCACTCAGAGCAGGGTTCACAATCACGGAGCAAGCTTTGCAACCGACGCTATTTCATACCTGAAAGTGTCTCCAATACGGTCCCAAAAATAAAGGAAATTCTCCTGGTCTTGGACCATTAAATCTCCGGTGTTAAAGTAAACATCTCCCTTCTTAAAAACATCACAAAGCAATTTCTTTTCTGTGTGCTTCCTATTTCCAGCATAGCCAAAGAAGGGATTCTTTGCATTCACTGGAGAAATGAGAAGCCCAGGTTCCCCTGGGAGAGAGGTATTTTCAGTGATTTGATTAAAACTATTATTACACACACCATGCATGTACCTAAGCTACATATGACCAACACATCCAGTGTAGCTTATCTTACTTTCCTCTGAACTTATTTTTATTATATTTGACATCAATTACTCTGGGTGCCTAAATCTAACACTGTTTCACAGACTGCTAAAGCGCAAATCACTCTGGAAAAACTAACAAAAAGGAAATTGAATGTAAAGAAAGGAATATTAAATTTATCTTACATCCTGGGTGGATACAGCAATGGCTACTTTTTTTGATTATGTAGAGTCTAACACTGATAACAATGACAATTATATAAATAACAACTATAATAATTTTAAACAAGATTATGATGGTAGCAATATTTATTTATTGGGCACTATGGAGCAAGCCCCATGAGAAATGCAACTGTCACCTTATTAATTTTTCAAAGAAATCCTTTGAAATTGATCATTATAATCCCTATTTCACAGGGAAGGCACTAAGGTCCAGAAGAAGGAAGTATGTTAGCAAAGTCCAACAGATAAAAAGGAATGGACCTAGAACTCAAATTCAAGTCCCTATGATTTTTCTGTAAAATATTATCTCTGATTTAATAAATATGTTATTAGAAGCTTAAGAATATGTTTTATTCCACTGGAACGTTACTCTGGAAATCCTCAATGGACAGGAGATAAGCCACGAAATTTATTAGTTTTACTTACATTTAGACATTATTTAAAATAATTTTTAATCGGACTTATTCAAGTTAATCAAGATACTGCCCAGCAATCAACAAGGTAAAAAACTACTTCTAAGAGTAGAAGACAAAGGGGAGCAGAAATCACTTCCCCAGAAGATTTCAAGGCCATTGTTGACTAGTTTTGGCCGCAGTGAAGACAACTAACATCTATGCGATGGGTTAGATGAGGCTGTATTCCAGCAAACTCTAAAGCGATTTATGTCATTTTAACACTCTCTTTTCAACTCTTATTGCTCCCACTCCTCTGGACATTATGGGCTCCAAGGGCACACATGCCACTGGCCAAAACTAGCCTGCCCTGACTCAGCAGGGACACCTCACTGTCACTGTCATCACCGACACCATCATTATCATCGTTATCATAATCACTGCCATTGTTACACTTATTGAGCACTTTCTGGGTACCGGTCACTATTCTGAGCACTTTACATATGTATCCCATCTCATCCTCATCACAAACCTGTAAGACAGGGCCTCATATTGTCTTCATTTTACAAGTGAAATTGAGGAAGAAAAAGTAATTTGCCCAATATTACACAGCTGCCAAATGTTGAAGTTGGAATGTTTTTAACCAGGTCCATCTGACTTCAAAGGCTCTCCTCCCTCACATATCCCATCCATCTACATCCCCTATATACATTTCAGACTTTTCTAAGCCTCTTATATTTCCCTTAAAATTTATGTTCTTTATTTTTCTTCTTCAGGACCCAGGTGATAGTTTCTTCACTGACAAATTAATTATTGCAAATGCTTAAAAAGGTCAGACTGTATACTTATCTCTCCCTCCCAGGCATACTTTACGAAAGACACAATGCTTTAATGTAAAATAAAATTGAGCAATCCATAATGAGAATTACAAAATTGTAAAGCAGATATTTGGGGACAATTTGTTTTTGAAAAACACTGAGGTTGCATAAGCAGTTCTGGAATTCAAGTTCCAATATCAGATATTATTGTAATTGTAATAAATAAAACACACTAGAAAAGAGTGCTTAAATATAGTTCTTTGCAATCTCCTTAGAAGTGATGTTTTTCTTAGATGCTGTCTATAGAGTTGTATTAGAGAAAGATATTTGATAAATGCTCTTGAAATTCAGAGGATTGGGAAATTTGTTTTTTTAAACACAAGGCTTATATTTTTGTCCAATCTTTCAGATACCAGGAAAACAACCAAAACCCAAAAACCAAAACAAAGAAACCCGGGTCTGTGACCTTTATCTCCATAGTTGAAGTCATCTCTGAAATGTAGTTTAAACATATTCTGAGGCAGTAAAAAGTAACCTTGGCCTGATTCTTTCAGACTGGATCTCAAACCAATTCTAAGGGCACATCTCTACATTTAATTTTCTAGATTGATTATATGCAGCCGCATGTTAACTAGGGCACTTGCTTTCATTAAAATTTCTAACCCAAAACTATGAGAAAGACTAGCCTGGTGGAAGAGGAGGAGTGGGAGGAAGAAGAGAAAGGGAGGGGGGTAACTGGCCACATGACAGGTCCTCCACAGGGCTCTGCATACATCATCTCACTAAACTATCAACAATCACCTCCTGAAAGAAATACTGCCACCTCTACTCTGCATATGAAGAAAATGAGACTCAGACACGTTGAGTGACCTACCCAAAGTTGGACAGTTTCTAAGTGTGAGAGCCCAGATTTAAATCCAAGTCTGTCTCACTTTTCACTATACATAGAATCATAAATTGCCATTCATTTTTATATTATATCTTGGTGGTACAGGACATCAGACATATGCCACTGTAAGAGTGGTGGATTAAGAAAACTATAAGCCCACAGTAATCACTTTTAAATTTTCGTAATTACAATCTGAGTGACCCACGTGGGGCCTCTAACTTCTAATAATTAAACCATTCTACCTGCATTAAAATTCCAAATAAGTCACATAAACCATTCTTTTTCTTCTAAATTCAATAATTAAAGAGAAATTCAGGAACTTTGCCTGAGGAGACATCTTCAAATACAAGAATCTTACCTTTTTTCACATGACTACACCAGCCATGTTCATTTCTAATGGGTTCATCTTTCTGAAAATCATACTTTATCAAGTCAAAAGTGAAAAAAAGCTGCAAAAACAAAATCAAACAAAAACAAGATTTAGTTATTTATTTGTGCAATGACATCTCCTGATAGTAGATTTAAATCTCAGTCAATTGAAATACAGAATTAGAATGTGAATTTATTAAAACAAGTAAGCTTTCCTGGTAAAAAGTTAAATAAATATTTAAAAATCAAATCTGAAGGTGTTAGTAACCAGCGCTCATGTACTGGCATTTACTTTCACTTCTTTTATGTTGCACCTTACCTTAGAAAAGCCTTACTATTCTTAATCTGTTTTCTTAAGTTGTTTTTTTTTTTTTGATGTGGACCATTTTCAAATTCTTTATTGAATCTGTTACAATATTGCTTCTGTTTTATGTTTTGGTTTTTTGGCCCCAAGGCATGTGGAATCTTAGCTCTCCCACCAGGGATTGAAATCTGAACCACTGGAGAGCCAGGGAACTCCCCTAATTTGAGTACCAGGAAGCAATCCCTGCAAGAAATCACATACTCTGCTAACTATAGTTAAGAGGACACTTTCTTGCCTTCTCTTTTTTGCAATATTTCAAACATCCCTTGAAATGGAAAGTTTTAATAGAACTAAAATGTCAACTATGTGAATGCAAGGATTTTGTTGTGTATTTTAACTTACCATCCCTTGAAAAGGGATTAGATGCCTCAAAAGTACTTGTTTTTGTCACTTACTTAGACTTTTTCCCCAGGCCTTTCAACGTAATGTCCTTAAACTAACCCTCAGTACTTCTGTATACAGTTGTGGTTTAAGATGGAAATTTGTTCGAACATCCTCATTACATCAGGAAACAAGCTACTTGGACATCTCTCCTTGACCCCCAATAGTTCCAGCTCCTCTGCTCTCGTAACATTCATATTACCATGTCATGCAGATTCACAGATCCTCAAAATCTGACCCTGGGAGAGAACTGCAGATTGGTTCAATCCAACTCCCTCATTTCATGCATAAGAAAATTGAGGTTTTTAAACAAGCAATCTTATTAAGCTGAACCAGCACGTAGTAAACTAAAATGGAGATGATAAAATGAAGTGAGAAAAAATAATTAGGAAGGACAAACAAAAGAGAGCAAGAGAGAAGAAGGAGGAGCATGAGGAGGAGAGAAACGAACAAATAAAGAACAAATCGGAAAATATGAATAAAATTAATGAGATAAATGTAATAGTATTATTTATTATCAAAGACTAAACACAAACATCTCAGGAAAGTCAGCATGTAACTACAATCACAATTCATTGTTTGAATTAAAATACAAATGAGAGCAACTAATATATATTTTTTTAATAAATTTATTTATTTATTTACTTATTTATTTATTATTTTTGGCTATGTTGGGTCTTCATTGCTGCGTGTAGGCTTTCTCTAGTTGGGGCAACGGGGGCTACTCTTCGTTGCAGTGTGTGGGCTTCTCATTGAGATGGCTTCTCTTGTTGTGGAGCACAGGCTCTAGGCGCTCAGGCTTCAGTAGTTGTGGCTCGTGGGCTCTAGAGCAAAGGCTCAGTAGTTGTGGCGCACGGGCTTAGTCACTCCGCAGCATGTGGGATCCTCCTGGATCAGGGATTGAACCCATGTCCCCTGCATTCACGGGCGGATTCTTAACCACTGTGCCACCAGGAAGTCTGAGAGCAACTAATATTTTTTTTCTTTTTTTTTTATAAGTAATTCAGTGAGGAAGGCAGAATAATTCTTTATTTTATTTATTTATTTTTGGCTGTGTTGGGTCTTCGTTTCTGTGTGAGGGCTTTCTCCAGTTGCAGCAAGCAGGGGCCACTCTTCATCGTGGTGCGCAGGCCTCTTCACCATCGTGGCCTCTCTTGTTGCGGAGAACAGGCTCCAGACGTGCAGGCTCAGTAGTTGTGGCTCACAGGCCTAGTTGCTCCACGGCATGTGGCATCTTCCCAGACCAGGGCTCGAACCCGTGTCCCCTGCATTGGCAGGCAGATTCTCAACAACTGCGCCACCAGGGAAGGCTGCAACTCAATATTTATTGAGTACTTACTGTGTCTCAGTCACTGTGCTAAGAGCTTTTAATTTAATCACCAAAAACTTTATAAGGTAGAAATTAATATTATTCTATTTTAAGATGAGGGCCAATGAAAGAGACAGCAAAGCAAAAAAATTGTTACTCTTGACATAAAGATTCTTATTAAAATGCAAGCTTGCACCTTGTTGGTCTTTGTCTGTAATTGGGCTAATAGGATATTGGCTACTTGCCTAATGTCCAGTCAAAAGAAAGATTCCAGAGGTTCCAGAACTGCATTTATCATTTTGGCCAAACTAGAACAGAGTCCTATTTATTACTCTCTCCTGTTTTAACATGCTTTATATTTTGAAAAATTTGCTCAGCAACTGGTAATATCATCTTCAACGTTATTTCTTTTAGATTAATTTGGCAACCACACGCATGGGTAAGATTCATTACACATTCAAATCACTGTTCAGTGTGCCTGTTATCAGATACAGGGGACTTGATGGTCAGAAATTGAGTAATTTTATAATACAAATGAAATTTAAATATATCACAGCACCTTCTAGAAGTAGCCTGGATCAGAGCATTAAGTCTCAGCTAGAAGGATTTCTATTTTTTTTCCTGCCTTCAAGAGGACCCATGAGGTTACAAAAATGGTTATGTTATAATAACACAAATAAAGAAATAGATACCACACTTCAGTATCTCCTAAATGTATAGTATACATACACGTACAGGTATAGGTATAGGCAGAGGTATACATGGCCAGAACACAGCTGCAGGGGGTCTCACTTGTAACAGTCTAGACAAATGGGTCCCCAGAACTGTACAGCATACATCTATGTGACTGTGCACACTGGCCCTTGGAGTTCCCCCACATACCTGTATGCTTTTGCATATTCAGATTTGTAAATTTAGAAGTTAGAAAGGGAACACAAAAATTATTTCCTCTATAAATGAATGAGTAGACTTTGAATCCAGAAGAAAGTGACTTGTCAAAGTCAAAAAGTCAAGCAGTGACACAGCTGGAACTAGAGGCCTAGGTACAGTGATTCTAATTCAGGATTTTTTGCCTCAGCATTATACTACGTTGCTTTGACCTATACAGTACAGGCTCATTTATCCCACACCATGGGTAAAGGGTGGTTTCTCTGTTTCCTTAAACAGAAGACCCTTAAAAGATACAAACACACACACACACACACACACACACACACACACACACTCATAAACTTATCATCTATCTCTCTATCATAAATATACATTTATATACCTATAGTAACATGTAATATTATATAGAGTTGGGACATTATGAATACTCATTTCTAGGATGCACTGTTATGCAACAGCATAGTTTTCTGAATGGTTTGCAGACTTGTATTTAAAAAATAATCATTTTTTAAAAATCAAGTAAAACAGAAAAATAAGAATTAAAAGTTAAATTTCCCCAAATTTTAACCAAAAGTAAACCATTCTTAACATGGTGTAATATATTCTCAATACAAAGTCATCCCTGGCCATTCTACCTAAAATTTCAAAAACACCTCCCAATACACATGCACACACACACAATCTCCTTTCCCTGTTTAATATTCCTCTTTTGCACT
The DNA here is from genome assembly GCF_002837175.3 of Physeter macrocephalus. Taxonomy (NCBI): domain Eukaryota; kingdom Metazoa; phylum Chordata; class Mammalia; order Artiodactyla; family Physeteridae; genus Physeter; species Physeter macrocephalus. Next base: position 125,811,584 of record NC_041221.1, on the reverse strand, counting down.
TATGAGTATGTGCTATAGACTGTATTTTATTTATTGATCTTGTCTGTTTTCTGTCTTCCTCAATAGAACATGACCTGCACATGGGCAGGAATTTATGTGCGTTTTGTTCACTGTGCTCACTTGTGTCAGGCGTACTGGAAACTTATTATAAATATATATAAAGAAAGGCATTTGATGAACTTCATTACAAATGCATTTAAATCAATAGAGGGAAAGGTATGAAACTGATTAGTAAAATAATTTATGAAAAATGAAACCACACCATTCTAGTAAATGCAATCAATTTAAATTTTCTTGAATTTAACAAAAGAAAATGGAACCAAAGTTAAACTAAAAGGTGTCTTTAGCATAAGAGATACCAGTTCCTATGGGGTCAAAGAATTTAACTTTAACCGCCAATTTAATTAGAGGCCTGGCCTTTGCTCTCAGTTTCTGGGAGATAATCTCAAAGACCTCACAATGTCATGAGGGACAGGACTTTTTATTTGCCTAAGGATCTTGGGCAACCAGATAGTAACTCTATGATTGAGAGTGGGTCTCTGAGCCATGCCAATAATGTTATGTAGGGTTGGGGCTTTGGGTCACCCAGCTTGACCTCCTGAGGGACTAGAGGTGGAGGTTGACCACAGAGGCAGCCAACTAGATTTAAAAGATTGAGCCCCCGCAAAAGACTCTGGACATCAACGCTGGGTGAGCTTCCTGAGTTGGTAATACTCCATGCATTGTCACACATCAATTCCAGGAGAGTAATACCCTCCTGACTTCACAGGAGAGGACAACTGGAAGTCTTGCATTTGGTACCCTCCTGGATTCTACCCTACTGTTCCTTCCCTTGACTGATGTTAATCTATATCCTTTAGGTGTAATAAACTGTAACTATTATACGGCTTTTGGTGAGTTTTGTGTTCCTTCCAGTGAATTATCAAAATTAAAGGGTCTTAGGGACTCCCAAACTGCAACTGATGTTAGATGTGAAGGTGGTCCCACATGAACTGGTTTCTAACTTCACAGTTGGCTAAATTTCTTAGTCTCTAAAAGATGCCTACTTTAAGACAATAAAAAAAGTTTATACAAATGTGAACAAAAGGAGCCTTTTTATTAAGTCTCGTACTTTATCTTTACTTTGTATCTATGGATTTACCACCATAAAAGATGAGATAATCAATACTTATACCTTCTTCTCTCCTCCCACACAATTCCCATTTTTGTTAGTTATATGTATTTTTATATTGTCAGGATTTATACTTCCATTCAATCTATAAACGTAATTCAGAGCTTTTCAATGCTCTATATTTAAGTGGATTCAATCAAACCTTTCAAACGAAGGTGGTTCCTTCAATTTCTAAACCGCTTTATCTTCAGGTTCACTAGAATTTTTCATTCAGTGAATATAAAGAAGTAGCATATTCCTGTAAGTACATGGGAATTATATTCTCTGATTTCTTAAAAGTTTGAGAATGCTACTTTGTTGCCTTTGGACTTGTAGGACAAGTTTGTTAGAACTAAAATTCTTAGGTGAAAACATTACTTTCTTTTTTGGGGGGCACTGAGTGTAATGTTTTTGTTTTGAAAGATGCCTGAGACATTTCCCATCTTCACCGTATACTTTGTACATCTTTTGCTTTTTCTGCCTTAGCATCTTCTTATGGTTCTTCAATTTATGTTCAGTAATTTCACCAGAATATATATATTTTCTGATGATCATTCTGTACCATATTTTTTCCCCCTGAACATAATGTGCTCTTTTGCTAAAGGTTCAAATCTTTATTTTCAGGAAGTTTTCTTCTATTAGCTTTCAAATAGTTTTTTTCATTTTGATTTGTTTTCTTCTGCCAGAACATGAATGAAGCACATGTCAGATCACTGTCTATACTTTCAAAATTTACCTTTTAATTTATTTTATATTATTATTTGCTTATTCTTTACTTCTGTGTGACTCCTTAATCCCATCCATCTTGCTAACAATGTTTTCAGTCTTGTTTATTTTTAAGTCCTACAGTGTGGTGTTCAGCTCTGTAATATTTTCATTTTTCCCTTTTATTCTTTTTCCTTTGGGTTGAGCATGCCTACTTTCCAACTCCATTTGTTGATCTATGATTTCCTTGCATTTTCCTTTGAGCTCTTATGTCTAAAGAGAATATTATTACAATTTTTTGAACCTATGGGAAATTGTTTTTCTAAACATTTTCTGGCCATTTGGGGGGACTTATTATTTTGAGAGTCATCCATATATTTTTAGCTGTTTTTTACTGAGATTCATTTTCTCCCTTTCTTTCAAGTTTTATTTCCTCTATGGATTTCATGTTTGTAAAGAATGTAATAATACTCAGCACTTACTTTCCCCCAATTATTTTTGTTTGCAACACACATGTATTTCTGAAATGTCAACAAGACCCTCACAGTCCCATAAAACGCATTATAAAAATAGTTTGTACCTTCCTTAAGTTTCAAACATTAGGGCAGTTTTTATCAGCTTTGAATCTATTTCTTTACTCCTTAAAAATTATACTTTTATCTCTTTTGATAATCCTCACTAAATGTTTCTTTTTACTTTTTAAAATTATGCATTTTATTACTTCCTTCCTTTTATACTCTTTGCGTTTATTTTAGTTGTTTTTTAAAATTAACTTACAGAAATGGATATTTAGCTCACTAATTTTCAGCTATTCTTATGTGAGTTTTGAAATGTAACATTTTCATTATGATTCAGCTTAAATTATTTTCTATTTCTATTTCTATTTTTCTATTATGATTTTTTTCTTTTACTCACAGAAATTTAGAGATGTTTCATTTCCAAATATATAGGAGATGATCTAGCTGTTATTTTAAACATTTCTATCTTAATTAAACTGTGGTCAGAGAACATAATCCATATATACTCAAGCCTATGAAATTTGCTGGAATTCCCTATGTGGTCCTGTAATCTTTGTGAATGTGTGATAAACGCTTAAAAATAATGGATATTCTGCAGTTTTTAAATGCAGTGTCCTATATATGTTCATTAGTTCAAACAGTTTAGTTATTGTATTATTCTAATACACTATGTCATTGAAAAAACTTTTTGCATGTTCTATCAAATAGTAAAGAGCTAAAATAAAATATTCTACTATGATTCTGGATTTGTTTATTTCCCCTTGAGCTTATATAAATTTTGATACTTTTTTAAAATTTTCATTTTTATTATTTAAAAATATTATTGTTGAATAAAAATTCTATTTTGATAATTATTTCCTCCAAACAAGTTGAAGATATCTGTCCACTATATTTTGTCTTCCATGGTTGCTATTGAGAAATTAGCTGTCTTTTACTCCTAAGAAGGTAATTTTTTGGCTACTTTAAAAATTTTAGTGATATGTTGACATAGTTTTTAAGGAAACCATATATTAGAAGCCTACATATAACTTTTGAGTGATATAAAAATGAATGGAAAGTAGAAATAGTGGATTGAAAACATAGAAAATGGAGTCAAATTAATATATATCGGGACCTATGCTTGTTTATACATTATATCATTAAATTTGAAAACTGAACAAAAGAACTATCATTATCCCCATATTACAGGGGGAAAAGATGGGAGATAATTGAGGTTTTCACAATCTATGGCACCACAGTTCATCTAGAGGCCACTATGTTATTTATAGAAGTTCTCAAATTTAAAAAAAAGGTGATAATATTTAGCATAATTTACAAGCACAAATTCTAGTGGAGAGGTTAGCAGATCTCAATATATTTCTTTTGTAAAGAAAATATTGTACTTACTTTGTGAAGGAAATTCGCTCTCCCAACTGATCCAATTTTCCCAGTGTGATTCATGAAACAAATGTTTCCTTCAGTAGCTCCATAAAGCTCACACATCTTAATATTTCCAAATCTGTGTAAAAATTCTCTCCATACGTCACTCCGTATGCCATTTCCAACTGCCAAACGTACCCGATGATCCTTTTCTCCTTCTCTCTGTTAGAAGAAAAGATTTTACTAGTAATTTATTATTTCCAGTTCCCAATTTTTCTTTCGTTGCTATTACTTAAATAGCAACCATCCAGAAGTATGTTGCATGTATGCAATAATGCAAAGGAGTAAAAAAAATATCATGTAAGTCCATGGCAGAACTAAGTCCAATAGCTAATGAAACTAACACTGGCCCAGAGTAATACAGATTTATTTCCCTATATCTGGCAAAATCGCTTCCTAAATTTGAGATGTTGAAGTCTTATTTTTCCTGAAGTATGCTTTCTTCCTTACCAGAATGGAGGTTCCTCAAAAAATTAAAAGTAGAACTACCATATAATCCAACAATCCCACTCCTGGGTATTTATCTGAAGAAAATAAAAACTCTAATTCAAAAAGATACTGCACCCCATGTTCATTGCAGCATTATTTACAATAGCCAAGACATGGAAGCAATCTAAATGCCCATCAATAGATGAATGAAGAAAATGTGGTATATATACACAATGGAATATTATTCAGTCATAAAGAAGAATGAAATCTTACCATTTGTGACAACATGGATGGACCTTGAGGGCATTATGCTAAGTGAAATAAGTCAGACAAAGAAAGACAAATTCTGTATGATCTCACAAATATATGGCATCTAAAAAAAACAACAGCAAAAACAAAAACCCAAAACCCTGAGCAGAGAACAGATTGGTGGTTGCCAGGGGCAGGGTGAGGAGCAGGCAAAAATGGGTAAAGGGGGTCAAAAGGTACAAATTTCTAGTTATAAATAAATAAGTCCTGGGGATGTACTGTACAGCGTGGTGACTATAATTAACAATACTGAATTGCATATCTGAAAGTTGCTAAGAGAGTAGAGTTGACCCTTGAACAACCAGGGATTAGGGACAAGGACCCTCCATGCAGTAGAAAATCCAAATGTAATTTCTAGTCGGTTCTCAGTATCACCGGTTCCACATCCACAGATTCAACCAACTGCAGATCATGTAGTACTGTGATATTTACTACTGAAAAAAATCTGCATATAAGTGGACGTGCACAGCTCAAACCCATGCTATTCAAGGGTCAACTGTAAATCTTAAAGTTCTCATCACAAGAAAATGAAAATTTGCAACTATGTATGGTGTTGAATGTTAATTAGACTTATATTGGTGATCAATTTACAATATATACAATATATTGAATCATTACATTGTACACCTGAAACTATATGTTTTATGTCAGTTATACCTCAATTAAAAAATTAGAGTAAGAATATAATATCAGCTTAGTCATGGTAAAACCATGATTCCTTCTGAAGTACCTCCAACCTTACAAAAGTAATACAAAATAACAAGAAATAACAATAAATAGACAACAATAATAGAGAAATCAATGTCCCTGACACAATTTTAAATGATCCAATGAACACATTCTTTACCTTAGTTCCTGCTCCATCTTAAAGGAGATTTTAATCTATTAACTCTCAAGAATAAAGAGAATGTGAAAGAAAGGTAATTTCACAAACTGAAAGGTGAACAGATAAAAGGCACGTGACTAAGCAGAGTAGTTAATTCTGAAATCTAAGCCCACAGTTGGGAACGCAACACATGCTCCTAAGAGTGTCAAGGAAACAACAAAAAAATGAGGAAGGCAGAAGACTTGGTTGGAAATTTGTTTAAGAAGCATCTGCACCCCTAGACACCCTGATTCAGATAATACATCTGGGAGTCTGACCTCTGCACACTGGTCAAACACTGGAGACACTCTCAGATACCATTTCAGGTGCAGGAATCTACTGAAAACAGTAAGTTCAATGCAAGCCTGAATACTAAATGGTGAGATCTCAGAGCCAAACTAATCTACAGAGGTAGAAATCAGAATATTGTTCACATTTGGTAGGACAATGACCGATTTTTTGATGACAACCAGGGGGAATATCTTCAAGAAAATAAATAAAATTGATTAAAAATACTTGAAGTGTTGTTAAATCATATTCAGAAATTTGTGCTATGATGGAGAGATGAATTAGTAACAGGCATTTAGAAAGCAAAATTTAAAAAGTCAATTATTTTCAGTAATAAAAAGTTAAAAATTGTTATTATATTTTAAATACATTATGTGTCAGCTATGAATAAAATATATATAATTTTTATAATGAAAAAACTTATTATCAAAGTATTTAAAAATGATCTTAATTAGATTGGTGCCATAGAGGGAGAAGAAACATATATGTGTGAATGTGAGTAGGAAGCCAGATAGATGATAGATAAGACTGAAAAAAAAAGAAATAGTAACATACATGTTTTATTAAGAAATATGGAAGTAAATAAAAACCAAAATATCTTAAAATAATTAAATATGTTTACCTCTAGAGGTCAAGTATTGATAGGAGGGGGTACTGTTTTCTTGAGAGCACTATTTGATTTTTCAGAATTGTAAAAGTACTAATTTAATAAAATAAAAATTAAATTTAAAAAATAAAATAAGAGCCGAGATTGTGGATACATCAGAGTCTGACTTGCTGATTTCCTTAGGCCCCTTAAACCCTTAAGGGTTTAAGGTAAATATTCCACTGATAGAAAAAAACATAAAAACAAACAAACAAACAAAAAACCTCACTCAAAGTAGCTACTTCCAACACAGAGGATTCTTTTCTACCACTATATACTACCAGGAGCAATTCTGTCCTGGTTCCACCTCCCATGGGCATGTCCAGTATTGCCCACCTGGCATGGAATTAGCTCTTGGATTTTTCACTGCCATTTTCATATATAAAACAGTAGTGTTGCAAATCTTAGGATTTATTCTGCTTTAACAGAGAACAATCTTTTATTTTTATTTATTTATTATTATTTTAATTAATTAATTAATTTTGGGGGGCTGCGTTGGGTCTTCAATGCTGCGCGCGGGCTTTCTCTAGTTGTGGCAAGCGGGGGCTACTCTTTGTTGTGCCTTCTCATTTCTCATTGTGGTGGCTTCTCTTGTTGCTGAGCACGGGCTCTAGGTGCATGGGCTTCAGTAGTTGCGGCACATGGGCTCAGTAGTTGTGGCTCGCGGGCTCTAGAGCACAGGCTCAGTAGTTGTGGTGCACGGGCTTAGTTGCTCGGCAGCGTGTGAGACCTTCCCGGACCAGGGATCAAACCCGTGTCCCCTGCATTGGCAGGCAGATTCTTAACCACTGCACCACCAGGGAAGTCCAGAGAACAATCTTTTATATGGCATGATTCTTGGATGTTTTTCAGGTTAGAGATGAGTTTTAGCCAGTATTATTTATCAAATGAATTGGCACACTCTTGAAAACCAGTAAGAAGGTGGTTTACAAACCAAATTCCATAGACTTTAACCTGTGTGGGCTATATAGCTATACAAGCTTACTAAATAATAATATTCAACCAAAGTCATTCAACTGATATAGAAAATAAAATCATCAAAACTAGGATAAGGCTTTTGTCTAGAAATATCAAAGTCATGTATTTAACTCTCAAGATATGTATTTATTTAAAGTATTTAAATATTTATTCTATTTTCCTTTCATTTAAAAGAAAGCCCAGAAGATCATGCTTTGAGGAGTATGAAGAAAGATCAACAGATTCATTATTTAGTGTTGTGGGAAAAAAGAGAATGCATATTTCTTCTGTTGTTGATATGCATGCACTCCTAAAACAGTAAAATACAAATGACAATTGATATAAGGGATATAAATTAGTTATTTTCAGTTTATTGAGATAAAATCTAGTTTCAGTGACATTATTCAGATTTTTGTTTACCTGATTAAAATCATGAGCATGGAAATATATACATATATATATGAAAATAATATGATTCCTTTATCGATAATAATGATATAAATATTATATGAAGCTCTGTAGCAAGATCAAAATATATAGATATATAGTTATTTTTGGCATACACACAATCACATGTATATACATAATGGAGAGAGAGAGAGAGATAAACAGAAGTTTTAAAAAAACTAGTTGCCCAGGAATGGAAACTTTACCTAAAAGATATATAATACACAATAAGGTGTTATCATAAATGTTATCAAGATGTTATCAAGGGTTAGCAGGGGCTAAATCCAGCCTACTTCCTGTTTTTGTAAATAAAGTTTTATTAGGACACAGTCACACCCATTTATATGGATTGTCTACCCTGCTTTTGCAATACAGAGGTAGAATTAAGTAGTTGTGACAGAGACAGCATGATCCACAAAGCCTAAAATATTTACTAATCTGGTGCTTTACAGAAAAAGCTTGCTGACCTCTGCCCTAAATTATTAAAAAAAAAAGTAAATCAACTTAATATTTACACATGTTAAGCACCACCAGGTAAACTGGACAACACACTGGTGCTACAAATTGGTGAAGCTTCCTCATCCAGATTCCCATTTAAGTTCATTCTGTGTCTTCTTCTTAAGAAATGCTTTATCTCATTGGAAATAACTGGGAGTTGGTTTTATTTGTAAAGCAGGTATAGAGTTTCTTATACACATTGAGCATATTGGTAGGAGGGCAAAATATTGTTCAGATGAGTCTTTTAAAAAATCCTACCCAGGTAGTGATATTGTGAAGCTCTCTTAGTAACCCTGGAAGATGACTGGAAGCCAAGGGAAGGGATCAAGCAGAGCCTGAAGTAATAGCAACATTAACCCAGCATCAACTGGCATGATGGATTGGGAGGTTGGTAGGAGTCAGAGATAGCAGCTAAAGTGGTCCAGATAAAAGAGGAGGAACCCAGATTATGGTCAGGGAAATGGAAAAGAAGGGTCAGCAAAAAGACAACTGTATGGAAGAAAAAATCAAGATTGTCAAAGGGAGCCTTCAAATGTCGCCCTGGAGTATATGGAAATTGAGAGGAGGGTCTGAGGTTGCTAATTATATTTGGTCTTATATGCGTCCATTTTGAAGGTGATTTGTGAAATTAGTGGTAAATCATCTAAAATACAACCAAATCTTCCTAATACCCATCTATAATTTAAAAAATCTCCTCTCTATCCATAAGTCTCCTGAAGGCTTTTTTATTTTTATTTTTTATTTTTAAATAAATTTATTTATTTATTTATTTTTGGCTGTGTTGGGTCTTCGTTACTGCATGCGGGCTTTCTCTAGCTGCGGCGACCAGGGGCCATCCTTTGTTGCAGTGTGTGGGTTTCTCACTGCGGTGTCTCCTCTTGTTGCGGAGCACGGGCTCTAGGCATACAGGCTTCAGTAGTTGTGGTGCGTGGGCTCAGTAGTTGTGGCGTATGGGCTTAGTTGCTCCGCGGCATGTGGGATCTTCCCGGACCAGGGCTCGAACCCATGCCCCCTGCATTGGCAGGCGGATTCTTAACCACTGCGCCACCAGGAAAGTCCCTGAAGGCTTCTTTAGAACAAATTCCTATTCCTTTTACTTCTTCCTGAGTTATGAAGTTACTACCTAACTGTCACTGGATATCTAAGCTGTGTTGGGGACAGAACGAGAAGAGCATACATAAATACAAGTACAACTAAATGAACTAATGAACACATAGCACCTTCATATGTACATACACAAGAGAAAGACACAGAGTGGCAGAGACTAAGAGACAGAGATGGAGAGTCTGAGAGAGTGCATGAGAGACAAAAAGACAGAAAGCAGGAAAGGCAAAGAGTGAAAGTGAAAGAGAGAGAGTGAGAGAAAATGAACAAAACAGAGAAAGGGACAGAGTGAAACAGAGATACACAGAAACATAGAAACAGAGTGACACATGCAGAGGCAGAGAGAGACCCACCGCATGTGAGAGAAACACAGACACTCAGAGAGCTGGACACACACAGAGAGATGCAAAGTGAGACACATTCACACAGCACAGAGATCCACAACACACACAGAGTGAAAGACAGTGACAAAGAAGCATGCACACAGAGGGATATTCTCTGTCACTCTCTCTCTCTCACACACACACACACACACACACATGCACACACACAGAGAAAAAAAATGATATAAACTAGACACATATACTGGAAGACAGAGAGGCACACACATAGAGACACAAAGCTGCTCACAGAGACATCAGTATCGAGACACATGGAAAGAGATACACGCAAATAAAGACACTTACAAACAGAAATCAAGGCAAACAGAGTCCAAGAAAGGGGGAAAAGCAGAAATCCAGAGAGAGTGGGACGGGAACAAAAGACACGTCTGCAGCCGTATCAGAAGAAACAAGGGAGTGAAATATGTCTGTGCCTCCATGACCAGGTTATTATATCATCTCATTTTAATCACCATGACAACCCCATGAAATAAGAAGCATTATCCCCATTTTGCACATGGGGATAATGAAGTTCAGGTCCAAAGTCATACACCAAATAAACAGAGATAGAATTTGAACTCATCAAAGTGTAAGTGCTCTGTGGGCAGAGAGGGAGGGAAGGAATGAGGGATGAGAGGAAAGAAGGAAAAAGGGGAGGAGGGAGAAAACCAGCTCAAAAACCCTAACAGCCCCTGCTCTGTTTTTCCAAGCCTTTCCCCATGATTTCAGTAATAGGAAGCAATTGAAACCTGGGTTTCTAATTCAGCAGTGAGTGCTTAAATGTTTATACACTGGCACACACACAGAGTAAGCCATTTTACAGTACACAGAAAGGACTCATTTTATTGTCAGCCCTTTAAAATCCCATTTGAAATTTAAGAGAGAATTTGCTGAATGGGTCAGAGCTTTTAATGTAGAGACCCCAGGGTTATGGATTTCAGTAGACAGTCCCTCTGGCTTTCAGTACCACGCATCACACTGATGTGCGGATAGCAGTGAAGGAGTCACGTTAATTTGTACCAAGGCTCTTGTTTCTTCAAAACATCCTTTGAGAACTGTTTTCCAGGAGTGTCTGTTGAGCTGCTACATTTGAGGCAGTAGTTGAACTACAGTTACCTCCTACCCAGTCACAGATTTATTCACTTGCCAAAATACGCAGGTCTCTAACAACACCTCTTAGAAACAAAACCTCTTTCTTCCAGACCATGTGCTTAATCCTACTCAGTGAATCTATAACACACCCAAGCTGAAGAGCCTCTTTGTATGCCTGTGAAAAGTGAAACTCTGGAGGCTCTGTTTCAATACAGGTAATTTTGTTTATCAGCCCTGGTTTCTCAGGAAACAAGACGGTTGATAGATGCAGAGATAGAAAAGAAACATAAACTCAAAGTGGAAACAAAGGGACAAATCATTTCTGCCTTCAGCCCTGGATAACTAGCGGCTTAATGCACAAAACAAAAGTATGGTCTAATTCCTAAAGGATCATCTAAAACATATTAACAACATGTGTTAGGGATTATGATTCTTCCATCATGATTCTATTTAACAGAAGACCTCTTTTCCCTAAAACCCACTGATAATCACATATGCACATGTATCACACCCACATATCCCTGTAATAAGAAGAATAACTATACATGCCAACCGTTTGCTTCTTTCACGGACACTCTACTACTACACACTGGAAAAATATAGGCGGCAAGCCCAGTGGGTATCACAGAACAGGGACAAAGAAACCTTAAATGCAAACAGGATATGAGAGAATCCTGTTAACAAGAAAATAGGCACAAAACAGCAGTTTCTTATACTGAAGCAGGAAAGGCATGATGGAGGGGAGAGGGCAGGGGACTCTTTTTGAGAAAGGACATAAGAGGATTTAAAAGGAGAGGCCCCCAAGGCTAAGATAGCGTGGGCTCAGCTGCCCGAGTCTTGGTGTAGCTGCCTTTCCAGTCTGGTTACGGGCAGGCCACAGTTTCAGAGATGACAGTTATCAGTTCAACAAACCATTTTAAGTCACAAATAACAGCTAGAAAAGACCTCTGTGATTGCAAACGTTATAGCAGAAAGATGTACCACATAGTGGGCTTATTTCCAATTCATTTTCTAGAAATAATAAGTAATTGAGATTACCATTTGCAGACCACTCACTCTGCACAGGTACTTTCTATCCTGGCAGCACTGGTGAGAACTGAAAATGGGAGGAAAGCAATGCTTCAGACCAGAGGCATTGCACAGTTGCCTTGTAGAGAAAGACCAGCTCCAGGAGTCTGAAGGACTCACCTCTGACCCAAATGACTGTTTTCACTCACCTAAAAAAAGGCTGTGCAGATGTAAAGGGAGGATGATCTTCCCTGGGAACCCAGAAAGAGGTCACCTGAGCCACAACTACCACAAGTCACTAATGAATGTTCTGAAAAGTTCAGGGGCCCATTAAAAGTGCAGGATAATTTCTGCTGTGAGCTGGATGCAGCAATGGCCTGACACCCTTCACACAATGATGCTGACTTTGATTTTTCCAAAGTCTCTCACTGGACTCTGTCCTCCCCAGGAACTCTGATTCTCTCATTACAATTGAGCTTTCCTTTCAGGTCTGGACTAGGCAAAGATTGCGCCGATTGTGAACACATAGGTGTCCCAGCAACTGGTCTCATTACATTTGTTACTTTATTTTTTTAAATGATTCAACAAATTTTTATTGAGCACTACTATGACAGGCCCCATTCTGAGTACTGAGGATATAACTAGAGATAAAAATGATAAACTCCCTGCTTTCCTGGAACTTATATAATAGAGTGGGGAAATTGACAACAAATAAAAATTATCTATAAAATATGTAATGGGGTAATAAGTTCTATGAGGAAAATAGAGCGGGGAAAGAGGACTCAGAGACACTGTAATAAAGAGCTGACTCCGTTCTTTTTTTTGTGTGTGTGTGCGGTACGCGGGCCTCCCACTGCTGTAGCCTCTCCCGTTGCGGAGCACAGGCTCCGGACGCGCAGGCTCAGCGGCCATGGCTCACGGGCCCAGCCGCGGTACGCGGGCCTCCCACTGCTGTGGCCTCTCCCGTTGCGGAGCACAGGCTCCGGACGCGCAGGCTCAGCGGCCATGGCTCACTGGCCCAGCCGCTCCGCGGCATGTGGGATCTTCCCGGACCGGGGCACGAACCCAGGTCCCCCGCATCGGCAGGCGGACTCCCAACCACTGCGCCACCAGGGAAGCCCCTGACTCCATTCTTGATGTTTGACTGCTGAAAGCTTTCAATCAAAGCACCCCCAATCCCCTTTCCTCTTCTGCCCTATTATCTGGGCAAGCTCTTGAGAAAGCCCAGGGTTCCTTCCTTTGGCAGCAACAGGAAATTCAAAGCACATGAGCAATCCTGCATGCGCAAGGCCCCTCACCCTAGTGCTAGCCTCTTATCACAATAAAAGCTGAACCTGTCTTTCCCCTGCTTTCTCAAGCCAGTTTTTGACCTGCTTGGGCCCCTGCCCTACTCTCCCCAGAAAGCCCCATTATAGGAGTGATAAACCTGTTCATATTCTCTTACTGCATGTGTCGCATCGTCATCAGTCTCAACATTTGAACCAGATTTTGGGTAAAGGGTCCACTGGAGTTGGGAAGGTGACCATACCAGACGTTTATAGGGGTTGTCGCCGGAGAAATGCTCTCCGAACAGGAGGAGGAGGAAGGGATTTCAATGGATCAGGGAGTGAGGCATGCAAATATATGGGGCAACACTGAGTGGGAGGAAACTGAGAGTCCTGGTGCACTGAAGAAAAAGCGAGGATGCCAGTGAGGCTGGGGTGGAGTAAACAAGTAGTCTGGTGAGGTGAGGGAGCGGATAGGGGAGGAGGTCCCAGCAGGGGAAGCAGATCACATAGAGCTATGTGGCCCATGCCAAGGGAATCTGGATTTTCCTCCAAGTAAACGATCAGAAGGATTTGAGTAGTGAAGTAACATAATCTGACTTACATTTTAACAGAATCACTCCAATCGCTACGTAAGAATTGAAGTTGGGGGGGCAAAATGGAGTTACGAAGAGGCCATTGCTGGAATTTCAGGGGAGAAGTAGTGCTGATGGAGATGACAGCAGCAGGTCAGGTGGTAAGAGGAGGTTTGAGTCTGGATATATTTAAAGGTTGAAACTGCAGGATGTGCTCACGGACTGGACAGGAGGTGTGAGAAAAAGAGAAGCTGCAAGGGACATTCTAGAGTGTTTGTGACTGAGTACCTGGAAGAATGGAGTTGTCATTAACTGAGACAGTCAAGATGGAAGCAAGGAGTACATGCTGAGGTGGGAGATGCTGACAAAGTTCGCCACTTTTGAGACGAGATGTCAATCAGATTTCTAAGTGGAGATGCCAAGTAGGAATCTAGACACATAAAAGTTGACATCAAGGGAGAAGACAGGGCTACAGATATAAATTTGAGAGTTAAGTTGTAGATGGTATTTGCAGCTGGGAACATGTCCAGAGAGAAAAGGGAAAAGCTTGATTGAGAGTCCTGGACACACTAACAAATAGAGGTCAGGAAGATTGAGGAAGATCCAGCAATGGAGACAATTTAAAGCTATAAACTGGCATTCCTGAACCTGGTTTATATGAGTCTAATGTAAAGGCAGGTACTGATAAATGCAGTTCTGAACCTGTCAGGCTGGAGGCTAGAACAATTTTGGCACATCTCCTATGATAACAAAAATGTCTTGCGAGGCCTCTTGGGAGAAGGCTGTCTCCTCTTCCAGAGAGACCCCAGCATTACAGTCAATCTGTGTTCATTTGTATTTCAGTACTTAACTCATTAATCCTTATGTCAGCTCTGGATGTAATTGTTATTACACTCATTTTATAGATGAGAAAACTGGGGTGGAGGCTGCTCAGAAAAGCAAAAATTTGTCCAAGATCACAGAGCTTGTAAGACAGGGAAGACAGGCTTGAACTTCAAGCTCCCCAACTCCAGGGGGCAAAGAAATTAAATGCTTTGCCTGATGTCACATGATGAATTAATGGACAAGATGGAATTAAAACCCTCATCTTTAAATTCATTGTTACTTTTTTCATTGGGAATAAAATCATCTACTGGAAAATTCTAGTTGGTAATAATTTGCTAAAGATTCTTGTATTTGCTGGTAAGCCTTACCAGAAGGGCAAAGATTGACCATTTCTGACCTTGACTTCCTATGTCCGTAGCATGAGTATCAGGAACAGACAATTAAAGGAATAGGCAATGTGAAAAACAGCAAATAAATAGTAAAATAAATAATCTTGAAGGTAAATTTTAAAATGTTAAATCAGTCTGGAATGTAGGAAAACCTTACTAACATACCACATTTATAGTAACAGCAGGATATACCCCAAGAGGAAACAGGTATAATGTTTTCAGGGTTTCTTATTTTATTTTTATTTCTAATGTTTTTGTGTGACAAGTGTAATATAAAATTGTTAATATTTTAACATTATTAAAAAGTTTTATTTTAAAATAATCATGATCTAAATTGACTTTTGCTATCAATGTTATATGATTTTTGTTAGTCAAAGGACAATTTTTTTTTTTTTTTTTTTGCGGTACGCGGGCCTCTCACTGCTGGGGCCTCTCCCATTGCGGAGCACAGGCTCCGGACGCGCAGGCTCAGCGGCCATGGCTCACGGGCCCAGCCGCTCCGCGGCATGTGGGATCTTCCCGGACCGGGGCACGAACCCGTGTGCCCTGCATCAGCAGGCGGACTCTCAACCACTGCGCCACCAGGGAAGCCCCCAATTATTTTTTAACACCACAAAAATTACTCTAATTTTATAATGACATTCATGGAAAACACTACCATGTTCTGCATAAAAATAAAATCCTTCCATTTGTATTGGCTTCCCAGTTTACATTTTTGCACATATATCTCATAACCGGATGGTAAGAATCAAAGGCCAAATTAGGAGAGGTAGGTATTTTATATAAAGACAGGAACTATGGCCCAAAGAGAAGAGACCAGCAGAGTGATACAAGAGCTTGAAACTGAGCCTGTCTTTTGATTCCACAGCCAACACACTATCTGATGGCTTTCCACATAAAGCTAAATTTGAAGGGAAATTTTTGTAGGGAAATTTAATAAATAAAGGATATATGTATTCTTAATGGAAATGACAGCAGGAAAGGTAGAAGCAGATAGACAGAAAAAGATATGTAAACTTTATATGTACCACTACCCACGAACTACGAATCATTAAGTATTAAAATTAGCACTTATAAAAAGTCTTTAATATATAAGCAGTTCTAAAACTTTCCAAAACATTAATTCCCTCCTAATTCTACTAACATTTAGGTTGCTAATAGCTACTTTTTTTAATCTTACTCCCTCATATTTCTTTTTGTTTTTTCCTTCTGCCTTTATTTATTTATTTGGCTGCGCTGGGTCTTTGTTGCTGTGTGCAGGCTTTCTCTAGCTGCAGCGAGCGGGGGCTACTCTTTGTTGCGGTGCGCGGGCTTCTCATTGCAGTGGATTCTCTTGTGGCAGAACACGGGCTCTAGGCGCACAGGCTTCAGTAGTTGCAGCACACTTCAGTAGTTGCAGCACGCAGGCTCAGTAGTTGCGGCAAGCGGGCCCTAGAGCGCACGGGCTTCAGGAGTTGTGGTGTGCAGGCTCAGTAGTTGTGGCTCGCGGGCTCTAGAGCACAGGCTCAATAGTTCTGTCACACAGGCTTAGCTGTTCCATGGCACGTGGGATCTTACTGGACCAGGGAATGAACCTGTGTCCCCTGCATTGGCAGGCTGATCCTTAACCACTGCACCACCAGGGAAGTCCCCTTCATCATTTATTAGTTGGAATTCTTCTGGTTCCTGTCCTGGGCATTTGTGTACGTGATCTTTTGAATGAAAGAATATAAGCCATGCTGAAGAAATAATCATCAAAATGATAAAGGATATTGACATGAAGACTAGAGAGCCACAGCTGAAGTTCTTTGGCAGCATTCGAGTTCCAACCGCTATTGTCATTTGTACAGAGATGTTTTTCTCCAGGTAACTCAAAATATCCTTACCTCTCAATTCTGTAATCATGACAGCAATAATATGTCAAGTGCCTGGATGAGTCATGGTGACTGGCTCCTCTTTGGATTTATTATTGTAGATAACCACAGCAACTGCATTGTGAAAAGCAGCCTGTGATATTTTCTCTTTAAAGGTGCAGTTTCCCCTCTGCAGCAAGGCAATCCACTGTTTGATGTTAGAAGGGACAAAGAACCGTGTTTGAGGATCACAGCTCAGATGATCAGCAAAGTTCTGAAGGCCAGAAGTCTTAAATCAAGGTTGTTGGCAGGGCCATCTTCCCTCTGAAGGTCCTAGTGGAGAATCCTTGCTTGCCTCTTCCAGCTGCTGGTAGCTCCAGGTGACCTTGGCTTGTGGCTGCATCACTCCAACCTCTGCCTCTGTCTTCACATGGCCTTCTCCTCTGTCATCCCTCATATTTCTATATTTGTAGTTTCCAAGCAGAAAAGAAAGTTCTGGTTCCTTGCCAACTTTTCTAAATGCTTTCATATTTAGTGTGAGAATAGTAAACACATCTTTGATTTATTTAAGAAAAACTGGGTTTTAAAAGAGAGTTGGTTTTCTCAACCATGTAATAATATGCTTCAAATATTTGGGGAAAAGAAAACATTTAAAAAGTAAAAATATCTTTAAACGACTAGGTCTTGGAGGTAAAATCAATTGTTGTGAGTGTTGTCAAGAAAACAATGGTAATGAAACTAAATCAGAACATCTTAATAACAACTAAAATTCACATTAGTTTTAAAACGGCATTCCTTAGAGGTTACTATGTGTGATGAAAGTTTCCACAGCTTAATGCTTTGAGAAACTACATCTCTCACAAGACGTGAAATGGGGAAAACATAATGGTAAAACACTTGAAGTTATACAGAAACTAAGAAAATGAAAACATGATAAAAAGAACAAATGCTTTAAAAATATCCATTTTCAATTAGAAAAGTAAAGAATAAATGGTAATGCCCTGAATCAGGGACAAGGTAATGCCAATGCACTTAGCCTGTAACTGTCTTCAGACCCATTCAAAACATAACTGGTAAAACAAATAAACAAACAAGTTCAAGAGATTTAGGTTAAGTCAGCATCATTTAGTCTCTCCTATTGGAATTTTATTCTCTGGTACTGTTGCATTGTCTTTATTCTTACATCTTATCTAAATATAACAAGGAAACCTCTTAAAGCTTGAAAGAAATGATAGACTTTCTTTGGAGAAAATAAAATAGGTGTCCTTTCATGTTGAAGTCTGAAAAAATCTCACGTCATCAATTTCAACATTTTCATTTTTTTACCCTCAAAAAACACTTAGGGGTTCACTGCAGGACTGTCTAAACATTACTAGTGACAAATTTAGTACAATCCATATGGAATTTAATGAACAATATTTAATGAAAAATATTTAATAAATATTTATCAAATATTCAGGTGTTTAAAAATGTCTCTCTTTTTATGATGGGAGTTGAGCATAATCCGTTTTGTTGAAGTTTTAATATACTTTCACTACAGTATCCAGAATCATAAGTATACTTTCTGGCTCCCAATAAATATCTTAGGTTTTAAGAAAATAGAATAAAGAAACAGGATAAAATTAATAGAAAACATATATACAAATATATACTAAAGAATATAAGCTATGCCTTGAGAATGTCAAAACGTGGGTGTTCCACACTGAGAGCTATAGACAAACTATATAGTGAAAATGATAAACTATAATGTTAACTTGAAAAATAGGCATCATACTTATGCATTATAACATAGGTCTTTGCTAACTAGGTCCCATCCCTTGCACTCTTTGGGCTCCAGATTCTTGCATCCAACTGCCTATTTTACTTCTTACCCTGGATGTCTAATTAACACACCACACTTAACAGGTCCAAAAGAAATTTAATTTTCATTCCCCAAATCTCAGTTTTCCTTATCTCAGCAAATGGTTTGCAATTTGCCTAGACATTTGAACCAGAAACCTGGGACTCATCCTTGAGTCTATCCATTTCTTCACTCTTCACTCCCTGTTCTTGAACTAACAAGTCTTGTTATCTTTCCTTCAAAATAGATCGCAAATTGGTATAGTATTTTCCAGTTTGTCTTCATCTTTTTCCAAATACTCTGATGGGAACAAAATCAAATTTCTCCTCCAGGGTCTACTGAGCCCCATAAGATCTGGTCTATGGATGACCCAGCTCCTTCTCTTTAAACACTCAGGCTATGTCCTCTGTGGGCTGCTTCATTTTCAGTTTTTTCCATCCAAACTGCAGTTCCCCAGCTTTTCCATGGCTGGATCCCACCTGTCATAACAATTCCTTAGCTCACAGGTCACCATGTCAATGAAGTCTTCCCTGACCATTCAATCTATTATAATTAGCAATGACCCACTCTCGCCACTCATTGGTCTCCATCACCTCAACCTGTTTTGTTTCTTCGTAATATTTATCATTATCTGTAATCACTTTTCTTCATGTGTTTGCTGGCTTATTTTCTCTCTCCTCAAACCAGAGTATAAGTTACGTGAGAAAAGGGGTCTTTCTTGTCTTCTGTGCCCCTGTTGACTCAAACCTACAACATTACTTGCACGAATGAATGAGTGACATGATCCTATTCCTAGGTAAATCCCTAGGTATGGCAGAGTTATTTAAATAAGATAAACTGTGCAGCAAGAGTCCCCCAGAGGATCACTGATGTCTAGAGTTCCACCACATTCCTCACCTATCAATATTAAATGCAGCATTAATATTAAGAAAATATAGAGCTAGACCCAATCATAAAATGTATGATGATCTTCAGTAATGTAGAAAATATGGAAGATTGGAAAGTGGGGAAAGAGCTGCCTTCCTAGTCTCAGGGGAAGAGAATAATTACCCCAACACTCCATGAGTAAGAGGAGCCAGTGCCTCAGCTTTTTTTTTTAAGGACAGTGCTGCTGCCAGCAGTTTGAGGCACATCCAGTGTTTATACGAAAGGAAATTTTGTAACCGGAGTTTTTAAAAAGAGAAAAAGATGGGGTTGGGTGGGGGGTGGTAAGTGCTTCCAGCCAGGGAAAACCAACCCTAGGATTTTTTTATACAACTATATACAAACACTCAACTCAGACTGTGGCTTCTGCCTGCAGGTAAATGTCCTTTGGAATATATTACTTACCTGAGATTGACAACAACTCTGGATATACTTAGGGAATACGTGGTTTCGCTTTCTTTTAAAGATTTATATTAAATATCTATGGGGTTTCAAACCACGACTTATGAGACATGCAATTTAATTTCTTTGAGGGTGTGGACCATGTCACTTTTCACTCTGTGGCCCTACTTGAACCCACTGCTAAGTTGGCTGCACAGCAGACACTGCCACTTCCTTTCAGGGGAAGTTCACTGAAAGGAATGAACACTGGACAGCAAGAAAGCAAGATATCCTTGAAGGGATAAGATGTCATTACAAAATGACTTTCTCCTTTTCCCAATCTTTAATGCCAAGAACTGTTTGTACTCTTTCTGTGAGAAATCAACAAAGAGGATTAGGTAATACAATGCATCTCTGCTCAAAAAAATCATTCAGTTTTCCTTTGGCAAATCTATATTTATTTCCCTCTCTCCTCCTCAACTTGTCTTCAGGTAAGTGGTTAGAGATTATTACACAAACACTAGTCTTTCCTCAAAGAACTTTAATTAAGAATTAGAATACTTAATAACTAAAAGCAACCAGGAGTTCTGCTTTCAATTCTCAGTTCTCTCAAATTCTCTGCAGCTACAGTATTTCCCCCAAATCAGTGCCTTACAAATTCAGAGAGGTGAAAAGACTATTTCATTTCATTTTTTAAAGTCAAAGGAAAACACCTTGAAAAAAGACTTGTAGCAAATATGACAAACTGTTAATTCCTTTATTATATGAAACAAGAGCTCAAATGAATAAGATAAAACATTATGTGCCAAAGAGATAAATGAGTAAAAGACTCAGAAGAGGTATTTTAAAAGGGAAGTACAGCTAGAAAACTATCCCACCTTGCCAGTAATCTTAACAAAGAAATTAAAAATGTTTGTTTCTAGTCTATAAAATTATAAATAAAATTAGAAATCTTTTCCTCATTTTTTAAAAAAAATAGGACATTCTTTGTTCAAACAGAATATCACTACAAAGCCCAAGCAAGTTGTCTTTCATCTACCGTATTTGACAGGGTGGGCCATGGAAACTGGCCTATTCTCCCTGTTCTCCATCCTACAGGGACTTTTGAGGAAGCTTAAAAAGCATAACGTGTTTCAGGTGTTACCCACGTAAGTAAAATGTAAGCGTTATTGACTGACAACAAAAACAACTAGTGTCTAGTTTTCCATGAAGGGCACTGGAAGACCACTATTTTTAAACCACTCAGTATCGATAAGAGACTGCGCAGTGGGCATACTCCCACACTGTCGATGAGATTCTCAATCACATCCACCACTCTGAACAGCAGTCTGGAAATATGCCATAAAAAAATCACCAAAATACCCATGCCCTTTGACTACCTTCACTTCTGAGGCCCTACACTGACTACATTCCATGAAGATACTAAGTACAGCATCGTTTAAGGTGGTAAAACTTTATAAAAAAATTAATGCATGAATCCAACCATTCAATAAATACTTACAGAGCAAATGATCTTGAAAAAGTTAATGTTGCTAATAAAGGATGAGAGGAAGTAAGAATGGCTGGGTGCACAGTCTAGAAAAGCCATGAAGAAATTCATTAGGTAGTGCTTACTATGTCCTATACTGAAGTAGGCTTTCATTTTACGGAAGGGCATTAATTCCTTAAATTACATAGTCCAGATATCATATCATCAAAGAATACAATGAAAACTATAAGAGAAAATATGTAACTTGTGGCATTATAATTATTCTACTGGGAATCCTCAGGTAAGACCACAACTCTGATATTGGCAAAATCTCCTGGAGGAAAATAAAGGTCAAAAAGCTAAATCACTTTTCTGGGACCCCTTAACTATGGATGTGGGGAATCTTTAGCTATTTGAAGTACTCCTGACCAAAAAAAGAGGAAGGATGGCTTCTCCCACAAGGAGGCAGGTCAGGAGTTAGATGGAAGGTCTCTCCATGGCAAACTCCAAGCTTAAATTTACAGGCATTTTGTAAATAAGATTACCCAGTTTCAGATTCTTCTCTGTGTTATCTCTCCTGTGTAATTCCATATCTTTAATAAAGTCTTATTTAAATGCCTCCAGCCTCGTCTCAGTTGTGCTGTGGGTAAAGAAAGGCAACCTCTGTCACCATCCTTCAAGGGGGCTGGTTTTGATTTGATTATAGGCTGAGAACCTTCCTTGTAGCCTCAAGAATGCTTAGACAATCAGACAGTGAAAAAATAAGCATCTCAAAATACAAATGAGACCAGGAAAAGGACAACAACTTCTGAGGGCAAAAAAGCAAAACGAACTAATAAAGACAAGCTTTAGGCTAAGGCAACTGTCTCTGCCGGTCTATTTTCAGAAGGGGGCAATTTATCAAAAGTTCATGGAAATGATTGCTTCAGGTCGTGGGGAGACAAGTGCAAATCAAAGCAAAGTTTCTTTTTAAGTTTACAGCAAAACCAAACAAAAAGATATTCTAATGTAATCACTTATTCAAAAGAAAACAAATAGAAAAACAAGTATAATCATTGTTATTAGTTTTTGTGTGTTATTTAAAGACCAGCATTTTAAAAGATGATCTAATTCAACCCTTGGAATAACTGCTTTCTGTAAACAGAAAATAATTTCATAATCAGATGCATGCTATGTTTACAGAAATTTTAATCCGTCTAAACATGAAGTGGACTAGATTGTGAGTCTGTCTTCTCCTGCCTCAATATAAAACACATTAGTACATTACTGATATCCTCCTTTTATTTTCTCTGACTTGTTTTACAGTCATTTTATCTTGAGGTTTTGCATACATCTTTGTAAGTCAGTTAAACTATGTTCTGGAAGAAAATGGAGTATAAGCAAACAAAAATTATTTTCTCTCAATTATTTTCTTTTTCTTTCTGAAATTAATTTTCTCTCTGAAATTACTTTTTCTCTCTGACAACGATTATTCTTACCTTAGGTTGTTTGCAAAGGTAGCGACAAAGTTCTCCAATGTACTGAAACACAGTCACATTATACTTTTTGCAGTCATTCCAAAATTGGCTTGCTGAAAATTTCTTCTTTAACACACAAGTAGCACCTACAAGAAAAGGTATAAAAAGGCAAAAGGGAAAAAAATTCAAGGGCAGAATTAACATAAAACACAAATGATGTTGCTCTGTCTAGAACACTTTTGCTTACTTTCAAGGCTTTTATAATCCATCAGTGGCCATTTATATCAAGTTCATTTGAAAACATTAATCTTACAGTCCAATAAATCTTTTAAAAATATTCATGTTGTAATTTTATATTTTGACTGTAGATATACTTTTTGCAATATATGGAATGAAAAAGGCAGTCAAAATATGTAGGAGAATTACAAGTATTAGAGCATGAATATAGATAAGGTCATCCTTCTTCACAGAAACCAAGAATATTCACTTACTTTCAATGTTGAATATATACATAGTATTCATTTTTAAAAACTTTTAAGCAGTCTCAATATAGTTTGAGATTGAGAGCTGGTAAGGTAGAGTTAGTATGAAAGCACCAACAAAAAGGTTCATTGATGACTGCTAATTTTAACAACCTAATTTTAATAACAATGTAAGTCATATGAATATGTTCCAAGGAAAATGCTAATGTCCTGACCCTCATCTTTATTTATTGTGGACATTGATCATATTTTAAATATACTATTCTATAAGATTACTTTATAGTATTTTAGACAAACATAAATAATGGTGAATTACCTCTGTATATTATTTCTGGGCTAACTAGTAACAGACACATAATCTCACCATGGTTATGAATGGAATCTACTGAGTCACCAGCTCTACTGACTTCTTGGGTAGCTGCGGTACACTGTTTGCAAAGATAGCCTCAACAATTTCTCCTACGCCCTTACCTTTGCAGTGTGAATTTGCCACCCTTCCCTTCAAGAAGTGGTCTCTTTCCCCACTCTTCAAATCTTGAATTTAAACTGGCTTGTGACTTGCTTTGATCAACAAAATGCAGGTGAAATGATCTATGTTACTTCGAGGAGGCTAAGACTTAAGAGCTACACAGCTTCTGAGTTCACCCTTTGGGAAGGCTCCTACCACCATTTAAAGGCAGGGGCAGCAACCACTAAAGGGTGAGCGACCACATGGAGAGGGAAGCCCTGTCAACAGCCAGATCCAACCACAAGGCCAAATTACTGCTCTTTCCACTTCAGGCATACACTGAAGTATGTGATGAAATTGTGTCCTTTTAATAAATATTTTTTTATAATTGTATAACATGCACACGATCACTCTGAATTCTACTGAGTTTTGAACTTTACTGAAGGCAAGTTCCAATTATTAGGCATTTTGAGAACTTATGAAACAGAAAATAAAAGCTTACCTAACTCAATACATCCACCAATTCCCAGGAGAGATCCTGCACTATGATACAGAGGAAGGGTTAAATAAATGATGTCATTGGAAGTACAACCAAAAGCCCATAATCCAGCAGAACCCTTCATAGCCTGCAGCTGACAAATCACAGCTGCTTTTGGGAGACCTAGAAGAAAAGAAAGAAAGAAAAAAATAATAGAATAGATACTATGCTGTTATCAACTACAACAGCAGTTGAGACAAAAATACATCAAAATAGTCTATATCCTTGGTAAAAGGGGCCATACAAATGTCAGCTACAACTGTAATTAATCTCTAGAATCTTAGATCTACCCAGAAGGATTAAAACTATAAAATTACATAGAGTTTGAGATCTTATAAGGTTCAAAGAGCCATATCTGCTATAAAGATGCCAAAAATATATAATTCTTTCTCTGGTTCAACACTATTTACCAAATAAAGCCCAAGCTGTCATGGGTTTTTGGTGACAGCAGCACATGTAGCTATGAACCCCAGTCTACTGTGACTTCCAGACACTCACCAGGGTGAGCCTCAAGTCCGTCTTGCTGCTGCACCTGCTTTGATATTTTCTGACAGGCTTTGTGCTCCATTTCCATTAACTGGAAGATCTCATACGCAAAATTGGCATATCTTGCCTACCATCCTAACCAAAATTCATTTATTACACTTTTTCAAAAGAAGTTTCTGTGGCTTTTCCTAATAGGTTGGCATCTCACACCCTAAAAGAGTTTATTGTCATCCACATGCACAGGGAATGCCTCCAAAATTTCTTGTCAAAGCCATGTATAAAGATTTTGAGTGAGACTAGTATCCTTGATTCTTGATAATGCAATGCCTTTCTCTTCTTCATTGAGAGAATCAAATATTTATGCATTTTCTGCTTCCGAGAAGTTCCCACCTATTGTTCTTCGGTCACCATATTCCCTACTTTCCATATTGTTCCTGACCTCATGGCAACCCAGCCTTAAAAATAACTTTTCAATTGGAGGTATGTCGAAAAAAGAAGGATGCTTTATCTAGTTATTTTCCACCTGTGTGCTTATGTCACTCCTGTAAAGCACTTTAGTGAGCGAATTAGTCATGTTTTCATTCCTAATTTGGTTATCTTTAAGTGAATAATGATCTCATTAATTTATTTTTAAACCATTCAAGGTACTCAGACTTTTTGATAAAGGAGACAACAGATAGGAGCTTATCCAACAAATGAAAGTGATCAAAGGTTCATGGAGTTTAAAGTTTTAAAGAAGGAAAGAAGAACCAACAGAATAAATGAAGCTTGTTAAAACTGCAATTTAGAGTCCCTTCTTGGAAGAGTTAGAAAGCACATTAACATATTAAAGCTTTTGACAAGCCCAACAGTACAGAAATGTTACTATTTTTTCAATGATGTTTCTCAAGCTCATGTGGTCATAAAGCCCCTTTACAACTTTTATTTCCCTTCTTTGTAGACATGAAGGGACATGCTGTGCCACATGCTTGGAGAAATGCGACCTTAGATGGTCTCTGAAGTCCTTTGTTCTTCTAACCTTCTATGAATCCCTAGCATTGAAACTCTCCACATGTCCGCAGATGTGAGGAGACCACTGGGATAAGGTCCAGGCATAAAGGTGGGAGTGAGGCTGTGTCCAGTGAATTGGGGATTAGCAGGAAGAAGGAGGAACAGACGATATCAAGAGAAAACCAATTTAGGTGCAGGGATGAAAAAATCTGGGGAATTTGGGGATAATTTTGGAAAAAGGAAAGAATCCATAAGATTAAGGAGAAGGAGAGACAAAAGTAAACAGAGACTTAGATGGTGATAGCAACTGGCCCCAGGTGCAGTGTGGAAGGCAGTTCTGTCTTTTTCCTCCTCCCACTACTTACCCGAGTGGCTGAAGGCAAGGCTGCTCCATCCAGGCTTAAATAGCCTTTCCTAGAGATCTTCAGGCACCTAACCAATTTCAGTGAGCAACAACAGAACTAGAAGTTGGCAGAATGAACACGTACATAGTCCAAAAGAATGGAACTGGAGATGACAGCAACACAATTTTAGAAAGGCAGATGGGGACTTCCCTGGAGGTCCAGTGGGTAAGACTCTGCACCCCCAACGCAGGGGGCCAAGGTTTCTTGGGGAACTAGATCCCACATGCATACCGCAACTAAGAACTCACATGCCACAACTAAGACCCGGCACAGGGAGGGAGGGAGGGAAGGAAGGAAGGAAGGAAGGAAGAAAAAAAAGGAAAGGCAGATGGACAACTGGCGACTGACACAGCAGACCCAAGAAGATGAAACCTAAGCTGAAGCCTTGAAGAAAGTTGGTTTGCTCCCACAGAACCCCAGCGAGACTCACAAACTTGATGACCAGGTATCCCCCAGAGTGGAATATCAATATGGAACTATAAAGAGGGAGCTAAATGGGAGTTCTGTTTAAGAAGCAATTCCATCAGAGTCATAGATAAGGGAATCACCCCTTGTTCATCGAGATCTCACAGAATCACCCAGGTCAAAGACACGTGAATGGTATAAAAACTGACCTCAATCCTTTCCTTACTCAGAGACATTCTAAGTCTGTTCCTGGGTCCATGGATATAATATTTTGGTGAGCTTGGGCAAACAGGACTTCATAGTAGTAAAATGATTAGGAAAGATTCAATATAATCCAAAATGCTCCCTTATAACCTGCCTGAAAAGGCCTATGAGCAAACACTACTGCCATCATTTAATTTTTCCAAGTCTCATTTCTTACATCACTTTGTAACTTGCACCAACACCTTGTTATCAACATTATAAGATTTTTGTGTGAGAATCAAGTGATTTTTATGATAATAGGTGACATACTAATATTAATTCTCATGTTCATTACAATTATCATCACTTAATTCAGCTCTGGGTTTTGATTGCAAAACATCAGCTTATATTAGAGAGAGAGAACAAGAGAGATGCTTTTAATAAAAAATGTCAATTAAGTTTCTAACAAGGCTCAACGTGAGACAGGCTGGGAGCTGGCACCTGGGATCCTTTACTGGAGTTGCTTCACCTTGAGCAACAGAATACAAAGAAACTATAAGGGACTAAAAATAACTGCATGCATGCACAGTTGAGGCAATTATGAACAATAAAATACAAAAAGGCCACAAATCAACTGTCATTTCTGAGGTGCCTGGAGCAAAAGCAGGGTACTGCACGTGATCCCTGCACACAGTACCACCAAGGGCGTGGGCAGAACACCTAAGCCACCCTCCAGCCCAACCCACCAATCCACCCCTACCCTCACCCCATTTAAGGAACCAGTCCCTCCTCAGGGAGTGAGTAAGGGCACCTGTTACTTGTTTTCACTTCCTCATGCTGCAGCATGAGTCCCAATAAAGCCTAGCATGAATTCCTCATCTGACCTCTTATCAATATCTATTGAGTAGAACTTAATCAATTTCTATTGATTAAAGAGTCCAAGGGCCCTAGTGAGTAAAAAATGTGATTTTGTTACATTCTTTGATAGGTTTGTATTTATAAAGCATGACATCTACTATATGCCTAATTCTGTATGTTGCTCTGCTCTGATCTCTACAAGACCCCATGTTGCTCAGAACTTTAAGCTAACAGGAGGATGCTATCTGTATAACTTTCCCTGTATAAGATCATTCACAATCCAAATTTGGAAGAATGTCAATAAATGCTTTTGATATTTTAAAATGCAAAAAATAAAATAAAATAAAATTACAGCCCCAGATTGCTTCCTCCACACTGGTACCAGATCTGATGTGTATTCTCTGGAAAAAGATGAGCCTCTGGAAACACCAGGAAGAAGAGAGGTTGAACAAGCAGGGAGAATAAGAGAAAGTCTGCATCCTTCGCCATCTCCCTTTTTACACTTGACTAGTTCTCCCTTCAAGATTCTTATCTGAGGAATCTAAAGCGCCCAGAAGTAAAAACTGACAGTCACCAATCTCCCAACAAAATGTCATGAACAATGAAACTAACCAGCCCACAATCCCACTCAATAACCAGCCCACAATCCCACTCAATCACACAGAGCTTCTAGTTAGGATTTGGTTTGTTTTTGTGTGTGTGTGTTTTGGTGGCTGCACTTTAAATATGCACAGCCAAAGGTCACCAGATATTTGAGGAAATCCTCTAGGGTAAAGAACAGAGACCAACATAAAACAAAAGATAAAAGGATGCCAGAGAAAATAGAGACAAGGTAGAGAGGAGAAATTTTCAAAAAATATTAATATTCCGAGAGGTGTGAGACAGTGAAGTATCAATAATACAAAACTAACATGCTGGGGGGAGAGAGAAGATGGCGGAAGAGTAAGACGCGGAGAACACCTTCCTCCCCACAGATACATCAGAAATATATCTACACATGGAAACAAAAACAAGACCCATATATATGCTGTCTACAAGAGACACACTTCACACCTAGGGACACATACAGACTGAAAGTGAGGGGATGGAAAAAGATATTCCATGCAAATGGAAATCAGAAGAAAGCTGGAGTAGCAATTCTCATATCAGACAAAATAGACTTCAAAATAAA
>NC_041221.1:125781777-125782381 GCF_002837175.3 Physeter macrocephalus | reverse complement strand
CAAAAGCAGTCTAAGAGGGAAATTTATAGCAATACAATCCAACCTTAAGAAACAAGAAACACCTCGAATAAACAACCTAACCTTGCACCTAAAGCAATTAGAGAAAGAAAAACAAAAAAACCCCAAATTTAGCAGAAGGAAAGAAATCATGAAGATCAGATAAGATATAAATGAAAAGGAAATGAAGGAAACGACAGCAAAGATCAATATCTTTGAGAAGATAAACAAAATTGATAAACCATTAGCCAGACTCATCAAGAAAAAAGGGAGAAGACTCAAATCAATAGAATTAGAAATGAAAAAGGAGACGTAACAACGGACACTGCAGAAATACAAAAGGTTATGAGAGATTACTACAAGCAACTCTAGGCCAATTAAACGGACAACCTGGAAGAAATGGACAAATACTTAGAAATGCACAACGTGCCAAGACTGAACCAGGAAGAAATAGAAAATATGAACAGACCAATCACAAGCACTGAAATTGAAACTGTGATTAAAAACTTCCAACAAACAAAAGCCCAGGACCAGATGGCTTCACAGGCGAATTCTATCAAACATTTAGAGAAGAGCTAACACCTATCCTTCTCAAACTCTTCCAAAA
>NC_041221.1:125771064-125779657 GCF_002837175.3 Physeter macrocephalus | reverse complement strand
GCATATACCCAGAGAAAACCATAATTCAAAAAGACACATGCACCCCAATGTTCATTGCAGCTCTATTTACAATAGGCAGGACATGGAAGCAACCTAAGTGTCCATCAACAGATGAATGGATAAAGAAGATGTGGCACATATATACAATGGAATATTACTCAGCCATAAAAAGAAATGAAACTGAGTTATTTGTAGTGAGGTGGATGGACCTGGAGTCTGTCATACAGAGTGAAGTAAGTCAGAAGGAGAAAAACAAATACCGTATGCTAACACATATATATGGAATCTAAGAAAAAAAAATGTCATGAAGAGCCTAGGGGTAGGACGGGAATAAAACACAGACCTACTAGAGCATGGACTTGAGGATATGGGGAGGGGGAAGGGTAAGCTGTGACGAAGTGAGAGAGTGGCATGGACATATATACACTACCAAATGTAAAATAGATAGCTAGTGGGAACCAGGCGCATAGCACAGGGAGATCAGCTAGGTGGTTTGTGACCACCCAGAGGGGTTTGATAGGTAGGATGGGAGGGAGGGAGATGCAAGAGGTAAGAGATACGGGAACATATGTATATGTATAACTGATTCACTTTGTTGTACTTACGCTAACACATATATATGGAATCTAAAAAAAAAACAAATGTCATGAAGAGACTAGGGGTAGGACAGGAATAAAACACAGACCTACTAGAGCATGGACTTGAGGATATGGGGAGGGGGAAGGGTAAGTTGTGACAAAGTGAGAGAGTGGCATGGACATATATACACTACCAAACGTAGGGTGGATAGCTAGTGGGAAGAAGCCGCATAGCACAGGGAGATCAGCTAGGTGGTTTGTGACCACCCAGAGGGGTTTGATAGGTAGGATGGGAGGGAGGGAGATGCAAGAGGTAAGAGATACGGGAACATATGTATATGTATAACTGATTCACTTTGTTGTAAAGCAGAAACTAACATACCATTGTAAAGCAATTATACTCCAATAAAGATGTTAAAAAAAAATTCTGATGAAGGAAAAACAATGGACTATATCCACTATAGTTTGTAGAGATGGTGATATTCATGTTTTCTAAGAGGTTATAAGACTTAAACTTATGTTATAGTTTCATTTTAAATAAAATATGTAATTTAATAATTAAAAATGAGTTAGAGAACAACAACAACAAAATAACATGCTACAAAATAAGAAATATTAAGAGAACACAAGGGCTAAAAGATAAATCTCTCAAAAAGTAAATCAAGGGGTCCCATCAGTGAAAAACAGATTTTTTTTTTGGCTGACTGCTGAAAGCTAAATTTTAGAAAGTCATCTCTTGTCAAAAGGTTTACACCTTCCCATCTTGATTTTAAAAGCATGTCAAACAATCCACATCAGATGCCATAAACATGAACTGCAAGAGGAAATGGTACAATCTTAGTGAATGGGAATTGGAATCAAATGGGTTTGCTGTCCTTCCTAGAATGCTCTAAAATGTCAAGGCAGCTGCTTGTGTTTAACTGTGAACAAATAAAAATTTATTGTTTTGCACTTTAAAAAAAGTAAATCAAAATGTAAGAGAAGGAAAATAGGATACAAAAGATTAGAAAATTAATAACTCAGTGCAGGGAGGCCAATCTTTAAAAAGTTAGAGTTCCAAAGATAAAAGAACGAACAAGCAAACAAATATAATAGAAGGAGGGAATGGGCAGGAAGAATAGAAATAAAGAAGGAAAAAGAAGAATATGTAGACACCTTTAAAAAAAAATTTTTCAAGTACCTAGACTTGCAAGACATGAGTTTCTAGATTTAAAAGGCTTACAAATTTACCAGCAAAATTAATAAGTAAGACTGGTTCCAGTACAAATAATCATGATATCATAGACTACTGAAGGCTAATAATAAAAGATTCTAAAAATCCCAAAAAAGAAAGAAAAATAATACCAGGTTGCAAGTAAAGGATTAGAAATCAGAAAGAAAAAGACTTCTCAGTATGTGTGCTGGAAGACAGAAGATAAAAAAGCAATACCTTCAAACCCCTGCATCAATATCATTTCTAATCTAGAATTCTATACAAACAAGTGTAAGGGTAGAAAAAGACACTTTTAGGCATATAAGGACTTAAAACGTACCTGCTAAATACTCTTTATCAAGCAGCTAATGAAAGCAGTGGACTGAGAAAATGAAAAGCAAACTAAGGAAATGAATTTAGAATCTAAGAATCAGGGGATCAGAAAAAAAGAAAAGAGTTGAACTAATTCTCAGGGTGATGGTGAGGAATGAACCCAGGACAGTAAGACAGCAACATGTCAAGACTGGAATCATAGGGAGGGAAGCTCTGGGAAAGATGCAGCCAAGAACATGGGCATGACAAAATACAGACTAGCTTTTCAATATCTAAAGGTGAGTTACGTTTTGATAAAGGGATGGGTACGAACCATTTATGGGTGTATAGAAAACTAAGCAAGCAAACAAACAAAAACAAATGATTAATCCAAGGTTGGGGAGAGTTTTACATGAAAGGAAATAAATATAATTTTGTTATAATATAGAGCTCAGCAAGAAATGGTATTTACTAAGTTATGATACTGATACCAATCAAACAAAAATTTATGATAAACAATATTAGGGTGATATTGGGGAGAGAAAGTATCTGCACCAGAGAGAAAGAAATGAGTGGAGGGAGAGACTGGTAAAGAAAGAAGGTAAAATCCTCATCTTCCATTGTGGAAAAGCAGTACGTACTTTTTAGTAGGTACCTATTAAGTATCCAGTAAAATACTATTAATAAATCTATTTAGATAAATGGAGGTGATTACAGAAGGAAAGATCTAAAAATACTGAATGTAATTGGTTTCGGGATGGAGAAATAGAGGGGTAAGCAGGGTACTTTTCTCTAAAATTTTTTAAACTGTTAGAATTTTTCATCACTGTGCTGTATAACTTTAATACAAATAAATATCAAACAGAAAAAATTAATAGCGCTTTTGCTTTCAGCCTGTGGTGCAAATGTATCAAACACTCTGGTTTTAATCTTCAAGAACAAAAGATGTTAACAGTCTGCTCCACACTATTCTCTTTTGGGGTGGGGAGGGGGGTTGGAGGGAGCGGGGAGTGGTGAAGATTGTTTTGAAGACCAGAGTCACTTTCTATTTTTACAAGAAAACATCATAAAGACAAATTGGTCAAGCACCTTCTGTTGGAAGTTTTCAAAGCATATAATTTCCAAAACTTTATTGTCTCTTTCAAAGTCCAAAGTCAGTCTGAATTTATGCTGGCAACTTGACACATATTAGCATTTCCTAGTACATTTATCAGAGCTGTTGCAAACGAAGTGAAAAAGAAAACCATAGTCTACTCTCCAGTATAGAGATCATTGTTAGCCTCCAAATAGGAAAAAGAAAAAGAAAAAAGAAAATTTTACCAGTGCAATTGTAGTTTTGCTTACAATACTACCTGTGCATAAGAAATTAGTACCAATATTTTTAATATGCCTCTAATTCAAACTCCCAGTCATCTTCAAATTAATTACAAAAGCTTACTTAGACTACCAAAAGTATCATTCAATTTTTCTTAAGAATCAATTAAGTTTAACATTTCTTTTGAATTCTCAGGTCGTTTCATATTCTTTGTCTGTTTGTGTTGTTGTTTACCTAAAAAAAGGAAAGTTTAGTTACTTGATTCTATTTTGTATCCTTCCTCAAACCTGCAATGCCTTCAAGATTTCCTGTTTCTCACATGTTCCAATCAACATACAGAAAACGAGGAGAGCCAGCTACAGGTGCTTAAATTGCGGCTATACTTGGATTGTGCTTAGGATTTAACACTTTATACAAGAATAAAGAAAATTGTTTTAAAGTAGACTAATGGATTTTTTAATCCAGCAGGATAATTAGAAACTTTTTTTTTTTTTTTTATGGTACATGGGCCTCTCACTGTTGTGGCCTCTCCCGTTGCGGAGCACAGGCTCTGTACGCACAGGCTCAGCGGCCATGGCTCACGGGCCCACCTGCTCCACGGCACGTGGAATCTTCCCAGACCGGGGCATGAACCTGCGTCCCCTGCATCGGCAGGTGGATTCTCAACCACTGTGCCACCAGGGAAGCCTTAGAAACTATTTAAACTAATCTTTTCATTTTATACATTAGGCATCTAAGGGAAGCTAGCAAAGATCCTGCCAAAGAAGCTGGCCAAATTCCACACTCTGAGCAACCGGGTTGGGTCAAGTCTTCACACATTCCTGTGCCATTTGTACTACCAAACTTGAAGAAAACCTTTCCACATGAGACAATGGCCAAGTGAACATGGTGACTTGTCAAGGTAAAGTTAAAGCAATTACCTTTTTCATCCAAGTTTGGGAGTTCAAAGATTTAAGAACCCCAGGTCTTCTTGGATGCATGCTTTCTAAGATGTCTGGTGACTATGAAACCGAGCCGCCCTAAAACTAAGTTCTCTTACCAACTTATGATTAATCTCTCTATATCCAAAGCTTTGTTCCCTTTCTTGTCCCCTCTGACCTCAATTCCGGGCTAACTGAACAATAATCAACCAGAGTCAGATGACTAAAATTGCTCTTGCAGATAACATTGTTAATGTACTAAAGTAGCTATTATAGATATCATTAATGTGTAAACTCAGGTTGTTTCTCCAGGGTGAGATGAGCTCACAAACCCTCAAGCCATGGACCACCTGGTCAGAGAGTTGTAAACCAGAGACAGCCTGACTACCCGAAACTGTCACAGAAATGTCACAAGCTGATGATTAACCCTAGCTTCTTTGTTCTTCCCCTTTAAGAAATCCCTAACTCAAAGATCAAGTTGGAGTGGATCTGAGGCTGGGCGCCCTGCAATAAATCCTTACTGGGCTGCAGATTCCCACTGTCAGAGTTTGGCTTTCTGTGTCAAGGGCACATGAGTTCTTTGCTCAGTTACAACTACACATGGCAGAGATTTGCCTGAAACTGCTGCTTTGCAAATACGCTGCATTCTTCTTAAGTTTCAAGAACAAATGGATCTTACCTGTTGTTCCAGAAGTGAAAATATAAAGATAAGGAGCCTTGAGGTTTGAGGCAACATGGTGGCTGTGTGGCACCTGACTGTCAGATGCTGTGCTCAGTTTTTCTTTGAGTGAAATTATGCCTTGTGGAACGGACTCTTTCATTGCCCAAACACTGATATCTCCTGGGAGGCTCGGAAGGATCTCTTCTATAGTTCCAAGCAAATCTGAAAGCCAAAGGATTAGGAATAAGTAAATAAGACATAAATCTCAAAGCACTCACCTTGTGTGTTCTTTTGCATGTTGGAACAGGGATGATATGTAAATACAACGCTTACTTCCTTTTCATGTTGGGTAAGTAGCATCCCAGCCATTTTATGAGTACGTTTCAACATGACCAACAGAAAGGAAAATCTAGTTATTACCTGATTTAATCAATGCAAATAGCCCAATTCAAATTGAACTTTGGAGATTCCATTATCCAGATTGTGGTTTTTTCCCAATTTTTAAATAAAACTCTATTTTCGTACTTTGCTTTAACTTTAAATTCAGGACACTGCACTAAACATTCTCCTTGAAATACAACTCAGTAGCTCATTATTCCAAAAAGCCATCTGTCTGTCACTGTTTAGTTCTACTATAATGTAATGATCCAGGAGAAACACCTGACTGGATTCACAAGATTCACAAGATTATGGCTTAGAGACCATTTCAGAGTGAAAAGTTAAATGAGGAGATTCAGAGATGCTCTTTTCTCTGGATTAGAATAATTAAAGGTAAAAGGTGTTTGAAAGCAAAAGGAGAAAAAGAACGCCTTCCAGAAAAGGCAGTAGGACCCACGGTGCACAGCAGGCTATGACAATGGCCAGTGAGAGCGGGCTGGTGAAAGCAGAGCCTGTGTCAGCAGCAGTGGGGTCCAAGGCCTGGCTAGAACCAATGTCAAGCAAAATAGAAGGCAGAGGAGTAGAGAAGCCAGAAACATGGGTATCTTCAGGCCTGAAGAGCTTAGGGGTCCTCACAAGATCAAGGGTCTGGGTTGAAATTCAGACTGGAGAAAGGAAAAGGGATACTTCTCTCAGGAAGCATCTACTGTACACATTAACAAACGAGCAACTGTGGAAGGGAGACTGTGTTGAGTTACTCTGGGAGATTGAATTAGACCTTCTTAATTTGATCTTTAATGTGAGAAACTGTCGTCTGTCCAGGAGGAGGGTAGTGGTAGAGAAGGAGGGAGATGGAAAGTGGGTACAGGTCCTGGAGAAGGAAATATTCACCGTGAAGGTATCTAGCACTCTATGGGGTACAAAAGAAGCAGAGCATCGGCATTCCTTGGATGAGGTAGAAGCGAGCGAGGCATCATTTTTTTTTCCAGAGTAGAGAGACAAACAGTTATTTATATTCTTTAAATTCTTTTAAAATGTAACACTCCTTTCCTTTAACATGGATCTTTAGCAGTGAAGATCCACTTTCATGTTCTACATGGGTGCTCCAGTTTTATTTTCGTATTATAATACATCATACTTTTCTAAGATAAAAGCGATTTCTGAGTGCTATATTATTTATCTTAATCTACATTAACATCCACGGGGATATTAAGCAGGGGCCTTTTAGAGTTAATGTAAGGAATGCCAAACATTACCAGCAACCACCAGAAGGTAGGAAGAGGTGAGGAAAGATTCTTTCTTAGACCTTTCAGAGGGAGCATGGCCCTGCAGATACTTTGATTTTGTACTTTTAGCCCCCAAATCTGTGAGGGGATGAATTTCTGTCATTTGAAGCTACCCAGTTTGTGTTATTTTATTACACCAGCCCTAGGAAACTAATTCAACCAAGGTCACAAGTCGGTGGACAGAACTGTTAGTCTAACCTAACTCTAAAATCTATACATTACCTCATTAAGAAATCAATGATAAAAAATATTATTAAATGTAAAATACACCCTGGTCAGAATGATAAGGTCCATGTAAATATAAACCTATCCATCTAAATAATTACATTTTTAAATAATTTTTAAACAAAAAATAAAAAATAATCACCAGATATATTCTATTTTGAAGCTGAATTCAGGGTGCCGCATTAAACATCTTCCCGGAAATGTAAATCACTGTCTCCTTATTTCAAAAAGCCATCTGTCAGCCCTGACTTAGTTCTACTATAATACAAAACATTTGAAAGAAAAACTCATGATTTACCGCCTCAAAATCTATAACCCAAATTGTTCACAAAGAAGCAGCAAGAGAAATACATCAAATAGGACCAAGAAATTCACAATAAAACCTGCAAGAAAACTGTGAAAACACAGAAGAATGATAAGGATTTGAAATATCAGGGTTGGGGAGGCAAACTGGGGCTTGAAATTTTTGAGTTAATTTTTATTTCTTTAACAAATCCAAATAAAATAACCTGTAAGATTCCAGAGAAAAATCTATTTGTACTGAGCATACACAGCATACTGCTGTATACAGATTGCTTTGGTGAGAAGGAAAAGTGAAAAATCACAAGGAATGCCAGGGAAAGGACGAGTCATAAATAAATGAAAAAGCAGGACAAGCAAATGATCTGCACTTTGTATCTTCTTTTAATTTTTAGCACTAGATTTTGTTTAAATGATTCTCCTGGTCATTCTGAATGTATAAGGATAAGTCTCTGACTTGACCCATTTCATTACCTTAATTTCTAATTTCTCACCTGGAATTGTAAATCACAGCACAAACTTTATGTATTCTTTTTTTTTTTTTTTTTTTTTTTTTTTTTTGCGGTACGCGGGCCTCCCACTGTTTGTGGCCTCTCCCGTTGCGGAGCACAGGCTCCGGACGCGCAGGCTCAGCGGCCATGGCTCACGGGCCCAGCCGCTCCGCGGCATGTGGGATCTTCCCGGACCGGGGCACGAACCCGTGTCCCCTGCATCGGCAGGCGGATTCTCAGCCACTGCGCCACCAGGGAAGCCCTATGTGTTCTTAATGTGTGTCTAAATTGGCAAAATAAATACAAAGAAAGTTACAATATGATTAACTGTGGCCCCAAATCTTTGTTAGAATTGTAGAGTCTAAAAAATCAGAGTACTTACAGAGTGATGACTTTTACAAGAAAAAGGAAGTGAGTGGATTTCCTAGGAATCAGAGGAGATACAATTTAATCTCCTTCATATATTACAATTAAACTGACTTAGCTGAGACATTTAGAATTACCAAATAGAATTTTATCTAACCAAATTATTTCTTCAATAGTGGTAGGAAGTGTGGATGAGGATAGTGAAAATTGAAATAAAAATTTGAAAAGTCTTGTAGGGGATAAAGAATCATTATTTACTTATCACTGTCAATCTTTCTTAATCAAATGGAAAGTTTTAGTGTCATTTTGCAAGTAAATTTTAAATATTAAGTCCCACCAAAAATAGCATGTGGGGGCTTCCCTGGTGGCGCAGTGGGTGAGGGTCCGCCTGCCGATGCAGGGGACGCGGGTTCGTGCCCCGGTCCGGGAGGATCCCACATGCCGCGGAGCGGCTGGGCCCGTAAGCCATGGCCGCTGAGCCTGCATGTCCGGAGCCTGTGCTCCGCAACGGGAGAGGCCACAACAGTGAGAGG
Organism: Physeter macrocephalus; assembly: GCF_002837175.3. NCBI lineage: Eukaryota > Metazoa > Chordata > Mammalia > Artiodactyla > Physeteridae > Physeter > Physeter macrocephalus. Next base: position 125,771,100 of record NC_041221.1, on the reverse strand, counting down.
CCTGCGTACTGCAAAAAAAAAAAAAAAAAAAAAAAA
>NC_041221.1:125746338-125769741 GCF_002837175.3 Physeter macrocephalus | reverse complement strand
CACAGGCTCCGGACGCGCAGGCTCAGCGGCCATGGCTCACGGGCCCAGCCGCTCCGCGGCATGTGGGATCTTCCCGGACCGGGGCACGAACCCGTGTCCCCTGCATCGGCAGGCGGATTCTCAGCCACTGCGCCACCAGGGAAGCCCTATGTGTTCTTAATGTGTGTCTAAATTGGCAAAATAAATACAAAGAAAGTTACAATATGATTAACTGTGGCCCCAAATCTTTGTTAGAATTGTAGAGTCTAAAAAATCAGAGTACTTACAGAGTGATGACTTTTACAAGAAAAAGGAAGTGAGTGGATTTCCTAGGAATCAGAGGAGATACAATTTAATCTCCTTCATATATTACAATTAAACTGACTTAGCTGAGACATTTAGAATTACCAAATAGAATTTTATCTAACCAAATTATTTCTTCAATAGTGGTAGGAAGTGTGGATGAGGATAGTGAAAATTGAAATAAAAATTTGAAAAGTCTTGTAGGGGATAAAGAATCATTATTTACTTATCACTGTCAATCTTTCTTAATCAAATGGAAAGTTTTAGTGTCATTTTGCAAGTAAATTTTAAATATTAAGTCCCACCAAAAATAGCATGTGGGGGCTTCCCTGGTGGCGCAGTGGGTGAGGGTCCGCCTGCCGATGCAGGGGACGCGGGTTCGTGCCCCGGTCCGGGAGGATCCCACATGCCGCGGAGCGGCTGGGCCCGTAAGCCATGGCCGCTGAGCCTGCATGTCCGGAGCCTGTGCTCCGCAACGGGAGAGGCCACAACAGTGAGAGGCCTGCGTACTGCAAAAAAAAAAAAAAAAAAAAAAAAATAGCATGTGTTTAAATACTTCATGGAAACTTGTTTGTGTTTCATGAAGATTTACTGTTTAGTAAAGTGTCCTACCATTGAAACCCATAGAACTGTAAGCACCTCAAAATGATGCCTGTCCTACTCCATCCTTTCACTGACTGTGCCTGGCACACACACCATAGGTGCTGGATATGGAATGGAGTTCTGTCCATGGGATCCACTGTAGGTGCAGGTCTTATCAGTATATTACCATAAGAAAATGAGACAGACAATTCTACGAGATTTAACAAAGTCTGCACTACAGGAGAAGACTGAATCTCTCGTTTCAAAGCAATGGATTCTTCCAGGAAATACACACTGTTCCTCGCATATGCAAGGCACTGTGTTAGGAGGGGTTGCAAGCATAAAAAGAGGTAAATTATGGGGCTTCCCTGGTGGCGCAGTGGTTGAGAGTCCGCCTGCCGATGCAGGGGACACGGGTTCGTGCCCTGGTCCGGGAAGATCCCACATGCCGCGGAGCGGCTGGGCCCGTGAGCCATGGCCGCTGAGCCTGCGCATCCGGAGCCTGTGCTCCGCAACGGGAGAGGCCACAAGAGTGAGAGGCCTGCGTACCGCAAAAAAAAAAAAAAAAAAAAAGAGGTAAATTATGATCTCTGCTTACAATCCTTTAGTACTGTTTGTACAAATTAATTTCTTGTTTCTACATCATTATTATGCCTCTTATTCACATTTCTAAGACTATGAAATCAATAAGTAAAAATGTAATATATTCCTCTAATATGCCATTAGTGTGAATTATGTTATTCATTCTGCATTAAAAACTTTTTTTTTTAATTGAGGTATAGTTGATTTACAATGTTGTGTTAGTTTCTGGTGTACAGAGAAGCGATTCAGTTATACATACCTATATATTCTTTTTCATTATACGTAATTATAAGACATTTAATGTAGTTTCCTGTGCTATACAATAGTACCTTGTTGTTTAGCTATTTTATGTATAGTAGTGTATATCTGCTAATCCAAAACTCCTAATATATCCCTCCCCCCTTTCCCCTTTGGTAACCATAAGTTTGTTTTCTATGTCTGTGAGTCTGTTTCTGTTTTGTAAATAAGTCCATTTGTATCATTTTTTTAGATTCCACATATAAGTAATATCATATGTTTGTGTTTCTCTGACTTACAAAAATTATTTTTAAATTATCTTATTCTACATAAAACAAACTAATAGTTATCTCAGAGGTATTGCTTGAGCTCTTAAAACTCTGGCAAACATTTAACTTTAAACTTTTATGTGTTAATACAACTAATATGAAATTCATCTGCACAGGGTTAACTTGAGCTTTCCATAATGCAAAGTAATATTCACACAGAAACCAAAGTGAAGTTGTAGGTCTCATCACATGCTCATAACTACCATCCTACTGCTTAACAGCAGCTCAACAGCTTTCTCAAAGAACACATGGGTAGGCTATGGTATCTAAGAAAATTGATGCTTAAGTAAGCAATGTCCTAAAGCAACGTATATCATGATGTAGATAACAATACTTCTTATCAGGCCAGAAACTAATTTCATCATCAATAATGTGCCAGCTATTTTTACAAATATTAGTTTATTGATAATCATAACCCTAGGAAGTACACTGGAGCATAAGCCTTTCAACTGTGATAACATATTCTCCCCTGAAGCACCTTTATTAACTGCCCTGAATACGAGCACACAAGTTTGTAAATGGGTTTAGGGGTTTTCACTTTCAGCTGTCCCCACATCTTTTGGGGAGTAGACAGTGTATTTATTATTGGCAAAATTGTGCAAGAAAATAAAAAGTAGAATACTTCATTTGACATTATTTCCAACACATCTCCTATTGCCAGTAAATAATTATTACTCAGATGTGTGTTTCTCCCATTCAGCCTTGCCACTTCTCTGAGGAGGCACAATCCCTCTTTAAATTGTTTTTGCTCCTGTCAGTATTCAAGCACCATTCCCTTACAGTAAACACATGTTCAACATATACCGTACATAAGAATCCCAGGGTCGGTATCCTCATGATCAGTGAAGAAAATAACACATGCTTAGAACACTACCTTTTCCAACTAGTAAACCAGGAAGCCACTTAAACTTCCAATCAAAATCAGTTATTTTCTTTTGGAATGGAGGTAATCCTTGAAAGAGCTGAGTCTAAAACAGGAAAAAAAAATTGCAAAACAGCCATTCATTCTACTACACGTAAAAATTAAAATAGATATGTGAGGCTATCATAGTACGTGGATAAAATACTACAGGTTCACATGAGCCATGTCTTATCTATCTGAATATGTATTACTTTCTACAGAACTTTCTACAGAATTTAAAGGGTCTTATTTTTCCTCTACCTCTTCCTTTCGGTCTTGAAAAGAAGATGCCTTTATGGTTGAAAGTCATTTGGAGAATTACAATGGCTTGATTGTTAACTGGAATATTTGCCCTGCACAGTCTGAATGCAACAGATCATAAAAACGAACAAGGCAATGCTGCATGCATTACTGTAAGTTTAGAGAGATGACATAGGATTGTACTTCTTGTGAATAGAAACACAAAACCCTTCCGAGAATGTGGAGACACAAAATACTACTGAATATAAAGTAAAAAGGTTCTGGATAATATCAATATATATTTTTTAGTTATCCACTTATAATTATAATGATTTAATATGTGATATATTGAGAAAGGAGAGAGTGCAAAATACACACATGCAAGTAAATCTGAAATTCTGTGGATGTTTAGTCTAAACACTAAAGACTACAAAGTCTAAAATGCTTTGACTTTTGGGGAGTCATGATTCTAACATTTAGCAACATTGATATAAAATAACACAACCAGAAATTCCATTGATATATCTACTGCCAAAATCAGCTACCAAAAGAACAGGAGACAGACAATTCATGGGCCAAAATAGGCAAGTAAGTAAACAGTTAGTGAATGCCCATATGTATCTTACAGTTTTTCATTAGGTCGTTCAATCACCTATTCATTCATCCAGGCAATAAATATTTATTGAGCAACTCCTTTACACTAATTTCTGAGAATTTAGCAGCAAGCAAAACAAACTTCCTTCTCTAAGAGCTTACATCTGAGTTCTTGGCCTATTCCTCAGAGCCACACAAATATCTATACGTGAATTGGCAAACAGATCTTTACCATTCCACTGAGTCACTGCGATAGCCACAGCATACAGGCAAGAGGACTGGTGGGAAAAGTGCTGAAACAAAGTAGACGAATGGATGGAATAGGACAGAGAGAGAAGGAAAAGGAGCAGGGCAGAGGGGAGGGGTGGAAAGTGAAGGGAAGAGGAAAGGAAAAGATGGAGATGAGGGAATAAGCAGGAGTAGAAATGAGGACAAAGACAAAGGTATACCCAACAGGTTTTGTGATTTAGCATCAGAAAATCCAGGCTCCAGTTCCCACACTGCCTCTCCTAGAAGTAGGCACTTGACAAGATTACTTGCCCACTCCCAGGCATGCTTCCCTCATCTTTAAAACCAGGCTATGGCTGTGGTGAGGATGACATAAGATAATGTGTCTAAAAACAGCTTGTTATTTACACAGTACTTTAAAAATGGAAGAGATTATTATTGATTATTATCATTATTCTTATTATAGCTAAATATGTCAAAGGATATAATTACACAAACTTTTAAAAGCTATATACAAACATCTCAACATTTTTCTGTTTGTTCCAAGTAAAGAGAAGGGCATATCTAGGTGGATGATAATCTTGGCAGCAGGCACTATTTGCAATATCAGAGTTGAAATATTGGGGGGAAAGAACTAGGTTTAATACAAGACTATTTAATTTTCAGTAAGTGCTGAAATTTTCCAGGGTAAGTTGGGATGCCACCTGACACATCTTCTAAACGAAACTATACAGATATAAAGCTTTTTTGCAACTATTTTTGAATCTTCAGAATGAGAAATAGGAATAATAGTTTTATAAACATTTAAATTTTTTCTAGTTATCTGTGCATGAAAAACCTGATGTCTTAATATTGGCAACTTTAATTTTACTATTTTTATATAACTGGAATGCAATTTTTTTCATGGTTATATCAAAAGGGGATTAACAGTCCCAGAAACCATTGGGCTATAGTGTATAATACAGCAGTCTTACATCAGATACCAGGTTTTGAGTCTGCTCTGTACCTACTAAGCTGTGTCACCCTAGACATCCTAGATGAATTTCTTTCCCTTTCAGTTTCCAAAATATAGCTCTGTACCTGCCTCTCAGAATCACTGGGAGTACCTTTTACACAGTCAGCCTTGAGTAAATGGCAACATTCATATTTCTGTTAATGACAATTAGAGCAAGAATAACATTTATTTCCCTGGTGGCTTAGTTGATACAGACAGAACTATCAGACACCTGCCATGATTAAAATGTCACCTATCACCGTGGACCACCATGGACAATATCTGGCCTGATTATAAAACCTGTTTGACACTGTTTTTATATAATTTATGAAAAATAACATTTTGCTAAAACATAGCAAAGTGATACGTTAAAGGTCCTATCCCAAACAGACAGTCCGACTTACTAGTCTTTCTTACAGCTAACACCAAATTAAAATGTAGCGGCAAAATCCAAATGAGATCCCTTAGTAAAAGCCCCGATGACTCGATAATGATAACAGCAATTATGTTAATTCACCAAGGATTTACTTTGTACATACTAGGCACTCAGCTAGTCACTTTACAAAAGCTGTCATTTAATCCTCAGAATTACACTGTGAAGGAGATGGTATTATCACCATTTTACAGCTGAGTAAAGTGAGACTCAGGGCAGCTGATAATCTTATCTTCAATCACACAGCTAAGAAGTGGCAGATCATAAGTGAAACCTGGGACTGTCTGGCTTTTCTTGATCTAAACCACTTGACTGGTCTTTCCACCTCCATACACTGTCCCTGGGGATATAATGATTTCATAGTACATCTCCATTAGAAACATCCAATGAGAATTTAAGACCTCTGAAATGGAAAGTTCTAAAAGCTATATGTATAAATTTTTCATGGATTAGACTCAAGATGCCAAGAATACAGTTTTCAGGGTAAGAGCTTCAAATACAAAAAAGTGACCGTGATCTAAGCCATGCTGTCTTACAAAACTAGTAATTAATAAAAATAGAACTGTCCTATCTTTGAAAAACATAAGCAATTTATGTATTTTGGAGGTATGCTAAAAAGAACTGTTACTAGGATTTAAGGTTGATTTCTCCAGGTACCTACTTACTGAGCAAAGCAATTAAATGTTTTTGGCTTAAAATTCCAACAAAACCTGACTGGTAGTGGTAAAAACAAAAACTAGGAAACTATGCAATTAGTTATTGGCAAGCAAGGCAAAAACTGGCACAAGTAAAACTGCAAAACTAATTGGTCCTAATTAGGCAAGAACTTGGTCAAGAGCAAAGTTTGAAAACTCTGTTTTGAGAGGTAACCAGCCCTATGCACTTCAAGAGGAGTCCCTCAGGAGACAGGATATGGGAAGTTTCTCAGGTTGGCCCCAACATCACGGCCACAGAAATCTTTTCAGAGATATCGTGGCCCTTCTAGTTTGCTCTTCTAAAGGGACTTTATGGCTTTACTAATTTTTTGCACAACTTAAGGTTTAGATTTGCTCCAGAAACTGCAATCTAAATTAGAATGAGCAACTAAAATGTCAGAATATATCCAGAGATGAACTGTGATAGTTTTCCCTGCTGCATGCATATTATCACTGCCCCTGCACTAGAGGTAAATATTGTTTCACCACGTTATCAAAATTCTGTGTGACTCCTTTATCCTAATTACTGCTACAGTTCAGAGAAATTTTATCATACTAGTTAACTTCTTTCCAAGGTGAAGAGGAGCTGGATTTCAATCTTGGAGGATATTACTGTTGAATGGAAAAAAAAAATGAACAAAAATACACATTAGAGGGCTTCTGGCTTCTCCACTCCTATAACAAGATAAAATCAGTGCTTAAGAGTCATAAGGGATAGATTGGGAGTTTGGGATTGACATGTACACACTGCTATATTTAAAATAAAATGCCTTTCTATGAAAAAAAAAATCATCATAAAATAAAAAGAGTAAACATTTTTGCTATTTCATCAGGTCACAAACTGAGCTGGAAGGGCAACTGGAACAAACAAAAGCGAAAGCCTTGAATAACTAACCTTTCTACTCTACACTGCCTAATTCATTTTCATGTGATGTGCAATTATTATATAATAAAGGTTACATGGAAAGTACTGTACTTTAGACATCACTGGTGTATAAATGTAGATTTTTTTCCCCCCATACTTCTCTGTGAATCTAAAAATTCTATATACGGTGTCAGTATATATCTATTAACCTAAAATACTTAAATATTTTCACTAAGGTCCTTGCCATGATCCTCCTCATCCTCCACCTTCCTACCCCCATGCAAGAAGCATAAGCATAAACCACTTAGATTATACCAAAGCATCAGTTTTCATACTGCACTTCCACTTTGTTATGCAACCCATCTTACTAGGTTCTTCATTAGTCAGGCACTCAACCAAAGACTTTTCTTTGTAGTTCACTGTCAGTATATGTATGCAAAGCCTAAATCGAAGGGGAGCAGGAAGAAGGTTAGCACTTACTGAAATAAAGAAAATGATGCACAGGTTGGTGTGGGAGAAGGGAGAGAAAGAGGCTGAGAGTCTGCCAAGAGCCTGCCACTGGCTGGGAGGTGGGAGTCCAACCTTGCCAGGCAAATCCTAGCTTGCAGGCAGTGCAGAATAAGAGCAAACATGAAGACTGGCATTCATACGCACTTGCGATTAAACATGTTTCTTCTGCAAAGGCAGTCAACCCTGATAATGTTACTATTCGAGGCAGTAGCTATTCCACAATGAAATCAGGATCACTTTCCTCCTCGTCAAATAATCTTGCCAGATCTGACAAAATTTAGAACTTACCAAGCTCTATATCTCTGCGTTCTTGCACTCACTGAAGGTATCAAGAAAGGTAAAATGCGCGCCCCTACCCCTACCCCTAACCCCCGCCCCCCGCCTTCGCTAAAATAATAAGCAGCAGAGATTTCAGAAGTCTTCAAAAGCTGTCCTAATAATTAGTAATTTACAACAGAGTAAGTGATTGAAGTGGGAGAGGGGGAATTAAACCACTAGCCATAGAATTATAAAACTATTTTGTACCCTTAACATGCACACTTCATCACACACCCAGAATATTAGTTGTGAATTGGTTCTAACAAAAAAATGAGGGGGCAGGGGTAGGAGGCAGGGTTGCCATTCTGCACAAGCGGACCACACCCCATACTCTACCTGCACCCACCACGAGGGCCCTGGGCTCACAGCTGCGGATGCAATGCAGGAGGGAGACGGAGCGAATGTTGGAGTTGAGGAAGGCCACCACGCAGCCCAGCTTGGCCAGGCCGAACCACACGTGAATGAAATCGGGCTCATTGCTCATCAGCAGAGCCACGGTATCGCCCCTTTTCAGGGTGGAATGGTTCAGGAAGACATGGGCCACTCTACTACTCCTCTTGTCCACATCCTGATAGGTGTAGATGTCTCCCTCATAGATGATGAAAGGTTTCTGAGGCTGCTTCTTGGCATGCATCAGGAATTTATCCAGGACAGTGACCAGCTCCCCTTTCAGTCTGTACATCTCCATCCGAAATCCACAGCATACCACCTTCAGCAGGTACCAGAAGTCGTCCCAGAAGTAAGGGTACAGGAGTTTCTGCATAAAGCTCAGTAAGACCATTCCAGCCCCTAGTCCTGTTAGCCATGACAGGAGCATGGGGGCCACAGGGCCAGAAGGCAGCTCTGATCCAGGCCCTGCCATTGTCCTCTTCTAGGTGCACCTTTCCTCGGAGACAACTGGTCTGCAATGTGCAAGGCTAGCACCTGCAGTTTGTCCCAACCTTTCAGGGAAGAAGGGAATCTTGCGAAACAGAATCAGAAGTTTGCACAGAAGTCGCCCCAAGGAGTGCCGGGGATCAGACGTGGGACACCTGGTGGATGAGCAGACAGCCCATGAGATAAGCTCAGGGCCTCGGGATCTACAAATCGAGCACAGCCCCCTCGCCTCCGAACCCCGACGGCGGCCCGCGCCCTGCGGCTTTCTCAGGCGCCTGGCAGTCCTCCCCGGGCTGGTTGGGTCAGTCCCCAGTGCCTTCTAAGCCCCTGAGCAAACCCCACCACAGTCAGGGGCAGATGCCCTCCTCGTCGAGGTAGTCTTTCCGGTGCCTGCAACTTGGAGGCTGAATTCGAGCTGAGAGAAGCTGGGGTGGCGACTGCTTAGAAACGCACCGGCTTACCGCCTTGATCCACCAGAAACCGCACAGGGTGACGGGGCCACGCCTCCGTCCCGGGTGTCCCAGGTCTCGTGGGATACGGGCCCCGCAGCGCCGCCCCGCGCCGCAGCAGCAGCCCAGCGCCCGGGAGCTCCCCTCGGGCACGTCGGGTCCCCGCGGGGCTCCCAGGTGACCGCCGCGCCCGCTGGAAGAGTTGCCTTCTACGTCGGCTGCGGCTCCCCTCCGTGGGCTCTTGAGCCGGTGTAGCTCTCCTCCGAGCCACGGCGGAGCTGTTGCCCGCCTCCCGCCCGCCTCCAGGCTCCCAGCCAACCCCTGCTCAGACCGCGGCCGCTGGAGCGGCTCTGGCCCCCTCGCCGGCTCCTCCCTTGGCGCACGTCACGTCCAGCCCCCTGGCGAGTGTGCTGCGACCGGAGTCCCAGGAGGGAAAGCCGCATGGCATGGGGTCGAGGGGAACCAGGCTGCTGGAACAGGGTCGGGGAGTTCATTCATTCGATAAATAGTCAATACAGGAAACTAAACTAGAGGCTAGAGAGGCGAGGGGAAGAATTAAAGAAAAAACCCCAAAACTGCCGTAGGGGGCAGGGGGGAGGCAGGGAACAGGGAGACAGGCAACAACAAAAAATATATTTATGAATTGGACAGATCAAGGAATATTTGAACTCTTTGTTCATGAAACATCACAAAGTTGGTTTGCCGTTCTACAAAAAGTATTTGTGAAAACTTATATTAGTAGGTTGGTATTGACATTTATACTAGAATTCTATCCTTAGAGTGCCTTGATAGTGCTTTTTATAAAATTTTCCAGTACTGATTGATGGGGGAGCTTAAGCCCATACCCACATCCATATATTTTTTAAAGCATAAAATAATTTTTTTCCATTGAAATAATTTAAAGAATGAACAGAACTTCAAACTAAGGATTCCAAAAGGGGGGAGGGCAAAGAGGAGCCGAAACAGGTTATTGCAAATAACAATAAATTTTATACAATGGTGAAATTTTACTGAAGATAAACTGAGGGGTGTTTAATTACACATTTTTTTCTTTCACATACCACCATCCCAGCTCTCTGCTTTTAAGAAGAGTGTATAAATGGTTAATTTGCACATATTGAAATGATTAAGCATTGCCTCACTTTGTCAGCTTTTCCTCCTTCAGTCTTATGTTCTGCAACTGGGTTCTAGCTAACCTCAGATTTCCTCACAAAGAAAAAACTGATAACTCCAAGGCAGACTGGTTTAATAATCTGAAAATGATTACTTTGAAGTCACAGTGAAGATCCCAAAAGAAAGACAAGCCCTTAAAACCCTTTTGTGTAGATCAAGAAAATGCTTTCTAAATTTATTCGGAAACTCTGGTCTTTTCAATTCAGAAACACCTTTCCATTTAAAGAAAAGTATTAGTACCCAGTAGTTTACAACTGAGAAGTTAGTTTACAGCTTGAAAAGCATCTATGACATTCTATGCTTTTCTCCCCTAGATCTAGTCTGAATCAGTCACCTCCAAGAAAACAATATTTGAAGCAGAGAATAGAATATGGAGCAGTTGGTCTCAGACTTTTGAATTCCAATACAAGTAAAATCTGTCCACCTCTACTGGAAAACGAGTAAAGAAACATAGGTTTGCCATCTTTTTAACGTGTAAAATTAAAAACATTAAGCACACATTAAAACAATTACCATCTACTGTCACCACTGTTTCATGAAGGGAAGAATTTATTTCAGCATTAAAGAAGGAAGGGAATACCATTATAATAAAAGACAGTCTTTGAGAATAAATAAAATTAACTTCATGAAAAACTCATGTGTTACACTGATTTTTCGTATCACGGACCTCCTAACATCATCCCAGGTCATGGAACAAAATTTTTAGCAACTATTGATATAAGTGAGCTGAGAAAATATTTGGCACCATAAATGTGAGACAGTTTGATTTATTAGGAGAACTAAAAACATATGTTGCCAAAATTTATATTGGGTAAGGCCAATTCCATGCCTGAAATCTCACCACAAAGAAGGAATCAATGATCATCTCGGGACAGCGAGAAGTATTGTGTGTATTCCTACATTAGCCCCATGTAAAAGAAAAATCTTGCTTTATTTTCAGTCTAAATATGCTCTACTCTACCCCTTTCCCATTTCTGATTTGACTTTCCTCTCTAACCCACTCCCACCCCCCTCTTTACCCTCAGTTACGTCGAGGATGAATTGTTTAGTGAGTAGATCAAAGTAAAACTGAACAAAGCATCATATGATGAGCCATGGCTTATGCCCATAGGATTTTAGCACTGTAAGTTGAAAATTTTGACTTTGTGAAGATCAGTTACTTGTGTCCATATGTTTTCTGATGAAATCCTACAGCAGTCACATTTTGGATTATGGGAGGTTTGGGGAAGAAGGTAGAGGTTTAGAAAGGCCCCAGATGATTCTACATTGGCACCAAAATACCATAACAGGTGTTTGCACTGGGCCAAGAAGCACTGAGTTCCTACACTGCAGCTGGCACTTGGGGAAGGGGTTGGGGTGGAGTGGAATATATGAGGAAGAGAGATGGTGAAATGAGTGTGAGAAATGCTGAGTGTAAGTAAGACTCATCCACTTTAAAATTTTGTCCAAGAACAGGGTTTTGTTCAGGTTTTAATTACTGTTTTACTCTCTGATCGGAGTTTGGTTTTTAATGGGAAGCTTACTCATCCTACAATCTGTTTGTATTAATGAACAATTATTGCCCACGATATTATTCCTCACAAGGACTCATGAAGCGAACTCAACATTAAAGATGAGGCTTCCTGTTAGAGGGTTGGGTGGTATTAACATTACCATATGTCTTAGATACACCAAACACTTCCTGAAATATAAAATTTTTATAGCACCAAATAAGTGATTCAGTAATAATGGTCTGGGGAACAATTCCCAAGCAAATTAAATATTTAATTATCATTTTTGCCACAGAATACAAACTATGCCTAGAAAGTCATGCCAGTCAGAATTCTGCCAAGACATTTTACACTCATATTTTATTCATGGTTTTTAAAAACAGTTTGCATACATCTGGATACTTCTATTTATGATAACTTCCCCTTCCTCAGTGCTGGTGACATGTACTATTTGGAAAAGATGTTTATATAAAGTTTTATCACTGACTGAGTCCTCAGCATAAGCCTCATTTCTGTTTTATAAGCCACCTATGTGGAGGCAGTTCATTCGATCATTAGTGAGATAAATCAAAGAAACTCTTTGGCAGCTTTTATTAGGAATTAACAATGTTCTGAATATTGCAGTGAGTTGTTCCATGGGCCCCTATTTTTGCATATCTGATAAGGTCTAAGATTTAGTCTGGAAGGTATGGGCAGGGAGAGTGGGACTTCTGAGATTCAGAGTGTATATCTTATTTCTTGATACATCCTGCAAATTTATAACACTTAAAATTAAAAATTTCCGCCAACGGCTTAATTATAATAATCATTTCTCCCTGGGCAGGTAGGTGGTCCAGAGCTGGCATGACTCTGCAGACTTCCACCTGTGCCTTCCACTTAGAAAAGCAAGGCAGCTGCTACAGCTCTTGCCTGCTCCCAGCCATCGACCAAGAGAGGAGGGGACCAGGGAACACCTCAGCTGGTGTTTCTTTGTTTAGGTTTCATTTTTTAGCTTTTTATTACATGAAAAGTTTCAAACATACATAAAGATCGAAATAATACAAATATTGCTTCCAAACCAAACTCGGGTCCACTTGCCCAAATGCAGCAAAGCCAATCTACTGACACCTGGTTGAGGTGAAAGAAATTTCAGTATTTATTGCAGGACGCCAAGCAAGGAGAACATGCTCAAAAGACCCAAACTCCCTGATGACTTTCAGGGAAGGGTTTTTAATGTCGACCTTAGGGGTGAGGGTTGTAGGGTACCTGATCAGCTCATGGACTTTCTTTAGATGGGCTGGTGGTGAGGTAACGGGGTGATGTTTTGCAAATCTTAATTATCAGCCTTCTGATTCCAATCAGTCTGGCGTCTACTGCCCGTGGTGTGTGTAGTCCCCATCCTCTACCTGGGTGAGGGTCTTAGGTTCTACAGAACAACTCAAAGATATGTATCAGATTATTATACATATCCCTTCAGGAGGAACTGGGACTCTTTCATTGCTGAACTATTTTTTAAGCTATCATACTTTTCTTGCTTAACTGCTTTTCCTTTGTTTCTGCATTCCCCCACTTCTCTAATTAGTAACTGCTTGAGTCTGCTCTTTGGAACTTGGGGAAGGCCTAGGAGACCAAAGCCTTTTTCTACAAATATGGAGGGGACATGGAGGGGCTTTTTTACCCAGGAAGGCCCTGCAGGGTTCTACTTGGTTTCAATCCTCCCTTTTCTTTGCTACTTCTCAATCCTGAGAGGAACAAGGGCAGGGTAAGAAAGAAAATAAAGTTTTTGATTGAGAGGTTCATCACAAACTTGGCAAGGGAACTTGGTTTTAGGGGACTTGGTTTCACAATGTCCCCCCCAATATACTCATGATCTAGGTTTCATGATTGTTAACCTTCTGCCCATATTTTTCAACTGTTTTTTTCCTGAAGTATTTAAATTACAGAGAGCATAGAGTATTTCTACCCTAAATACCTCTGGGTGCCTCTGAAAAAAGGATGTTTCCCTACTTACTCGCCATACAATAATTACATCAGATAAAATTAACAATAATTCTTTAGTACTATCTAATACTTAGTCCATATTTAATTCCTTCCAAAATGTCTTTTAGAGTTGGTTGGTCTAAACCAGAATCAACTCAAGCTCTTTCTCTTTTAATCTGAATAGACCTTATCACAACCTCTCTATCTTTTCCCAAGACATTTCCTAGTTAAAGACAACAGGCCAGTGGTCTTGCAAGGTGTCCCAACTTCTGCACTGGTCTGATGCTTCCCCATGTCTCCTTTAACATGTTCCTTTGTCCCCTGTATTCCAAATAAACTGGGAATTAGACTTAAGGACTTGATGAGGCTCAGGTTAAACATTTTGGGGGAGACTAGAGGTGATTCTATGTACTTTAGGTTGTAGTACATCAAGATAAACATAATATCTGGTTGTCCTGAAATAGCACATCACTATTGATGATGAAATGTAGCTTACTGTATACACTGATCTGCACCTTGCTTCCTTCACCTAATGCGTCCCTGTGATTACAATCTGTCATTATGCTCATTTATCCTCATTTTGCTCATTATCCTCATTTTGTGTGTGTGTGGTTGCATATACTCCATTGTGTGCTATTATCACAACCTACTCAACTCACTCTCTGCTGATGGGCTTGTTTTCAATCTTTTGCTATTACAAATATTGTTACAGTTAATGAGCATGTGCACATAGTATATACTTTTGCCAGTGTAACTTTGGGATAGCTTCCTAGAAATGAGATTGCTGAGTGAAAGAGTAAACATATCTGTGATTTTTCCAGATATTGCCAATTTACCCTGCATATCAGCTGTATCATTGGCATGTTCACCATCAGTGTATGAAATTATCTGGGAAGTGCAAAAGCAGTTACTAATGACTTTCATTAAATTGGAAATATCAGGGACTACGTATGATATTTACACAAATATGTACAAGTTAGTTCATGTTATATATTGTAAAGGTTTTTGTTCTGTATTGTAATGCTATTATTGAAGTGTTTCATGCCTATCAAATGTAAATTTTTCTTTTACTTTACATGAAACTATTTAATTCAAAATTCATATCTGTTTTATGATTTTGATGATACTGAATTTCCAGCCTATATCATATAGTAAATTAGAAAAACATATTTAAAACAAAAGCTAAATTAAATTAACAGACCTTTTCAGAGTTGAGAAATATGGCAGCAACGTGGCCTCTAAATCGAGGCCACACACTTCAAAGAGATACTGTTCTCCAAATTATTACAAGAATGTGTGTTCTGATTTGCTACAGGAGGTACATACAAATTTTGCCTCATTTAATAGTTGATATCCATGAACTGCATAATATAATACCAAATGAAAACCTAAAGATTACAGATAAGGAATTTCTGATGCATGCCAACAGGAAAAACCTGTCGACTTGTTAAAATCAGCTTTTGAACCCTTAGAAAGATTACAAAAGGCCTAATATGGACTTTCCCAATGTGGAAATTTCATGAATAGAACACAGATTTGATTAGGTATTTTACTGTTAATGAAAGACACCCAATAACAGATATAGAAAGCCTGCTACTCCATCACAGCTGTGAGTTTCCAACAAACAGTCAATGGCCGTTTCTGTGGATCTGTTTCAACAAAATGAGAACCAGAAGAAACACAGTGACTGACACCCTTGTTTAAAGATCAGAATACAAGAGACACGACTTCTAGCAATGACATGCTGACAGAACCTCTGGCTAGAGGATTTACCCAGGGGAGGGTAGAAGCATGGTTAGCTCTCGCTGCTGCCCTCTGACCACATAATTTGTCAAAGCTTAGGCACAGGAGTGCCTCATGCAACTCAGGACCATCTTTGACAAGGCTCTAGAGGGCATGTTAATTAAGTCATTTCTCACCAGGGAAGCTTATGAATGGCACTCTCCCTGTGCCCTGGCATAATACTGGTAGATAACCAGTGAAATTAAGCATACAATCTGGGCTTCAGGGTCACCTGGCGATACCCACCAGACCTTGTCATCTGGACCAGATGAACTAAATAGTTTTCTTACCTGCTCTTCAACCCCAAATACACTGCAATCTGGTCTCAGCAGTCTTACATATAAGTCTTTACACTCATATTAGCAAAGGTTGCCCAATTCAACCCCCTGATATGAATAATCCTCAGATTGTCACACTCAGGTCTTTATGTCCTCTGGCTTCCAAGATCACATGATAAGACTAAAGAATTCTAATTCATATTCTTCTCTTGGTGGGCCCTTTTCAAAAATTCCATGTACTTATACAGTTCTAAATAGTACCCCCTCCTATGCCAATAACAAATGCAGAGAAAATTGTAAACTGAGGGGTACCTCAGTGCTGTATCACCTAGTGTATTATTTACTTCATTGGGACAAAGTTCGCATATTCTAATTCTCTCCAGGCATTTACTAAGTACATATTCTTCATTGTAACATTTTTTTTATCCTTTTCACTGTCATTGAGGCTATTCTAATAGCAGGCCAAGATTTAGAGAAGCTGCATGGCAAATAATAGGGCTCAAAGTAGGTAAATCAGAAATAGATAACCATAGCCAATAAGGCATACATACATTCTCTAGGTCCATACACATCAGGGAGTTTTGGTAGGCATAAACAATAGCTCTCACATCTCCATAACCATCCTACCTGGATCTTCCATTAAATAAAGAAGAGTTTCCTTGGGTGATGCTTAGAGACCAAGCTAATACCCCAGGAAAACTTCTGCCTTCTTTTCCTTTCTTCCAAGACTTGAACCCTGGCCTCCACCATTCCCTCCCATCACTACCCCACAGAGTCCTAACTGGTTGCACCTCTCCTTCACCAGCCTCAATACTAAGACTAAAGGATTAGGATATATGATGTGATAATCCTGTATTCACATAACCACAATGGTCAGTTGTAGTATCAGGTGGAATGGGAGGGATGTAGGCCCACCTCAAGCATATAAGAAACTTGAGTAGTTCCTTGGCTTCGTTTAATCAGCAGAACACCAAGGGGACCAGCCTGCCCTCCTTTAGCAGAGAGCACCTACTGGAAGACTGATGAGTGATTCTGCCTGATATCTGAGGGACCCTCAGCCCACATGTGAAAGAAATGTCACTGCTGGGACTCACTCCTGGGCCTCTCCCCTCGAAGTCCTCAGGCTCTAACATCAGCAGGTTGGTAGGTGGGTCTTTGAACTCCTACAACTGGCCATCCCCCACTGACTCTTACATTTGATGGATCCTTAAACTACCAATGTGCTAAAGGTCAATTTTATGAGTGACACATTCACCAATATTTAATTTACTAAAAGATGATTTGCTGATCTATTGAGAAGTTCTTTAATGTTTCAGGTTTTGGTTTTGGTTTTGTTTTGTCTTTTGCATCTCCCTGTATTGCTACCAATACCTCAAGCTTGCCCTTGTACCTTCCAGAGGCTGTCAGACAAATACTAGAATGTGTATAAGACAATCCAGCAGTATTGCTGCCAGAGGCAGGGAAGGGGCAGACCCAATTGCTGGAGCAGGGCGACATTAAGCTGCAAACAGAATTTAAAGGTCAATCTATCCTTTTAATATAAAACAGGAGCATTAGCACAGGGTCAAGTGGAGCAGGAGAAGGTGCAGGCGGAGGCAGGGACCTCATTTAGCAAAATGGAAACTTTTCAAATAGTCCAACACTTTTCTTCCCAGGCTCAATGCTTGGTATATTTCCTCACAGTAGATTAAGAGAAGGGTGGAGTAAATATAGGGATTATTGGAGCTTCCTTATGGAGCCAGAATGAGGAAGGGATTAGTAAATATGAATGACGATTGCTTTCTTAAAGCAACTTAATTATTTAAAAATGCATTTGAGGGTTAAAAGATTGGTTCAACAGATTTTAGAAGATAGAATAAAAGGACTAGAAAATACAAATTATTTTCTTGCTAGGGTTTATTTAAACCACCGATGGAAGGCTAACCCACCCATTTACTACCCTACTTGCTTCAGCAGCTCCTCTTCTGCTTTAAGCAAAGCCAGTAGATTGTTTTCTGATGTGCTTTCATGAACTGTTTGACACCTGCTCAGACTTGGGTGCAGAAGATTTTGGAAAAAAAAGTAAAAGCATGCTTATTCACTAGACTAAAAATAGAGACTCATCAACATGCATATACAGAAGTATCTACAACTGAGGCATTCACAGTAATATATGGGTTCTTTTTGTTTCTTTTAACTTCATGACAAGGTAAATAATTCACAATTAGCTTATGTATATATATATACACATACATATATATATACACACACACATATGTATGTATGCATGTATGTATATTCTTTCACTATCTAATATTAATAATAAGAAATATTATTATTAGTCAAATTTAAATGTTCTTTAGGTGACTCAGAGTTTCTTGAGAATATCTTATTTTTCAAACAACTTTATTGAAGTATAATATATAATAATTAGAAAGAGTACAAACTCAAAAGTGTACAATTTAATAACTCTTGACATATGTATATGCCTAAGAAATCATCACCACAGTCAAGATAATGAACACATCCATCAACACTCAAAGTGTCCTCCTTTGAATCCCTCCTTCCTGCCACTCCCCACCACACCTGCCCCATCCCTGTCCCCAAGCAAATCCTGACAGTTCTTTCTATCATTATATATTAATTTGCATTTTCTAGAATTCCATGTAAATGAATCATAAAATGTGCACTTTTGTTTTGGTTTGGTCTGTTTTCTTTCACTCAGCATAATTATTTTTAATTAACTTATTTTGCTGCAAGTAGAAATGGCTTGGGATTGACATATATACACTAATATGTATAACATAGATAACTAATGAGAACCTGCTGTATAGCACAGGGAACTCCACTTTGCTGTACAGTAGAAACTAACACAACATTGTAAAAGAACTATACCCCAATTAAAAACAAAAAGAAATGGCTTATTTCTTTATATTGATAAATAGTATTACATTGAATGGATATACTACAACTTATTTATCCATCCACCTTCTAATGAAATTTTAGGGTTTTCCCAGTGTTTGGTCATTATAAGTAAAGCTGCTATGAACATTACTGTACAAATATTTGCCTGGACATATTCTTTCAATTTTCTTGAATAAACAGCTGGGGGAGGAATAGCTGAGTCATAGGGTAAGGATCTATCTAACTTTCAAAGAAACTCCCCAAATGTTTTCCAAAGTGCTAGGACAACTTTTTATTCTCATTAACAGTGAATGAGAGTTTCAGTTGCTCTACAGCCTGATCAAAACTTAGTAAGCTAAAACATTTTCATTTTAGACATTCTAATATCTGAGTAGAAATATCTCACTGTGGTTTTGATTTTATATCCCTAATGAGTAATAATGAGCTACTTTTCAAGGGCTAATTTGCCTTCATACAGCTTCAGTGTCTATCCAAATCATTTGCCTGTTTTGCATGGATGTTTTTGTTTTCTTATAGAGTTGTTTTTTGTTTTTTTTTTTGCTTTACGCGGGCCTCTCACTGTTGTGGCCTCTCCCGTTGCGGAGCACAGGCTCCGGACGCGCAGGCTCAGCGGGCATGGCTCACGGGCCTAGCCGCTCCGCGGCATGTGGGATCTTCCCGGACAGCGGCACGAACCTGTGTCCCCTGCATCGGCAGGCAGACTCTCAACAACTGCGCCACCAGGGAAGCCCTCTTATAGAGTTTTGAGAGTTCTTTTTATATATATTCTGGAGAAAAGGTCCTTATCAATATGTGCTTTGCAAATATTTTTTCCTGGGCTTCAGTTTGTCTGCTTTTCCCCCTCAGATTTCTTAAGAATGTCTTTCAAAGAACAGAAGTTCTTTATTCTGTTTAAGTCTTATTTATCATTTTTTTCTTTTATGGTTCATGCCTTTTACACCCCATTTAAAAGGCTTTTGCCTGAGGTTTCACAAAAAAAGTTTCCTCCTATACTTTCTACTTGACAAATATGAGTTTTAGGTTTTATATTTATATTTATGATCCATTTGAGTTAATAATTTATACAGTGCAGGGTATGGATTTAACTTCATTTTTGGGGTATACTGATATCTATTCCAGCACCATTTGTTAAAAAGACTTCTTTCTACACTGAATTTCTTTTGCAACTTTGTTGAAAATCAGTTGTCTATATATGAATGGTTCTATTTTTGTAATCTCTATTATGTTCCATCGATCTATTTGTGTACCTGTACAGAATTTTTTCAGTATCTTCATTATGCTAGCTATAATCTTAAAATACATCATTAATCCTCAAACATTAATTTTCTTTTTCAAAGTTGCTTTGGCTTTTCTATATCGTTTGCATTTCCATTTGAAGTTTAGAATCAGTCTGTCAGTTTCTACAAATAAAGTCTGTGAGATTTTTATTCAAATGCACTGGATCTATACAATAATTTGGGGAGAACAGACATCTTAACAATACTGATCTTTGCATCCAGTAACACAATATATCTCTCCATTTATTCAGTCTTCTTTAACATCTGTCAACATTATGTTGGTAGTTTTTGTTGCACAGTTACAGCCCAGCTTTTGTCAGATTTATATAAGTATTTGATAATCTTGATATTACTATATACAGTATTTATAAAATTTTTCAATATCTGACTTTTCTTTGCTGGTATAAAGAAATACCATCAATTTCTGTATGTTAATCTAATATCCTGGAACTGTTGCTAAACTCATTTATTAGTTACAATAACTTTTTTGCACATTCCACTGGGTTTTCCATATAGATAATCATGTCATCAATGAATAAACATAGATTTACTTCTTCTTTTCCAGTTTGGATGCCTTTATTATTTCTTTGGTTTTACTTTGCTGTGCTACCAATAATTTGCAGTACAATATTCAATAGAAGTGGTGAGAGGACATCTCTGTCTCATTCCTGATATTAGGAAGATAACATTCAGTCTTTCACCATTAAGTGTGATGTTAACTGTAGATTCTTGATTGCTACCTTTCATCAAGTTGAGGAAATTCTCATCTATATCTAGTTCAGCACAAGCTTTTATCTGGAGGGATGTTAGATTTTGTCAAGTGCGAGGAGAACCAAAATGGCAGAGTAGAAGGACGTGCTCTCACTCCCTCTTACGAGAACACCAGAATCACAACTAACTGCTGAACAATCATCGACAGGAAGACATTGGAACTCATCAAAAAAGATACCCCACATCCAAAGACAAAGGAGAAGCCACAATGATATGGTAGGAGGGGCGCAATCACAATAAAATCAAATCCCATACAGCGGGGTGGGTGACTCACAAACTGGAGAACACTTATACCACAGAAGTCCACCCACTGGAGTAAAGGTTCTGAGTCCCACGTCAGGGTTCCCAACTTGGGGATCTGGCAACAGGAGAAGGAATTCCTAGAGAATCAGACTTTGAAGGCTAGTGGGATTTGATTGCAGGACTCTGACAGGACTGGGGGAAAACAGAGACTCCACTCTTGGAGGGCACACACAAAGTAGTGTGCACATCAGGACCCAGGGGAAGGAGCAGTGACACCAGGGGAAAATGAAACAGACCTACCTGCTAGTGTTGGAGGGTCTCCTGTAGAGGTGGGGGTGGCTGTGGCTCACCATGGGGACAAGGACACAGGCAGCAGAAGTTCTGGGAAGTACTCCTTGGCATGAGCCCTCCCAGAGTCTGTCATTAGCCCCACCAAAGAGCCCAGGTAGCCTCCAGTGTTGGGTTGCCTCAGGCCAAACAACCAACAAGGAGGGAACCCAGCCCCACCCATCAGCAGACAAGCAGATTAAAGTTTTGCTGAACTCTGCCCACCAGAGCAACAGTCAGCTCTACCCACCACCAGTCCCTCCTATCTGAAAACTTGCTCAAGCCTCTTAGATAGCCTCATACACCTGAGGAAAGACAGCAGAAGCAAGAAGAACTACAATCCTGCAGCCTATGGAACAAATACCACATTCACAGAAAGATAGACAAGATGAAAAGGCAGAGGGCTATGTACCAGCTGAAGGAACAAGATAAAACCCCAGGAAAACAACTAAATGAAGTGGATATAGGCAACCTTCCAGAAAAACAATTCAGAATAATGATAGTAAAGTTGATTCAGGACCTCAGAAAAAGAACGGAGGCAAAAACTGAGAAGATGCAAGAAATGTTTAACAAAGACCTAAAGAATTAAAGAACAAACAAACAGAGATGAACAAAACAATAACTGAAATGAAAACTACACTAGAAGGAATCCATAGCAAAATAACTGAGGCAGAAGAACGGATAAGTGACCTGGAAGACAGAATGGTGGAATTCACTGCTACAGAACAGAATAAAGAAAAAAGAATGAAAACTCCCATAAGGTTAACAGCTGACTTCTCAGCAGGAGCTCTACAAGCCAGAAGGGAGTGGCATGATATACTTAAAGTGATGAAAGGGAAGAACCTACAACCAAGATTACTCTACCCAGCAAGGATCTCTTTCAGATTCAATGGAGAAATCAAAAGCTTTACAGACAAGAAAAAGCTAAGAGAATTCAGCACCACCAAACCAGCTGTACAACAAATGCTAAGAAAACTTCTCTTGGGAAACACAAGAGAAGAAAAGGATCTACAAAAACAAACCCAAAACAATGAAGAAAATGGTCATAGGAACATACATATCAATAATTACCTTAAATGTGAATGAATTAAGTGCTCCAACCAAAAGACACAGGCTTGCTGAATGGTTACAAAAACAAGACCCATATATATGCTGTCTAAAAGAGACCCCCTTCAGACCTAGGGACATATACAGACTGAAAGTGAGGGGGTGGAAAAAGATATTCCATGCAAATGGAAATCAAAAGAAAGCTGGAGTAGCAATTCTCACATCAGATAAAATAGACTTTAAAATAAAGAATGTTACAAGAGACAAGGAAGGACACTACATAATGATCAAGGGATCAATCCAACAAGAAGATATAACAACTATAAATATATATGCATCCAACATAGGAGCACCTCAATACATAAGGCAACTGCTAACAGCTATAAAAGAGGAAATCGACAGTAACACAATAATAGTGGGAGACTTTAACACCTCACTTACACCAATGGACACATCATCGAAACAGAAAATTAATAAGGAAACACAAGCTTTAAATGAAACAATAGACCAGATAGATTTAATTGATATTTATAGGACATTCTGTGCAAAAACAGCAGATTACATTTTCTTCTCAAGTGTGCACAGAACATTCTCCAGGATAGATCACATTTTGAGTACCAAATCAAGCCTAAGTAAATTTAAGAAAACTGAAATCATATCAACCATCTTTTCTGACCACAACGCCATGAGATTAGAAATGAATTACAGGGAAAAAAAAACATAAAAAACACAAACACATGGAGGCTAAACAATACGTTACTAAATAACCAAGAGATCACTGAAGTAAACAAAGAGGAAATCAAAAAATACCTAGAGACAAATGACAAAGAAAACACAACCATCCAAAACCTATAGGTGAAGCAAAAGCAGTTCTAAGAGGGAAGTTTAAAGCTATACAAGCCTACCTCAAGAAACAAGGAAAATCTCAAATAAACAATCTAAACTTACACTTAAAGGAACTAGAGAAAGAAGAACAAACAAAACCCAAAGTTAGCAGAAGGAAAGAAATCATAAAGACCAGAGCAGAAATAAATGAA